>NW_026947507.1:58137500-58641188 GCF_034190915.1 Cavia porcellus | reverse complement strand
TTTCAGAAACCTATCCTACATTGCCACTGCATGTTTCCTGACCTCCCCATTCTGACCACCACGTGGTGCTTTTCTCCATCCTACGTTGCCACTCACAGCCTATACTAATTCAGACCCTCCGATTCACACCACCCCGTGATGTTTTTCTCACTCCTAGTAGTAAATGCAATGTTACACACCCATACAATGCACACCACACCGCGATGTTTTTCAGAAACCTATCCTACATTGCCACTGCATGTTTCCTGACCTTCCCATGCTGACCAACCCGTGCTGCTTTTCTCTATCCTACATTTCTACTCACTGCCTAACCTTATTCAAACCATCCGATTCACACCACCCCATGATGCTTTTCTCACTCCTGCTAGTGAATGTAATGTTAGAAAACCATACAATGCGCAACACCCCGTGATGTTTTTCAGAAACCTATCCTACATTGCCACTGCATGTTTCCTGAGCTCCCCATCCTTACCACCCAGTGGTGCTTTACTCCATCCTACATTGCCACTCACTTCCTATTCTTATTCACACTCTCCGATTCACACCAACCCGTGATGTTATTCTCACTTCTACTTGTGAATGTAATGTTACACACTCATACAATGCATCCGCAATTATTTTCAGAAACCTATCCTACATTGCCACTGGATGTTTTCTGTCCTCCCCATGCTCACCACCCCGTGGTGCTTTTCTCCATCCTGCATTGCCACTCACTGCCTATCCTAATTCAGATCCTATGATTGACACCAACTCGTGATGTTTTCTCACTCCTCCTAGTGAATGTAATGTTACACACCCATACAATGTGCACCACGCCGCGATGTTTTTCAGAAACCTATCCTACATTGCCACTGCATGTTTCCTGAGCTCTCCATGCTGACCACCCCGTGGTGCTTTTCTCTATCCTAGATTGCCACTCACTGCCTATCCTTTTCAGATCCTATGATTTACACCGCCCATTGATGTTTTTCTCACTTCTACTAGTGAATGTAATGTTACACACCCATACAATTCACACTACCCCGAGATGTTTTTCAGTAACCTATCCTAAGTTGCCACTGCATGTTTCCTGACCTCCCCATGCTGACCATCCCGTGGTGCTTTTCTCCATCATACTTTGACACTCACTGCCTATCCTAATTCAGACCCTCCAATTCACACCACCCCGTGATGATTTTCTCACTCCTACTAGTGAATGTAATGTTACACACCCATACAATGTGCACCACCTGCGATGTTTTTCACAAATCTATCCTACATTGCCACCGCATGTTTCCTGATCTCCCCTTGCTGACCACCCCATGGTGCTCTTCTCCATCCTACATTGCCACTCACTGCCTATCCTTATTCAGACCCTCCGATTCACACCACCCCGTGATGTTTTTCTCACTCCTACTGGTGAATGTAATGTTACACATCTATACAATGCGCACGACCCCGCAACGTTTTTCAGAAACCTATCCTACATTGACACTGCATGTTTCCTGACCTCCCCATGCTGACCACCCCGTGATACTTTTGCCCATCCTACATTGCAACTCACGGCCTATCCTAATTCACACCATCTGATTCACACCACCCCGTGATGTTTTTCTCACTCCTACTGGTGAATGTAATGTTACACATCTATACAATGCGCACGACCCCGCAACGTTTTTCAGAAACCTATCCTAAATTGCCACTGCATGTTTCCTGACCTCCCCATGCTGACTACCCCGTGGTGCTTTTCTCTATCCAAAATTGCCACTCACTGCCTATCCTTTTCAGATACTATGATTTACACCGCCCATTGATGTTTTTCTCACTCCTACTAGTGAATGTAATGTTACACCCCCATACAATGCGCACTACCCCGAGATGTTTTTCAGAAACGTATCCTAAGTTGCCACTGCATGTTTCCTGACCTCCCCATGATGACCATCCCATGGTGCTTTTCTCCATCCTACTTTGACACTCACTGCCTATCCTAATTCAGACCCACCGATTCACACCACCCCGTGATGATTTTCTCACTCTTACTAGTGAATGTAATATTACACACCCATACAATGCGCACCACCCCGCGATGTTTTTCAGAAACCAATCGTACATTGCCACTGCATGTTTCCTGACCTCCCCATGCTGACCACCCCGTGATACTTTTCCCCATCCTACATTGCAACTCACCACCTATTCTAATTCACACCATCTGATTCACACCACCCCGTGATGTTTTTCTCACTCCTACTAGTGAATGTAATCTTACACACCCATACAATGCGCACCACCCCGCGATGTTTTTCAGAAACCAATCGTACATTGCCACTGCATGTTTCCTGACCTTCCCATGCAGACCAACCCGTGGTGCTTTTCTCCATCCTACATTTCTACTCACTGCCTAACCTTATTCAGGCCTTCCGATTCACACCACCCCGTGATGTTTTTCTCACTCCTACTAGTGAATGTAATGTTAGAAAATCATACAATGCGCAACACCCAGCGATGATTTTCAAAACCTATTCTACATTGCCACTGTATGTTTCCTGACCTCCCCATTCTGACCACCCCGTGGTGCTTTTCTCCATCCTACGTTGCCACTCACAGGCTATCCTAATTCAAACCCTCTGATTCACACGACTCCGTGATGTTTTTCTCACTCCTACTAGTGAATGTAATGTTAGAAAACCATACAATGCGCAACAACCCGCGATGTTTTTCAGAAACCTATCCTACATTGCCACGGCATGTTTCCTGAGCTCCCCCAGCTGACCAACCCGTAGTGCTTTTCTCCATCCTACATTGCCACTCACTGCCTATCCTAATTCAGACCCTCCGATTCACACCACCCCGTGATGATTTTCTTACTCCTACTAGTGAATGTAATGTTACACACCCATACAATTCGCACCACGCCGCGATGTTTTCCAGAAACCTATCCTAAATTGCCACTGCATGTTTCCTGACCTCGCCATGCTGACTACCCCGTGGTGCTTTTCTCTATCCAAGATTGCCACTCACTGCCTATCCTTTTCAGATACTATGATTTACACCGCCCATTGATGTTTTTCTCACTCCTACTAGTGAATGTAATGTTACACCCCCATACAATGCGCACTACCCCGAGATGTTTTTCAGAAACGTATCCTAAGTTGCCACTGCATGTTTCCTGACCTCCCCATGATGACCATCCCATGGTGCTTTTCTCCATCCTACTTTGACACTCACTGCCTATCCTAATTCAGACCCTCCGATTCACACCACCCCGTGATGATTTTCTCACTCTTACTAGTGAATGTAATATTACACACCCATACAATGCGCACCACCCCGCGATGTTTTTCAGAAACCAATCGTACATTGCCACTGCATGTTTCCTGACCTCCCCATGCTGACCACCCCGTGATACTTTTCCCCATCCTACATTGCAACTCACCACCTATTCTAATTCACACCATCTGATTCACACCACCCCGTGATGTTTTTCTCACTCCTACTAGTGAATGTAATCTTACACACCCATACAATGCGCACCACCCCGCGATGTTTTTCAGAAACCAATCGTACATTGCCACTGCATGTTTCCTGACCTCCCTATGCTGACCACCCCATGGTGCTTTTCTCCATCCTACATTGCCACTCACCGCCTATCCTAATTCAGAGCCTCCAATTCACACCACCACGTGATGTTTTTCTCACTCCTACTAGTGAATGTAATGTTAGAAACCCATACAATGCGCAACACCCCGCGATGTTTTTCAGAAACCTATCCTACATTGCAACTGCATGTTTCCTGACCTCCCCATGCTGACCACCCCGTGGTGCTTTTCTCCATCCTAGATAGCCACTCACTGCCTATCCTATTCAGATCTTTTGATTCACACCTCCCCGTAATGTTTTTCTCACTCCTACTAGTGAATGTAATGTTACACACCCATACAAAGCACACCACCCCGAGACGTTTTTCAGAAACCTATCCTACATTGCCACTGCATGATTCCTGACTTCCCCATGCTGATCACCCCGTGGTGCTTATCTCCATCCTACATTGCTACTCACTGCCTATCCTAATTGAGATCCTATGATTCACACAACCCCGTGATTTTCTCACTCCTACTAGTGAATGTAATTTTAGAAACCATACAATGCGCACCACCCAGCGATGATTTTCAAAACCTATTCTCCATTGCCACAGCATGTTTCCTGACCTCTCTATGCTGACCACCCCGTGGTGCTTTTCTCCATCCTACATTGCCACTCACTGCCTATACTAATTCAGACCCTCCGATTCACACCACCCCGTGATGTTTTTCTCACTCCTACTAGTGAATGTAATTTTACACACCCATACAGTGCGCACCTCCCCGCGATGTTTTTCAGAAACCTATCCTACATTGCAACTGCACGTTTCCTGAGCTCCCCATGCTGACCACTCCGTGGCGGTTTTCTCCATCCGACATTGCCACTCACTGCCTACCCTAATTCAGACCCTCCGATTCACACCACCCCATGATGTTTTTCTCACTCCGACTAGTGAATGTAATGTTACACACCCATACAATGCGCACCACCCCGCGATGTTTTTCAGAAAGCTCTCCTACCTTGAAACTGCATGTTTCCTGAGCTCCCCATTCTCACCACCCCGTGGTGCTTTTATCCATTCTACATTGCCCCTCACTTCCTATCCTTATTGACACTCTCCGATTCACACCACCCCGTGATGTTTTTCTCCCTCCTATTAGTGAATGTAATGTTACACACCCATACAACGCAAACCACCCACGATTTTTTTCCGAAACCTATCCTACATTGACACTGAATATTTCCTGACCTCCCCATGCTGACCACCCCCTAGTGCTTTCCTCCATCCTAGATTGTCACTCACTGCCAATACTAATTCATATCCTATGATTCAGACCACCCTGTGATGTTTTTGTCACTCCTACTAGTGAATGTAATGTTACACACCCATACAATGCACACCACACCGCGATGTTTTTCAGAAAACTATCCTACCTTGAAACTACATGTTTCCTGAGCTCCCCATGCTGACCACCCAGTGGTGCTTTTCTCCATCCTACATTGCCACTCACTGCCTATACTTATTCAGATCCTATGATTGACAGCACCTCGTGATGTTTTCTCAATCCTCCTAGTGAATGTAATGTTACACACCCATACAATGTGCACCACGCCGCGATGTTTTTCAGAAACCTATCCTACATTGCCACTGCATGTTTCCTGACCTCCCCATGCTGACCACCCCGTGGTGCTTTTCTCTATCCTAGATTGCCACTCAGTGCCTATCCTTTTCAGATCCTATGATTTACACCGCCCATTGATGTTTTTCTCACTCCTACTAGTGAATGTAATCTTACACACCCATACAATGCGCACCACCACGCGATGTTTTTCAGAAACCAATCGTACATTGCCACTGCCCTTTTCCTGACCTTCCCATGCTGACCACCCCGTGGTGCTTTTCTCCATCCTACATTTCTACTCACTGCCTTAACTTATTCCGACCCTCCGATTCACACCACCCCGAGATGTTTTTCTTACTCCTACTAGTGACTGTAATGTTAGAAACCCACACAATGTGCAACACCCCGCGATGTTTTTCAGAACCCTATCCTAGATTGCAACTACATGTTTCCTGACCTTCCCATGCTGACCACCCCGTGGTGCTTTTCTCCATCCTAGATAGCCACTCACTGCCTATCCTTTTCAGATCTATTGATACACACCTCCCCGTGATGTTTTTCTCACTCATACAAGTGAATGTAATGTTACACACCCATACAAAGCACACCACCCCGAGACGTTTTTCAGAAACCTATCCTACATTGCCACTGCATGTTTCCTGACTTCCCCATGCTGACCACCCCGTGGTGCTTATCTCCATCCTACATTGCTACTCACTGCCTATCCTAATTCAGATCCTATGATTCACACCACCCCGTGTTTTTCTCACTCCTACTAGTAAATGTAATGTTAGAAACCATACAATGCGCACCACCCAGCGATGATTTTCAAAACCTATTCTACATTGCCACTGCATGTTTCCTGACTTCCCCATGCTGACCACTCCGTGGTGCTTTTCTCCATCCTACATTGCCACTCACAGCCTATCCTAATTCAGACCCTCCGATTCACACCACCCCGTGATGTTTTTCTCACTCCTAGTAGTAAATGCAATGTTACAAACCCATACAATGCGCACCACAACGCGATGTTATTCAGAAACCTATCCTACCTTGAAACTACATGTTTCCTGAGCTCCCCATGCTGCCCACCCACTGGTGCTTTTCTCCATCCTACATTTCCACGCACTTCCTATCTTTATTCACACTCTCCGATTCACACCAACCCGTGATTTTATTCTCACTTCTACTAGTGAATGTAATGTTACACACCCATACAATGCACACAACCCGCGATTTTTTTCAGAAACCTATCCTACATTGCCACTGGATGTTTCCTGACCTCCCCATGCTGACCACACCCTAGTGCTTTTCTCCATCCTAGATTGTCACTCACTGCCTATCTTAATTCACATCCTATGATTCACACCACCCCATGATGTTTTTCCCACTCCTATTAGTGAATGTAATGTTACACACCCATACAATGCGCACCACCCCGCCATGTACTTCAGAAACCTATCCTAAATTGCCACTACATGTTTCCTGACCTCCCCATGCTGACCACCCCGTGGTGCTTTTCTCCAGTCTACATTGCCACTCACTTCCTAACCTTATTCAGACCCTCCGATTCACACCACCCCGTGATGTTTTCTCACTCCTACTAGTGAATGTAATGGAACACACCCATACAATGCGCACCACCCGCTATGTTTTTAAGAAATCTCTCCTACATTGCCACTGCATGTTTCCTGAACTCCCCATGGTGCCCACCCAGTGGTGCTCTTCTCCATCATACATTGCCAATCACTGCCTATCCTAATTCAGACCCTCCGATTCAAACCAACCCGTGATGTTTTTCTCACTCCTACTAGTGAATGTAATGTGACACACCCATACAATGTGCACCACACCGCGATGTTTTTCAGAAACCTATCTTACCTTGAAACTACATGTTTCCTGAGCTCCCCATGCTGACCAGCCGGTGGTGCTTTTCTCCATCCTACAATGCCACTCACTTCCTATCCTTATTCACACTCTCCGATTCACACCAACCCGTGATGTTATTCTCACTTCTACTCGTGAATGTAATGTTGCACACCCATACAATGCACACCACCCGCGACTTTTTTCAGAAACCTATCCTACATTGCCACTGGATGTTTCCTGACCTCCCCATGCTCACCACCCCATGGTGCTTTTCTCCATCCTACATTGCCAGTCACTGCCTATACTTATTCAGATCCTATGATTCACACCACCTCGTGATGTTTTTCTCACTCCTACTAGTGAATGTAATGTTACACACCCATGCAATGTGCACCACCCTGCGATGTTTTTCAGAAACCTATCCTACATTGCCACTGCATGTTTCCTGAGCTCGCCATGCTGAACACCCCGTGGTGCTTTTCTCTATCCTAGATTGCCACTCACTGCCTATCCTTTTCAGATCCTATGATGTACACCGCCCAGTGATGTTTTTCTCACTCCTACTAGTGAATGTAATGTTACAGACCCATACAATGCGCACTACCCCAAGATGTTTTTCACAAACCTATCATACATTGCCACTGCATGTTTCCTGACCTCCTCAAGCTGACCACCCCGTGGAGCTTTTCTCCATCCTAGATTGCCACTCACTTTCTATCCTAATTCAGACACTCCGATTCACACCTCCCCGTTATGTTTTTCTGTCTCCTACTAGTGAATGTAATGTTACACACCCATACAATGAGCACCACCCAGCGATGTTTTTCAGAAACATATGCTACATTCCACCTGCATTTTTCCTGACCTCCCCATGCTGCTCACCCCGTGGTACTTTTCCCCATCCTACATTGCAACTCACTGCCTATTCTAATTCAGACTCTCCGATTCACACCACCCCGTGATGTTTTTTTCATTCCTAGTAGTCAATGTTATGTTAGACACCCATACAATGCGCACCACCCCGAGATGTTTTTCAGAAACCTATCGTACATTGCCACTGCATGTTTCCGGACCTCCCCATGCAGACCACCCCGTGGTGCTTTTCTCCATCCTACATTGCGACTCACTGTCTATCATAATTCAGACCTATGATTCACACCACCCCGTGTTTTTCTCACTCCTACTAGTCAATGTAATGTTACACATCCATGCAATGCACACCATCCCGCGATGTTTTTCAGAAACCTATCCTACATTGCCACTGCATGTTTCCTGACCTCCCTATGCTGACCACCCCCTGGTGCTTTTCTCCATCCTACATTGCCACTCACCGCTATCCTTATTCAGACCCTCTGATTCACACCACCCCATGATGTTTTTCTCTCTCCTACTACTGAATGTAATGTTACACACCCATACAATGCGCAACACCCTGCCATAGTTTTTCAGAAACCAGTCCTACATTGCCACTGCATGTTTCCAGACCTCCCCATGTTGACCACCCCGTGGTATTTATCTCCATCTTACATTGCTACTCACTGCCTATCCTAATTCAGATCCTATGATTCACACCACCCAGTGATGTATTTCTCACTCCTACTAGTGAATGTAATGTTAGAAACCCATACAATGTGCACCACCCAGCGATGATTTTCAAAACCTATTCTCCATTGCCACTGCATGTTTCCTGACCTCCCAAAGCTGACCACGCCGTGGTGCTTTTCTCCATCCCACATTGCCACTCACTGCCTATCCTAATTCAGACCCTCCAATTCACACCACCCCATGATGTTTTTCTCACTCCTACTAGTGAATGTAATGTTACACACCCAAACCATGCGCAACACCCCGCTATGTTTTTCAGAAACCTATCCTACATTGCAACTGCATGTTTCCTGAGCTCCCCATGCTGATCACCCCGTGGCGCTTTTCTCCATCTGACATTGCCACTCACGGCCTATCCTAATTCACACCCTCCGATTCACACCACCCCGTGATGTTTTTCTCACTCCTACTAGTGAATGTAATGTTACACACCCATACAATGCGCACCACCCAGCGATGTTTTTCAGAAAGCTATCCTACCTTGAAACTACATGTTTCCTGAGCTCCCCATGCTGACCACCCCGTGGTGCTTTTATCCATCCTACATTGCCACTCACTTCCTATCCTTATTCACACTCTCCGATTCACACCACCCCGTGATGTTTTTCTCACTCCTACTAGTGAATGTAATGTTACACACCCATACAATGCACACCACCCGCGATTTTTTTCCGAATCCTATCCTATATTGCCATGAATGTTTCCTGACCTCCCCATGCTGACCACCCCCTAGTGCTTTTCTCCATCCTAGATTGTCACTCACTGCCTATCCTAATTCACATCCTATGATTCACACCACCCCATGATGTTTTTCCCACTCCTATTAGCGAATGAAATGTTAGACACCCATACAATGCGCACCACACCGCCATGTACTTCAGAAACCTATCCTAAATTGCCACGACATGTTTCCTGACCTCCCCATGCTGACCACCCCGTGGTGCTTTTCTCCAGCCTACATTGCCACTCACTTCCTAACCTTATTCAGACCCTCCGATTCACACAACCCTGTGATGTTTTCTCACTCCTACTAGTGAATGTAATGTGACACACCCATACAATGCGCACCACCCACTATGTTTTTAAGAAATCTATCCTACATTGCCACTGCATGTTTCCTGAACTCCCCATGGTGCCCACCAGTGGTGCTCTTCTCCATCCTACATTGCCACTCATTGCCTATGCTAATTCAGACCCTCCGATTCAAACCAACCCGTGATGTTTTTCTCACTCCTACTAGTGAATGTAATGTTACACACCCATACAATGCGCAAGACCCCACGATGTTTTTCAGAAACCTATCCTACATTGCCACTGCATGTTTCCTGACCTCCCCAAGCTGACCACCCCTGGGGCTTTTCTCCATCCTAAATTGCCACTCACTGCCTATCTTAATTCAGACCCTCCGATTCACACCACCCCGTGATGTTTTTCTCACACCTACTAGTGAATGTAATGTTACAAACCAATACAATGCGCAAGACCCCACGATGTTTTTAAAAAACCTATCCTACATTGCCACTGCATGTTTCAAGACATCCCCATGCTGACCACTCCGTGGTGCTTTTCTCCATCCTACATTGCCACTCACTGCCTATCCTAATTCAGATCCTATGATTCACACCACCCCGTTATGTTTTTCTTTCTCCTACTTGTGAATGGCCTGTTAGAATCCCTTACAATGATCACCACCCCGTGATGTTTATCAGAAACCTATGCAACATTGCCACTGCATGTTACATGACCTCCCCATGATGACCAACCCGTGATACTTTTCCCCATCCTACATTGCAACTCACGGCCTATCCTAATTCAGACAATCCGATTCTCACCACCCCGTGATGTTTTTCTCACTCCTACTAGTGAATTTAATGTTACACAAACATACAATGCGCACCACCCCGCTATGTTTTTCAGAAACCTATCCTACATTGCAACTGCATGTTTCCTGAGCTCCCCATGCTGACCGCCCCGTGGCGCTTTTCTCCATCTGACATTGCCACTCACTGCCTATCCTAATTCACACCCTCCGATTCACACCACCCCGTGATGTTTTTCTCACTCCTACTAGTGAATGTAATGTTACACACCCATACAATGCGCACTACCCAGCGATGTTTTTCAGAAAGCTATCCTACCTTGAAACTACATGTTTCCTGAGCTCCCCATGCTGACCAACCCGTGGTGCTTTTATCCATCCTACATTACCCCTCACTTCCTATCCTTATTCACACTCTCCGATTCACACCACCACGTGATGTTTTTCTCCCTCCTATTAGTGAATGTAATGTTACACACCCATACAATGCACACCACCCGCGATTTTTTTCCGAAACCTCTCCTACATTGCCATGAATGTTTCCTGACCTCCCCATGCTGACCACCCCCTAGTGCTTTTCTCCATCCTAGATTGTCACTCACTGCCTATGCTAATTCACATCCTATGATTCACACCACCCCATGATGTTTTTCCCACTCCTATTAGTGAATGTAATGTTACACACCCATACAATGCGCACCACCCCGCCATGTACTTCAGAAACCTATCCTAAATTGCCACTACATATTTCCTGACCACCCCATGCTGACCACCCCGTGGTGCTTTTCTCCAGCCTACATTGCCACTCACTTCCTAACCTTATTCAGACCCTCCGATTCACACAACCCCGTGATGTTTTCTCACTCCTACTAGTGAATGTAAAGTGACACACCCATACAATGCGCACCACCCGCTATGTTTTTAAGAAATCTATCCTACATTGCCACTGCATGTTTCCTGAACTCCCCATGGTGCCCACCCAGTGATGCTCTTCTCCATCCTACATTTCCACTCACTGCCTATCGTAATTCAGACCCTCCGATTCAAACCAACCCGTGATGATTTTCTCACACCTACTAGTGAATGTAATGTTACACACCCATACAATGCGCAAGACCCCACGATGTTTTTCAGAAACCTATCCTACATTGCCACTGCATGTTTCCTGACCTCTCCATGCTGACCACCCCTGGGGCTTTTCTCCATCCTAAATTGCCACTCACTGCCTATCCTTATTCACACCCTCCGATTCACACCACCCCGTGATGTTTTTCTCACACCTACTAGTGAATGTAATGTTACACACCAATACAATGCGCAAGACCCCACGATGATTTTCAGAAACCTATCCTACATTGCCACTGCATGTTTCATGACCTCCCCATGCTGACCACCCCGTGGTGCTTTTCTCCATACTACATTGCCACTCACTGACTATCCTAATTCATATCCTATGATACAGACCACCCTGTGATGTTTTTCTCACTCCTACTAGTGAATATAATGTTACAAACCCATACAATGCGCACCTCCCCGCGATGTTTTTCAGATACCTATCGTACATTGCCACTGCATGTTTCCTGTTCTCCCCTTGCTGACCATCCCTTGGTGCTTTTCTCCATCCTACATTGCCACTCACTGCCTATCCAAATTCAGACCGTCCGAATCACACCACCCCGTGATGTTTTTCTCACTCCTACTAGTGAATGTAATGTTACACACCCATACAATGAGCAAGACCACGCGATGTTTTTCAGAAAGCTATTCTACATTGCCACTGCATGTTTCCTGACCTCCCCATGCTGACCACCCCATTGTGCTCTTCTCCATCCTAAATTGCCACTCACTGCTTATCAAATTCAGACCCTCCGATTCACACCACCCCGTGATGTTTTTCTCACTCCTACTAGTGAATGTAATGTTACACAACCATACAATGCGCACCACACCTCAATGTTTTTCAGAAACCTATCCTGCATTGCCACTGAATATTTCCTGACCTCCTGATTCTGACCACCACGTGGTGCTCTTCTCCATCCTACATTGTCACTCACTGCCTATCCTTAATCAGACACTCCAATTCCCACATACTGTGATATTTTTCTCACTCCTACTAGTGAATGTAATGTTACAAACCCATACAATGAGCACCACCCAGCGATGTTTTTCAGAAACATACGCTACATTCCACCTGCATTTTTCCTGACCTCCCCATGCTGATCACCCAGTGGTACTTTTCCCCATCCTACATTGCAACTCACTGCCTATTCTAATTCAGACTCTCCGATTCACACCACCCCGTGATGTTTTTTTCACTCCTAGTATTCAATGTTATGTTAGACACCCATACAATGCGCACCACCCCGAGATGTTTTTCAGAAACCTATCGTACATTGCCACTGCATGTTTCCTGACCTCCCCATGCAGACCACCCCGTGGTGCTTTTCTCCATCCTACATTGTGACTCACTGCCTATCATAATTCAGACTCTATGATTCACACCACCCCGTGTTTTTCTCACTCCTACTAGTGAATGTAATGTTACACATCCATGCAATGCACACCATCCCGCGATGTTTTTCAGAAACCTATCCTACATTGCCACTGCATGTTTCCTGACCTCCCTATGCTGACCACCCCCTGGTGCTTTTCTCCATCCTACATTGCCACTCACCGCTATCCTTATTCAGACCCTCTGATTCACACCACCCCATGATGTTTTTCTCTCTCCTACTACTGAATGTAATGTTACACACCCATACAATACGCAACACCCTGCCATGGTTTTTCAGAAACCATTCCTACATTGCCACTGCATGTTTCCAGACCTCCCCATGCTGACCACCCCGTGGTATTTATCTCCATCTTACATTGCTACTCACTGCCTATCCTAATTCAGATCCTATGATTCACACCACCCAGTGATGTTTTTCTCACTCCTACTAGTGAATGTAATGTTAGAAACCCATACAATGCGCACCACCCAGCGATGATTTTCAAAACCTATTCTACATTGCTACTGCATGTTTCCTGACCTCCCAATGCTGACCAAGCCGTGGTGCTTTTCTCCATCCCACATTGCCACTCACTGCCTATCCTAATTCACACCCTCCGATTCACACCACCCCGTGATGTTTTTCTCACTCCTACTAGTGAATGTAATGTTACACACCCATACCATGCGCACCACCCCGCTATGTTTTTCAGAAACCTATCCGACATTGCAACTGCATGTTTCCTGAGCTCCCCATGCTGATCACCCCGTGGCGCTTTTCTCCATCCGACATTGCCACTCACTGCCTATCCTAATTCACACCCTCCGATTCACACCACCCCGTGATGTTTTTCTCACTCCTACTAGTGAATGTAATGTTACACACCCATACAATGCGCACCACCCAGCGATGTTTTTCAGAAAGCTATCCGACCTTGAAACTACATGTTTCCTGAGCTCCCCATGCTGACCACCCCGTGGTGATTTTATCCATCCTACATTGCCACTCACTTCCTATCCTTATTCACACTCTCCGATTCACACCACCCCGTGATGTTTTTCTCACTCCTACTAGTGAATGTAATGTTACACACCCATACAATGCACACCACCCGCGATTTTTTTCCGAATCCTATCCTATATTGCCATGAATGTTTCCTGACCTCCCCATGCTGACCACCCCCTAGTGCTTTTCTCCATCCTAGATTGTCACTCACTGCCTATCCTAATTCACATCCTATGATTCACACCACCCCATGATGTTTTTCCCACTCCTATTAGTGAATGTAATGTTACACACCCATACAATGCGCACCACCCCGCCATGTACTTCAGAAACCTATCCTAAATTGCCACTACATATTTCCTGACCACCCCATGCTGACCACCCCGTGGTGCTTTTCTCCAGCCTACATTGCCACTCACTTCCTAACCTTATTCAGACCCTCCGATTCACACCACCCCGTGATGTTTTCTCACTCCTACTAGTGAATGTAAAGTGACACACCCATACAATGCGCACCACCCGCTATGTTTTTAAGAAATCTATCCTACATTGCCACTGCATGTTTCCTGAACTCCCCATGGTGCCCACCCAGTGGTGCTCTTCTCCATCCTACATTGCCACTCACTGCCTATCCTAATTCAGACCCTCCGATTCAAACCAACCCGTGATGTTTTTCTCACACCTACTAGTGAATGTAATGTTACACACCCATACAATGCGCACCACCCCGCTATGTTTTTCAGAAACCTATCCTACATTGCAACTTCGTGTTTCCTGAGCTCCCCATGCTGACCGCCCCGTGGCGCTTTTCTCCATCCGACATTGCAACTCACTGCCTATCCTAATTCAAACACTCCGATTCACACCACCCCGTGATGTTTTTCTCACTCCTACTAGTGAATGTAATGTTACACACCCATACCATGCGCACCACCCCGCTATGTTTTTCAGAAACCTATCCTACATTGCAACTGCGTGTTTCCTGAGCTCCCCATGCTGATCACCCCGTGGCGCATTTCTACATCCGACATTGCCACTCACTGCCTATCCTAATTCACACCCTCCGATTCACACCACCCCGTGATGTTTTTCTCACTCCTACTAGTGAATGTTATGTTACACACCCATACAATTCGCACCACCCAGCGATGTTTTTCAGAAAGCTATCCTACATTGAAACTACATGTTTCCTGAGCTCCCCATGCTGACCACCCCGTGGTGCTTTTATCCATCCTACATTGCCACTCACTTCCTATCCTTATTCACACTCTCCGATTCACACCACCCCGTGATGTTTTTCTCACTCCTACTAGTGAATGTAATGTTACACACCCATACAATGCACAACACCCGCAATTTTTTTCCGAATCCTATCCTATATTGCCATGAATGTTTCCTGACCTCCCCATGCTGACCACCCCCTAGAGCTTTTCTCCATCCTAGATTGTCACTCACTGCCTATCCTAATTCACATCCTATGATTCACACCACCCCATGATGTTTTTCCCACTCCTATTAGTGAATGAAATGTTACACACCCATACAATGCGCACCACACTGCCATGTACTTCAGAAACCTATCCTAAATTGCCACGACATGTTTCCTGACCTCCCCATGCTGACCACCCCGTGGTGCTTTTCTCCAGCCTACATTGCCACTCACTTCCTAACCTTATTCAGACACTCCGATTCACACAACCCCGTGATGTTTTCTCACTCCTACTAGTGAATGTAATGTGACACACCCATACAATGCACACCACCCGCTATGTTTTTAAGAAATCTATCCTACATTGCCACTGCATGTTTCCTGAACTCCCCATGGTGCCCACCAGTGGTGTTCTTCTCCATCCTACATTGCCACTCATTGCCTATGCTAATTCAGACCCTCCGATTCAAACCAACCCGTGATGTTTTTCTCACTCCTACTAGTGAATGTAATGTTACACACCCATACAATGCGCAAGACCCCACGATGTTTTTCAGAAACCTATCCTACATTGCCACTGCATGTTTCCTGACCTCCCCATGCTGACCACCCCTGGGGCTTTTCTCCATCCTAAATTGCCACTCACTGCCTATCTTAATTCAGACCCTCCGATTCACACCACCCCGTGACGTTTTTCTCACACCTACTAGTGAATGTAATGTTACAAACCAATACAATGCGCAAGACCCAACGATGTTTTTCCGAAACCTATCCTACATTGCCACTGCATGTTTCAAGACGTCCCCATGCTGACCACTCCGTGGTGCTTTTCTCCATCCTACATTGCCACTCACTGCCTATCCTAATTCAGATCCTATGATTCACACCACCCCGTGATGTTTTTCTTTCTCCTACTTGTGAATGGCCTGTTAGAAACACTTACAATGATCACCACCCCGTGATGTTTATCAGAAACCTATGCTACATTGACACTGCATGTTACCTGACCTCCCCATGCTGACCAACCCGTGATACTTTTCCCCATCCTACATTGCAACTCACGGCCTATCCTAATTCAGACCATCCGATTCACACCACCCCGTGATGTTTTTCTCACTCCTACTAGTGAATGTAATGTTACACACCCATACAATGCGCACCACCCCGCTATGTTTTTCAGAAACCTATCCTACATTGCAACTTCATGTTTCCTGAGCTCCCCATGCTTACCGCCCCGTGGCGCTTTTCTCCATCCGACATTGCAACTCACTGCCTATCCTAATTCAAACACTCCGATTCACACCACCCCGTGATGTTTTTCTCACTCCTACTAGTGAATGTAATGTTACACACCCATACAATGCACACCACCCAGCGATGTTTTTCTGAAAGCTATCCTACCTTGAAACTACATGTTTCCTGAGCTCCCCATGCTGACCACCCCGTGGTGCTTTTATCCATCCTACATTGCCACTCACTTCCTATCCTTATTCACACTCTCCGATTCACACCACCCCGTGATGTTTTTCTCACTCCTACTAGTGAATGTAATGTTACACACCCATACAATGCGCACCACCCCGCCATATACTTCAGAAACCTATCCTAAATTGCCACTACATATTTCCTGACCACCCCATGCTGACCACCCCGTGGTGCTTTTCTCCAGCCTACATTGCCACTCACTTCCTAACCTTATTCAGACCCTCCGATTCACACCACCCCGTGATGTTTTCTCACTCCTACTAGTGAATGTAAAGTGACACACCCATACAATGCGCACCACCCGCTATGTTTTTAAGAAATCTATCCTACATTGCCACTGCATGTTTCCTGAACTCCCCATGGTGCCCACCCAGAGGTGCTCTTCTCCATCCTACATTGCCACTCCCTGCCTATCCTAATTCAGACCCTCCGATTCAAACCAACCCGTGATGTTTTTCTAACACCTACTAGTGAATTTAATGTTACACACCCATACAATGCGCAAGACCCCACGATGTTTTTCAGAAACCTATTCTACATTGCCACTGCATGTTTCCTGACCTCTCCATGCTGACCACCCCGTGGTGCTCTTCTCCATCCTACATTGCCACTCACTGCCTATCCTAATTCAGACCCTCCGATTCAAACCAACCCGTGATGTTTTTCTAACACCTACTAGTGAATTTAATGTTACACACCCATACAATGCGCAAGACCCCACGATGTTTTTCAGAAACCTATTCTACATTGCCACTGCATGTTTCCTGACCTCTCCATGCTGACCACCCCTGGGGCTTTTCTCCATCCTAAATTGCCACTCACTGCCTATCCTTATTCACACCCTCCGATTCACACCACCCCGTGATGTTTTTCTCACACCTACTAGTGAATGTATTGTTACACACCAATACAATTCGCAAGACCCCACGATGATTTTCAGAAACCTATCCTACATTGCCACTGCATGTTTCATGACCTCCCCATGCTGACCACCCCCTGGTGCTTTTCTCCATCCTACATTGCCACTCACTGACTATCCTAATTCATATCCTATGATACAGACCACCCTGTGATGTTTTTCTCACTCCTACTAGTGAATATAATGTTACAAACCCATACAATGCGCACCTCCCCGCGATGTTTTTCAGATACCTATCGTACATTGCCACTGCATGTTTCCTGTTCTCCCCTCGCTGACCATCCCGTGGTGCTTTTCTCCATCCTACATTGCCACTCACTGCCTATCCAAATTCAGACCGTCCGAATCACACCACCCCGTGATGTTTTTCTCACTCCTACTAGTGAATGTAATGTTACACACCCATACAATGAGCACGACCCCGCGATGTTTTTCAGAAAGCTATCCTACATTGCCACTGCATGTTTCCTGACCTCCCCATGCTGACCACCCCATTGTGCTCTTCTCCTTCGTAAATTGCCACTCACTGATTATCAAATTCAGACCCTCTGATTCACACCACCCCGTGATGTTTTTCTCACTCCTACTAGTGAATGTAATGTTACACAACCATACAATGCGCACCACACCTCAATGTTTTTCAGAAACCTATCCTGCATTGCCACTGAATATTTCCTGACCTCCTGATTCTGACCACCACGTGGTGCTCTTCTCCATCCTACATTGCCACTCACTGCCTATCCTTAATCAGACACTCCAATTCCCACATACTGTGATATTTTTCTCACTCCTACTAGTGAATGTAATGTTACAAACCCATACAATGAGCACCACCCAGCAATGTTTTTTAGAAACATACGCTACATTCCACCTGCATTTTTCCTGACCTCCCCATGCTGATCACCCAGTGGTACTTTTCCCCATCCTACATTGCAACTCACTGCCTATTCTAATTCAGACTCTCCGATTCACACCACCCCGTGATGTTTTTTTCACTCCTAGTAGTCAATGTTATGTTACACACCCATACAATGCGCACCACCCCGAGATGTTTTTCAGAAACCTATCGTACATTGCCACTGCATGTTTCCTGACCTCCCCATGCAGACCACCCCGTGGTGCTTTTCTCCATCCTACATTGCGACTCACTGCCTATCATAATTCAGACCCTATGATTCACACCACCCCGTGTTTTTCTCACTCCTACTAGTGAATGTAATGTTACACATCCATGCAATGCACACCATCCCGCGATGTTTTTCAGAAACCTATCCTACATTGCCACTGCATGTTTCCTGACCTCCCTATGCTGACCACCCCCTGGTGCTTTTCTCCATCCTACATAGCCACTCACCGCTATCCTTATTCAGACCCTCTGATTCACAACACCCCATGATGTTTTTCTCTCTCCTACTACTGAATGTAATGTTACACACCCATACAATGCGCAACACCCTGCCATGGTTTTTCAGAAACCATTCCTACATTGCCACTGCATGTTTCCAGACCTCCCCATGCTGACCACCCCTTGGTATTTATCTCCATCCTACATTGCTACTCACTGCCTATCCTAATTCAGATCCTATGATTCACACCACCCAGTGATGTTTTTCTCACTCCTACTAGTGAATGTAATGTTAGACACCCATACAATGCGCACCACCCAGCGATGATTTTCAAAACCTATTCTACCTTGCCACTGCATGTTTCCTGACCTCCCCATGCTGACCACCCCGTGGTGCTTTTCTCCATCCTACATTGCCACTCACTGCCTATCCTAATTCAGACCCTCCGATTCAAACCAACCCGTGATGTTTTTCTCACACCTACTAGTGAATGTAATGTTACACACCCATACAATGCGCAAGACCCCACGATGTTTTTCAGAAACCTATCCTACATTGCCACTGCATGTTTCCTGACCTCTCCATGCTGACCACCCCTGGGGCTTTTCTCCATCCTAAATTGCCACTCACTGCCTATCCTTATTCACACCCTCCTATTCACACCACTCCGTGATTTTTTTCTCACACCTACTAGTGAATGTAATGTTACACACCAATACAATGCGCAAGACCCCACGATGATTTTCAGAAACCTATCCTACATTGCCACTGCATGTTTCCTGACCTCCCCATGCTAACCACCCCGTGGTGCTTTTCTCCATCCTACATTGCCACTCACTGACTATCCTAATTCATATCCTATGATACAGACCACCCTGTGATGTTTTTCTCACTCCTACTAGTGAATATAATGTTACAAACCCATACAATGCGCACCTCCCCGCGATGTTTTTCAGATACCTATCGTACATTGCCACTGCATGTTTCCTGTTCTCCCCTCGCTGACCATCCCGTGGTGCTTTTCTCCATCCTACATTGCCACTCACTGCCTATCCAAATTCAGACCGTCCGAATCACACCACCCCGTGATGTTTTTCTCACTCCTACTAGTGAATGTAATGTTACACACCCATACAATGAGCATGACCCCGCGATGTTTTTCAGAAAGCTATCCTACATTGCCACTGCATGTTTCCTGACCTCCCCATGCTGACCACCCCATTGTGCTCTTCTCCTTCGTAAATTGCCACTCACTGCTTATCAAATTCAGACCCTCTGATTCACACAACCCCGTGATGTTTTTCTCACTCCTACTAGTGAATGTAATGTTACACAACCATACAATGCGCACCACACCTCAATGTTTTTCATAAACTTATCCTGCATTGCCACTGAATATTTCCTGACCTCCTGATTCTGACCACCACGTGGTGCTCTTCTCCATCCTACATTGCCACTCACTGCCTATCCTTAATCAGACACTCCAATTCCCACATACTGTGATATTTTTCTCACTCCTACTAGTGAATGTAATGTTACAAACCCATACAATGAGCACCACCCAGCAATGTTTTTTAGAAACATACGCTACATTCCACCTGCATTTTTCCTGACCTCCCATGCTGATCACCCAGTGGTACTTTTCCCCATCCTACATTGCAACTCACTGCCTATTCTAATTCAGACTCTCCGATTCACACCACCCCGTGATGTTTTTTTCACTCCTAGTAGTCAATGTTATGTTACACACCCATACAATGCGCACCACCCCGAGATGTTTTTCAGAAACCTATCGTACATTGCCACTGCATGTTTCCTGACCTCCCCATGCAGACCACCCCGTGGTGCTTTTCTCCATCCTACATTGCGACTCACTGCCTATCATAATTCAGACCCTATGATTCACACCACCCCGTGTTTTTCTCACTCCTACTAGTGAATGTAATGTTACACATCCATGCAATGCACACCATCCCGCGATGTTTTTCAGAAACCTATCCTACATTGCCACTGCATGTTTCCTGACCTCCCTATGCTGACCACCCCCTGGTGCTTTTCTCCATCCTACATTGCCACTCACCGCTATCCTTATTCAGACCCTCTGATTCACACCACCCCATGATGTTTTTCTCTCTCCTACTACTGAATGTAATGTTACACACCCATACAATGCGCAACACCCCGCCATGGTTTTTCAGAAACCATTCCTACATTGCCACTGCATGTTTCCAGACTTCCCCATGCTGACCACCCCTTGGTATTTATCTCCATCCTACATTGCTACTCACTGCCTATCCTAATTCAGATCCTATGATTCACACCACCCAGTGATGTTTTTCTCACTCCTACTAGTGAATGTAATGTTAGACACCCATACAATGCGCACCACCCAGCGATGATTTTCTAAACCTATTCTACCTTGCCACTGCATGTTTCCTGACCTCCCCATGCTGACCACCCCGTGGTGCTTTTCTCCATCCTACATTGCCACTCACTGCCTATCCTAATTCAGACCCTCCGATTCAAACCAACCCGTGATGTTTTTCTCACACCTACTAGTGAATGTAATGTTACACACCCATACAATGCGCAAGACCCCACGATGTTTTTCAGAAACCTATCCTACATTGCCACTGCATGTTTCCTGACCTCTCCATGCTGACCACCCCTGGGGCTTTTCTCCATCCTAAATTGCCACTCACTGCCTATCCTTATTCACACCCTCCGATTCACACCACCCCGTGATGTTTTTCTCACACCTACTAGTGAATGTAATGTTACACACCAATACAATGCGCAAGACCCCACGATGTTTTTCAGAAACCTATCCTACATTGCCACTGCATGTTTCCTGACCTCTCCATGCTGACCACCCCTGGGGCTTTTCTCCATCCTAAATTGCCACTCACTGCCTATCCTTATTCACACCCTCCTATTCACACCACTCCGTGATGTTTTTCTCACACCTACTAGTGAATGTAATGTTACACACCAATACAATGCGCAAGACCCCACGATGATTTTCAGAAACCTATCCTACATTGCCACTGCATGTTTCCTGACCTCCCCATGCTAACCACCCCGTGGTGCTTTTCTCCATCCTACATTGCCACTCACTGACTATCCTAATTCATATCCTATGATACAGACCACCCTGTGATGTTTTTCTCACTCCTACTAGTGAATATAATGTTACAAACCCATACAATGCGCACCTCCCCGCGATGTTTTTCAGATACCTATCGTACATTGCCACTGCATGTTTCCTGTTCTCCCCTCGCTGACCATCCCGTGGTGCTTTTCTCCATCCTACATTGCCACTCACTGCCTATCCAAATTCAGACCGTCCGAATCACACCACCCCGTGATGTTTTTCTCACTCCTACTAGTGAATGTAATGTTACACACCCATACAATGAGCACGACCCCGCGATGTTTTTCAGAAAGCTATCCTACATTGCCACTGCATGTTTCCTGACCTCCCCATGCTGACCACCCCATTGTGCTCTTCTCCTTCCTAAATTGCCACTCACTGCTTATCAAATTCAGACCCTCTGATTCACACCACCCCGTGATGTTTTTCTCACTCCTACTAGTGAATGTAATGTTACACAACCATACAATGCGCACCACACCTCAATGTTTTTCAGAAACCTATCCTGCATTGCCACTGAATATTTCCTGACCTCCTGATTCTGACCACCACGTGGTGCTCTTCTCCATCCTACATTGCCACTCACTGCCTATCCTTAATCAGACACTCCAATTCCCACATACTGTGATATTTTTCTCACTCCTACTAGTGAATGTAATGTTACAAACCCATACAATGAGCACCACCCAGCGATGATTTTCAGAACCATACGCTACATTCCACCTGCATTTTTCCTGACCTCCCCATGCTGATCACCCAGTGGTACTTTTCCCCATCCTACATTGCAACTCACTGCCTATTCTAATTCAGACTCTCCGATTCACACCACCCCGTGATGTTTTTTTCACTCCTAGTAGTCAATGTTATGTTACACACCCATACAATGCGCACCACCCCGAGATGTTTTTCAGAAACCTATCGTACATTGCCACTGCATGTTTCCTAACCTCCCCATGCAGACCACCCCGTGGTGCTTTTCTCCATCCTACATTGCGACTCACTGCCTATCATAATTCAGACCCTATGATTCACACCACCCCGTGTTTTTCTCACTCCTACTAGTGAATGTAATGTTACACATCCATGCAATGCACACCATCCCGCGATGTTTTTCAGAAACCTATCCTACATTGCCACTGCATGTTTCCTGACCTCCCTATGCTGACCACCCCCTGGTGCTTTTCTCCATCCTACATTGCCACTCACCGCTATCCTTATTCAGACCCTCTGATTCACACCACCCCATGATGTTTTTCTCTCTCCTACTACTGAATGTAATGTTACACACCCATACAATGCGCAACACCCCGCCATGGTTTTTCAGAAACCATTCCTACATTGCCACTGCATGTTTCCAGACCTCCCCATGCTGACCACCCCTTGGTATTTATCTCCATCCTACATTGCTACTCACTGCCTATCCTAATTCACATCCTATGATTCACACCACCCAGTGATGTTTTTCTCACTCCTACTAGTGAATGTAATGTTAGACACCCATACAATGCGCACCACCCAGCGATGATATTCAAAACCTATTCTACCTTGCCACTGCATGTTTCCTGACCTCCCAATACTGACCACGCCGTGGTGCTTTTCTCCATCCTACATTGCCACTCACTGCCTATCCTAATTCAGACCCTCCGATTCACACCACCCCGTGATGTTTTTCTCACTCCTACTAGTGAATGTAATGTTACACACCCATACAATGCGCAACACCCCGCTATGTTTTTCAAAACCTATTCTACCTTGCCACTGCATGTTTCCTGACCTCCCCATGCTGACCGCCCCGTGGCGCTTTTCTCCATCCGACATTGCAACTCACTGCCTATCCTAATTCAGACCCTCCGATTCACACCACCCCGTGATGTTTTTCTCACTCCTACTAGTGAATGTAATGTTACACACCCATACAATGCACACCACCCAGCGATGTTTTTCAGAAACCTATCCTACCTTGAAACTACATGTTTCCTGAGCTCCCCATGCTGACCGCCCCGTGGTGCTTTTATCCATCCTACATTGCCACTCACTTCCTATCCTTATTCACACTCTCCGATTCACACCACCCCGTGATGTTTTTCTCACTCCTACTAGTGAATGTAATGTTACACACCCATACAATGCGCACCACCCAGCGTTTCTTTTCAGAAAGCTATCCTACCTTGAAACTACATGTTTTGAGCTCCCCATGCTGACCAACCCGTGGTGCTTTTATCCATCCTACATTGCCCCTCACTTCCTATCCTTATTCACACTCTCCGATTCACACCACCCCGTGATGTTTTTCTCCCTCCTATTAGTGAATGTAATGTTACACACCCATACAATGCACACCACCCGCGATTTTTTTCCGAAACCTCTCCTACATTGCCATGAATGTTTCCTGACCTCCCCATTCTGACCACCCCCTAGTGCTTTTCTCCATCCTAGATTGTCACTCACTGAATCTCCTAATTTACATCCTATGATTCACACCACCCCATGATGTTTTTCCCACTCCTATTAGTGAATGTAATGTTACACACCCATA
Source organism: Cavia porcellus (assembly GCF_034190915.1). Lineage (NCBI taxonomy): Eukaryota > Metazoa > Chordata > Mammalia > Rodentia > Caviidae > Cavia > Cavia porcellus. The sequence continues at coordinate 58,616,346 of NW_026947507.1, read as the reverse complement.
CAATGCGCACCACCCCGCCATGTACTTCAGAAACCTATCCTAAATTGCCACTACATATTTCCTGACCACCCCATGCTGACCACCCCGTGGTGCTTTTCTCCAGCCTACATTGCCACTCACTTCCTAACCTTATTCAGACCCTCCGATTCACACCACCCCGTGATGTTTTCTCACTTCTACTAGTGAATATAAAGTGACACACCCATACAATGCGCACCACCCGCTATGTTTTTAAGAAATCTATCCTACATTGCCACTGCATGTTTCCTGAACTCCCCATGGTGCCCACCCAGTGGTGCTCTTCTCCATCCTACATTGCCACTCACTGCCTATCCTAATTCAGACCCTCCGATTCAAACCAACCCGTGATGTTTTTCTCACACCTACTAGTGAATGTAATGTTACACACCCATACAATGCGCAAGACCCCACGATGTTTTTCAGAAACCTATCCTACATTGCCACTGCATATTTCCTGACCTCTCCATGCTGACCACCCCTAGGGCTTTTCTCCATCCTAAATTGCCACTCACTGCCTATCCTTATTCACACCCTCCGATTCACACCACCCCGTGATGTTTTTCTCACACCTACTAGTGAATGTAATGTTACACACCAATACAATGAGCAAGACCCCACGATGATTTTCAGAAACCTATCCTACATTGCCACTGCATGTTTCATGACCTCCCCATGCTGACCACCCCGTGGTGCTTTTCTCCATCCTACATTGCCACTCACTGACTATCCTAATTCATATCCTATGATACAGACCACCCTGTGATGTTTTTCTCACTCCTACTAGTGAATATGATGTTACAAACCCATACAATGCGCACCTCCCCGCGATGTTTTTCAGATACCTATCGTACATTGCCACTGCATGTTTCCTGTTCTCCCCTTGCTGACCATCCCGTGGTGCTTTTCTCCATCCTACATTGCCACTCACTGCCTATCCAAATTCAGACCTTCCGAATCACACCACCCCGTGATGTTTTTCTCACTCCTACTAGTGAATGTAATGTTACACACCCATACAATGAGCACGACCCCGCGATGTTTTTCATAAAGCTATCCTACATTGCCACTGCATGTTTCCTGACCTCCCCATGCTGACCAAACCATTGTGCTCTTCTCCTTCCTAAATTGCCACTCACTGCTTATCAAATTCAGACCCTCCGATTCACACCACCCCGTGATGTTTTTCTCACTCCTACTAGTGAATGTAATGTTACACAACCATACAATGCGCACCACATCTCAATGTTTTTCAGAAACCTATCCTGCATTGCCACTGAATATTTCCTGACCTCCTGATTCTGACCACCACGTGGTGCTCTTCTCCATCCTACATTGCCACTCACTGCCTATCCTTAATCAGACACTCCAATTCCCACATACTGTGATATTTTTCTCACTCCTACTAGTGAATGTAATGTTACAAACCCATACAATGAGCACCACCCAGCGATGTTTTTCAGAAACATACGCTACATTCCACCTGCATTTTTCCTGACCTCCCCATGCTGATCACCCAGTGGTACTTTTCCCCATCCTACATTGCAACTCACTGCCTATTCTAATTCAGACTCTCCGATTCACACCACCCCGTGATGTTTTTTTCACTCCTAGTAGTCAATGTTATGTTACACACCCATACAATGCGCACCACCCCGAGATGTTTTTCAGAAACCTATCGTACATTGCCACTGCATGTTTCCTGACCTCCCCATGCTGACCACCCCGTGGTGCTTTTCTCCATCCTACATTGCCACTCACTGCCTATCCTAATTCAGACCCTCCGATTCAAACCAACCCGTGATGTTTTTCTCACACCTACTAGTGAATGTAATGTTACACACCCATACAATGCGCAAGACCCCACGATGTTTTTCAGAAACCTATCCTACATTGCCACTGCATGTTTCCTGACCTCTCCATGCTGACCACCCCTGGGGCTTTTCTCCATCCTAAATTGCCACTCACTGCCTATCCTTATTCACACCTTCCGATTCACACCACCCCGTGATGTTTTTCTCACACCTACTAGTGAATGTAATGTTACACACCCATACAATGCGCAAGACCCCACGATGTTTTTCAGAAACCTATCCTACATTGCCACTGCATGTTTCCTGACCTCTCCATGCTGACCACCCCTGGGGCTTTTCTCCATTCTAAATTGCCACTCACTGCCTATCCAAATTCAGACCGTCCGAATCACACCACCCCGTGATGTTTTTCTCACTCCTACTAGTGAATGTAATGTTACACACCCATACAATGAGCACGACCCCGCGATGTTTTTCAGAAAGCTATCCTACATTGCCACTGCATGTTTCCTGACCTCCCCATGCTGACCACCCCATTGTGCTCTTCTCCTTCCTAAATTGCCACTCACTGCTTATCAAATTCAGACCCTCCGATTCACACCACCCCTTGATGTTTTTCTCACTCCTACTAGTGAATGTAATGTTACACAACCATACAATGCGCACCACACCTCAATGTTTTTCAGAAACCTATCCTGCATTGCCACTGAATATTTCCTGACCTCCTGATTCTGACCACCACGTGGTGCTCTTCTCCATCCTACATTGCCACTCACTGCCTATCCTTAATCAGACACTCCAATTCCCACATACTGTGATATTTTTCTCACTCCTACTAGTGAATGTAATGTTACAAACCCATACAATGAGCACCACCCAGCGATGTTTTTCAGAAACATACGCTACATTCCACCTGCATTTTTCCTGACCTCCCCATGCTGATCACCCAGTGGTACTTTTCCCCATCCTACATTGCAACTCACTGCCTATTCTAATTCAGACTCTCCGATTCACACCACCCCGTGATGTTTTTTTCACTCCTAGTAGTCAATGTTATGTTACACACCCATACAATGCGCACCACCCCGAGATGTTTTTCAGAAACCTATCGTACATTGCCACTGCATGTTTCCTGACCTCCCCATGCAGACCACCCCGTGGTGCTTTTCTCCATCCTACATTGCGACTCACTGCCTATCATAATTCAGACCCTATGATTCACACCACCCCGTGTTTTTCTCACTCCTACTAGTGAATGTAATGTTACGCATCCATGCAATGCACACCATCCCGCGATGTTTTTCAGAAACCTATCCTACATTGCCACTGCATGTTTCCTGACCTCCCTATGCTGACCACCCCCTGGTGCTTTTCTCCATCCTACATTGCCACTCACCGCTATCCTTATTCAGACCCTCTGATTCACACCACCCCATGATGTTTTTCTCTCTCCTACTACTGAATGTAATGTTACACACCCATACAATGCGCAACACCCCGCCATGGTTTTTCAGAAACCATTCCTACATTGCCACTGCATGTTTCCAGACCTCCCCATGCTGACCACCCCTTGGTATTTATCTCCATCCTACATTGCTACTCACTGCCTATCCTAATTCACATCCTATGATTCACACCACCCAGTGATGTTTTTCTCACTCCTACTAGTGAATGTAATGTTAGACACCCATACAATGCGCACCACCCAGCGATGATTTTCAAAACCTATTCTACCTTGCCACTGCATGTTTCCTGACCTCCCAATACTGACCACGCCGTGGTGCTTTTCTCCATCCTACATTGCCACTCACTGCCTATCGTAATTCAAACACTCCGATTCACACCACCCCGTGATGTTTTTCTCACTCCTACTAGTTAATGTAATGTTACACACCCATACAATGCACACCACCCAGCGATGTTTTTCTAAAAGCTATCCTACCTTGAAACTACATGTTTCCTGAGCTCCCCATGCTGACCACCCCGTGGTGCTTTTATCCATCCTACATTGCCACTCACTTCCTATCCTTATTCACACTCTCCGATTCACACCACCCCGTGATGTTTTTCTCACTCCTACTAGTGAATGTAATGTTACACACCCATACAATGCGCACCACCCAGCGATGTTTTTCAGAAAGCTATCCTACCTTGAAACTACATGTTTCCTGAGCTCCCCATGCTGACCAACCCGTGGTGCTTTTATCCATCCTACATTGCCCCTCACTTCCTATCCTTATTCACACTCTCCGATTCACACCACCCCGTGATGTTTTTCTCCCTCCTATTAGTGAATGTAATGTTACACACCCATACAATGCACACCACCCGCGATTTTTTTCCGAAACCTCTCCTACATTGCCATGAATGTTTCCTGACCTCCCCATGCTGACCACCCCCTAGTGCTTTTCTCCATCCTAGATTGTCACTCACTGCCTATCCTAATTTACATCCTATGATTCACACCACCCCATGATGTTTTTCCCACTCCTATTAGTGAATGTAATGTTACACACCCATACAATGCGCACCACCCTGCCATGTACTTCAGAAACCTATCCTAAATTGCCACTACATATTTCCTGACCACCCCATGCTGACCACCCCGTGGTGCTTTTCTCCAGCCTACTTTGCCACTCACTTCCTAACCTTATTCAGACCCTCCGATTCACACCACCCCGTGATGTTTTCTCACTTCTACTAGTGAATATAAAGTGACACACCCATACAATGCGCACCACCCGCTATGTTTTTAAGAAATCTATCCTACATTGCCACTGCATGTTTCCTGAACTCCCCATGGTGCCCACCCAGTGGTGCTCTTCTCCATCCTACATTGCCACTCACTGCCTATCCTAATTCAGACCCTCCGATTCAAACCAACCCGTGATGTTTTTCTCACACCTACTAGTGAATGTAATGTTACACACCCATACAATGCGCAAGACCCCACGATGTTTTTCAGAAACCTATCCTACATTGCCACTGCATGTTTCCTGACCTCTCCATGCTGACCACCCCTAGGGCTTTTCTCCATCCTAAATTGCCACTCACTGCCTATCCTTATTCACACCCTCCGATTCACACCACCCCGTGATGTTTTTCTCACACCTACTAGTGAATATAATGTTACACACCAATACAATGAGCAAGACCCCACGATGATTTTCAGAAACCTATCCTACATTGCCACTGCATGTTTCATGACCTCCCCATGCTGACCACCCCGTGGTGCTTTTCTCCATCCTACATTGCCACTCACTGACTATCCTAATTCATATCCTATGATACAGACCACCCTGTGATGTTTTTCTCACTCCTACTAGTGAATATGATGTTACAAACCCATACAATGCGCACCTCCCCGCGATGTTTTTCACATACCTATCGTACATTGCCACTGCATGTTTCCTGTTCTCCCCTTGCTGACCATCCCGTGGTGCTTTTCTCCATCCTACATTGCCACTCACTGCCTATCCAAATTCAGACCTTCCGAATCACACCACCCCGTGATGTTTTTCTCACTCCTACTAGTGAATGTAATGTTACACACCCATACAATGAGCATGACCCCGCGATGTTTTTCATAAAGCTATCCTACATTGCCACTGCATGTTTCCTGACCTCCCCATGCTGACCACCCCATTGTGCTCTTCTCCTTCCTAAATTGCCACTCACTGCTTATCAAATTCAGACCCTCCGATTCACACCACCCCGTGATGTTTTTCTCACTCCTACTAGTGAATGTAATGTTACACAACCATACAATGCGCACCACACCTCAATGTTTTTCAGAAACCTATCCTGCATTGCCACTGAATATTTCCTGACCTCCTGATTCTGACCACCACGTGGTGCTCTTCTCCATCCTACATTGCCACTCACTGCCTATCCTTAATCAGACACTCCAATTCCCACATACTGTGATATTTTTCTCACTCCTACTAGTGAATGTAATGTTACAAACCCATACAATGAGCACCACCCAGCGATGTTTTTCAGAAACATACGCTACATTCCACCTGCATTTTTCCTGACCTCCCCATGCTGATCACCCAGTGGTACTTTTCCCCATCCTACATTGCAACTCACTGCCTATTCTAATTCAGACTCTCCGATTCACACCACCCCGTGATGTTTTTTTCACTCCTAGTAGTCAATGTTATGTTACACACCCATACAATGCGCACCACCCCGAGATGTTTTTCAGAAACCTATCGTACATTGCCACTGCATGTTTCCTGACCTCCCCATGCTGACCACCCCGTGGTGCTTTTCTCCATCCTACATTGCCACTCACTGCCTATCCTAATTCAGACCCTCCGATTCAAACCAACCCGTGATGTTTTTCTCACACCTACTAGTGAATGTAATGTTACACACCCATACAATGCGCAAGACCCCACGATGTTTTTCAGAAACCTATCCTACATTGCCACTGCATGTTTCCTGACCTCTCCATGCTGACCACCCCTGGGGCTTTTCTCCATCCTAAATTGCCACTCACTGCCTATCCTTATTCACACCCTCCGATTCACACCACCCCGTGATGTTTTTCTCACACCTACTAGTGAATGTAATGTTACACACCCATACAATGCGCAAGACCCCACGATGTTTTTCAGAAACCTATCCTACATTGCCACTGCATGTTTCCTGACCTCTCCATGCTGACCACCCCTGGGGCTTTTCTCCATCCTAAATTGCCACTCACTGCCTATCCAAATTCAGACCGTCCGAATCACACCACCCCGTGATGTTTTTCTCACTCCTACTAGTGAATGTAATGTTACACACCCATACAATGAGCACGACCCCGCGATGTTTTTCAGAAAGCTATCCTACATTGCCACTGCATGTTTCCTGACCTCCCCATGCTGACCACCCCATTGTGCTCTTCTCCTTCCTAAATTGCCACTCACTGCTTATCAAATTCAGACCCTCCGATTCACACCACCCCGTGATGTTTTTCTCACTCCTACTAGTGAATGTAATGTTACACAACCATACAATGCGCACCACACCTCAATGTTTTTCAGAAACCTATCCTGCATTGCCACTGAATATTTCCTGACCTCCTGATTCTGACCACCACGTGGTGCTCTTCTCCATCCTACATTGCCACTCACTGCCTATCCTTAATCAGACACTCCAATTCCCACATACTGTGATATTTTTCTCACTCCTACTAGTGAATGTAATGTTACAAACCCATACAATGAGCACCACCCAGCGATGTTTTTCAGAAACTTACGCTACATTCCACCTGCATTTTTCCTGCCCTCCCCATGCTGATCACCCAGTGGTACTTTTCCCCATCCTACATTGCAACTCACTGCCTATTCTAATTCAGACTCTCCGATTCACACCACCCCGTGATGTTTTTTTCACTCCTAGTAGTCAATGTTATGTTACACACCCATACAATGCGCACCACCCCGAGATGTTTTTCAGAAACCTATCGTACATTGCCACTGCATGTTTCCTGACCTCCCCATGCAGACCACCCCGTGGTGCTTTTCTCCATCCTACATTGCGACTCACTGCCTATCATAATTCAGACCCTATGATTCACACCACCCCGTGTTTTTCTCACTCCTACTAGTGAATGTAATGTTACGCATCCATGCAATGCACACCATCCCGCGATGTTTTTCAGAAACCTATCCTACATTGCCACTGCATGTTTCCTGACCTCCCTATGCTGACCACCCCCTGGTGCTTTTCTCCATCCTACATTGCCACTCACCGCTATCCTTATTCGGACCCTCTGATTCACACCACCCCATGATGTTTTTCTCTCTCCTACTACTGAATGTAATGTTACACACCCATACAATGCGCAACACCCCGCCATGGTTTTTCAGAAACCATTCCTACATTGCCACTGCATGTTTCCAGACCTCCCCATGCTGACCACCCCTTGGCATTTATCTCCATCCTACATTGCTACTCACTGCCTATCCTAATGCAGATCCTATGATTCACACCACCCAGTGATGTTTTTCTCACTCCTACTAGTGAATGTAATGTTAGACACCCATACAATGCGCACCACCCAGCGATGATTTTCAAAACCTATTCTACCTTGCCACTGCATGTTTCCTGACCTCCCAATACTGACAACGCCGTGGTGCTTTTCTCCATCCTACATTGCCACTCAATGCCTATCCTAATTCAGACCCTCCGATTCACACCACCCCGTGATGTTTTTCTCACTCCTACTAGTGAATGTAATGTTACACACCCATACAATGCGCAACACCCCGCTATGTTTTTCAGAAACCTATCCTACATTGCAACTTCATGTTTCCTGAGCTCCCCATGCTGACCGCCCCGTGGCGCTTTTCTCCATCCGACATTGCAACTCACTGCCTATCCTAATTCAAACACTCCGATTCACACCACCCCGTGTTTTTCTCACTCCTACTAGTGAATGTAATGTTACACACCCATACAATGCACACCACCCAGCGATGTTTTTCTGAAAGCTATCCTACCTTGAAACTACATGTTTCCTGAGCTCCCCATGCTGACCACCCCGTGGTGCTTTTATCCATCCTACATTGCCACTCACTTCCTATCCTTATTCACACTCTCCGATTCACACCACCCCGTGATGTTTTTCTCACTCCTACTAGTGAATGTAATGTTATACACCCATACAATGCGCACCACCCAGCGATGTTTTTCAGAAAGCTATCCTACCTTGAAACTACATGTTTCCTGAGCTCCCCATGCTGACCAACCCGTGGTGCTTTTATCCATCCTACATTGCCCCTCACTTCCTATCCTTATTCACACTCTTCGATTCACACCACCCCGTGATGTTTTTCTCCCTATTAGTGATTGTAATGTTACACACCCATACAATGCACACCACCCGCGATTTTTTTCCGAAACCTCTCCTACATTGCCATGAATGTTTCCTGACCTCCCCATGCTGACCACCCCCTAGTGCTTTTCTCCATCCTAGATTGTCACTCACTGCCTATCCTAATTTACATCCTATGATTCACACCACCCCATGATGTTTTTCCCACTCCTATTAGTGAATGTAATGTTACACACCCATACAATGCGCACCACCCCGCCATGTACTTCAGAAACCTATCCTAAATTGCCACTACATATTTCCTGACCACCCCATGCTGACCACCCCGTGGTGCTTTTCTCCAGCCTACATTGCCACTCACTTCCTAACCTTATTCAGACCCTCCGATTCACACCACCCCGTGATGTTTTCTCACTTCTACTAGTGAATATAAAGTGACACACCCATACAATGCGCACCACCCGCTATGTTTTTAAGAAATCTATCCTACATTGCCACTGCATGTTTCCTGAACTCCCCATGGTGCCCACCCAGTGGTGCTCTTCTCCATCCTACATTGCCACTCACTGCCTATCCTAATTCAGACCCTCCGATTCAAACCAACCCGTGATGTTTTTCTCACACCTACTAGTGAATGTAATGTTACACACCCATACAATGCGCAAGACCCCACGATGTTTTTCAGAAACCTATCCTACATTGCCACTGCATGTTTCCTGACCTCTCCATGCTGACCACCCCTAGGGCTTTTCTCCATCCTAAATTGCCACTCACTGCCTATCCTTATTCACACCCTCCGATTCACACCACCCCGTGATGTTTTTCTCACACCTACTAGTGAATGTAATGTTACACACCAATACAATGAGCAAGACCCCACGATGATTTTCAGAAACATATCCTACATTGCCACTGCATGTTTCATGACCTCCCCATGCTGACCACCCCGTGGTGCTTTTCTCCATCCTACATTGCCACTCACTGACTATCCTAATTCATATCCTATGATACAGACCACCCTGTGATGTTTTTCTCACTCCTACTAGTGAATATGATGTTACAAACCCATACAATGCGCACTTCCCCGCGATGTTTTTCATATACCTATCGTACATTGCCACTGCATGTTTCCTGTTCTCCCCTTGCTGACCATCCCGTGGTGCTTTTCTCCATCCTACATTGCCACTCACTGCCTATCCAAATTCAGACCTTCCGAATCACACCACCCCGTGATGTTTTTCTCACTCCTACTAGTGAATGTAATGTTACACACCCATACAATGAGCACGACCCCGCGATGTTTTTCATAAAGCTATCCTACATTGCCACTGCATGTTTCCTGACCTCCCCATGCTGACCACCCCATTGTGCTCTTCTCCTTCCTAAATTGCCACTCACTGCTTATCAAATTCAGACCCTCCGATTCACACCACCCCGTGATGTTTTTCTCACTCCTACTAGTGAATGTAATGTTACACAACCATACAATGCGCACCACACCTCAATGTTTTTCAGAAACCTATCCTGCATTGCCACTGAATATTTCCTGACCTCCTGATTCTGACCACCACGTGGTGCTCTTCTCCATCCTACATTGCCACTCACTGCCTATCCTTAATCAGACACTCCAATTCCCACATACTGTGATATTTTTCTCACTCCTACTAGTGAATGTAATGTTACAAACCCATACAATGAGCACCACCCAGCGATGTTTTTCAGAAACATACGCTACATTCCACCTGCATTTTTCCTGACCTCCCCATGCTGATCACCCAGTGGTACTTTTCCCCATCCTACATTGCAACTCACTGCCTATTCTAATTCAGACTCTCCGATTCACACCACCCCGTGATGTTTTTTTCACTCCTAGTAGTCAATGTTATGTTACACACCCATACAATGCGCACCACCCCGAGATGTTTTTCAGAAACCTATCGTACATTGCCACTGCATGTTTCCTGACCTCCCCATGCTGACCACCCCGTGGTGCTTTTCTCCATCCTACATTGCCACTCACTGCCTATCCTAATTCAGACCCTCCGATTCAAACCAACCCGTGATGTTTTTCTCACACCTACTAGTGAATGTAATGTTACACACCCATACAATGCGCAAGACCCCACGATGTTTTTCAGAAACCTATCCTACATTGCCACTGCATGTTTCCTGACCTCTCCATGCTGACCACCCCTGGGGCTTTTCTCCATCCTAAATTGCCACTCACTGCCTATCCTTATTCACACCCTCCGATTCACACCACCCCGTGATGTTTTTCTCACACCTACTAGTGAATGTAATGTTACACACCCATACAATGCGCAAGACCCCACGATGTTTTTCAGAAACCTATCCTACATTGCCACTGCATGTTTCCTGACCTCTCCATGCTGACCACCCCTGGGGCTTTTCTCCATCCTAAATTGCCACTCACTGCCTATCCAAATTCAGACCGTCCGAATCACACCACCCCGTGATGTTTTTCTCACTCCTACTAGTGAATGTAATGTTACACACCCATACAATGAGCACGACCCCGCGATGTTTTTCAGAAAGCTATCCTACATTGCCACTGCATGTTTCCTGACCTCCCCATGCTGACCACCCCATTGTGCTCTTCTCCTTCCTAAATTGCCACTCACTGCTTATCAAATTCAGACCCTCCGATTCACACCACCCCGTGATGTTTTTCTCACTCCTACTAGTGAATGTAATGTTACACAACCATACAATGCGCACCACACCTCAATGTTTTTCAGAAACCTATCCTGCATTGCCACTGAATATTTCCTGACCTCCTGATTCTGACCACCACGTGGTGCTCTTCTCCATCCTACATTGCCACTCACTGCCTATCCTTAATCAGACACTCCAATTCCCACATACTGTGATATTTTTCTCACTCCTACTAGTGAATGTAATGTTACAAACCCATACAATGAGCACCACCCAGCGATGTTTTTCAGAAACATACGCTACATTCCACCTGCATTTTTCCTGACCTCCCCATGCTGATCACCCAGTGGTACTTTTCCCCATCCTACATTGCAACTCACTGCCTATTCTAATTCAGACTCTCCGATTCACACCACCCCGTGATGTTTTTTTCACTCCTAGTAGTCAATGTTATGTTACACACCCATACAATGCGCACCACCCCGAGATGTTTTTCAGAAACCTATCGTACATTGCCACTGCATGTTTCCTGACCTCCCCATGCTGACCACCCCGTGGTGCTTTTCTCCATCCTACATTGCCACTCAATGCCTATCCTAATTCAGACCCTCCGATTCAAACCAACCCGTGATGTTTTTCTCACACCTACTAGTGAATGTAATGTTACACACCCATGCAATGCACACCATCCCGCGATGTTTTTCAGAAACCTATCCTACATTGCCACTGCATGTTTCCTGACCTCCCTATGCTGACCACCCCCTGGTGCTTTTCTCCATCCTACATTGCCACTCACCGCTATCCTTATTCAGACCCTCTGATTCACACCACCCCATGATGTTTTTCTCTCTCCTACTACTGAATGTAATGTTACACACCCATACAATGCGCAACACCCCGCCATGGTTTTTCAGAAACCATTCCTACATTGCCACTGCATGTTTCCAGACCTCCCCATGCTGACCACCCCTTGGTATTTATCTCCATCCTACATTGCTACTCACTGCCTATCCTAATTCACATCCTATGATTCACACCACCCAGTGATGTTTTTCTCACTCCTACTAGTGAATGTAATGTTAGACACCCATACAATGCGCACCACCCAGCGATGATTTTCAAAACCTATTCTACCTTGCCACTGCATGTTTCCTGACCTCCCAATACTGACCACGCCGTGGTGCTTTTCTCCATCCTACATTGCCACTCACTGCCTATCCTAATTCAAACACTCCGATTCACAACACCCCGTGATGTTTTTCTCACTCCTACTAGTGAATGTAATGTTACAGACCCATACAATGCACACCACCCAGCGATGTTTTTCTGAAAGCTATCCTACCTTGAAACTACATGTTTCCTGAGCTCCCCATGCTGACCAACCCGTGGTGCTTTTATCCATCCTACATTGCCACTCACTTCCTATCCTTATTCACACTCTCCGATTCACACCACCCCGTGATGTTTTTCTCCCTCCTATTAGTGATTGTAATGTTACACACCCATACAATGCACACCACCCGCGATTTTTTTCCGAAACCTCTCCTACATTGCCATGAATGTTTCCTGACCTCCCCATGCTGACCACCCCCTAGTGCTTTTCTCCATCCTAGATTGTCACTCACTGCCTATCCTAATTTACATCCTATGATTCACACCACCCCATGATGTTTTTCCCACTCCTATTAGTGAATGTAATGTTACACACCCATACAATGCGCACCACCCCGCCATGTACTTCAGAAACCTATCCTAAATTGCCACTACATATTTCCTGACCACCCCATGCTGACCACCCCGTGGTGCTTTTCTCCAGCCTACATTGCCACTCACTTCCTAACCTTATTCAGACCCTCCGATTCACACCACCCCGTGATGTTTTCTCACTTCTACTAGTGAATATAAAGTGACACACCCATACAATGCGCACCACCCGCTATGTTTTTAAGAAATCTATCCTACATTGCCACTGCATGTTTCCTGAACTCCCCATGGTGCCCACCCAGTGGTGCTCTTCTCCATCCTACATTGCCACTCACTGCCTATCCTAATTCAGACACTCCGATTCAAACCAACCCGTGATGTTTTTCTCACACCTACTAGTGAATGTAATGTTACACACCCATACAATGCGCAAGACCCCACGATGTTTTTCAGAAACCTATCCTACATTGCCACTGCATGTTTCCTGACCTCTCCATGCTGACCACCCCTAGGGCTTTTCTCCATCCTAAATTGCCACTCACTGCCTATCCTTATTCACACCCTCCGATTCACACCACCCCGTGATGTTTTTCTCACACCTACTAGTGAATGTAATGTTACACACCAATACAATGAGCAAGACCCCACGATGATTTTCAGAAACCTATCCTACATTGCCACTGCATGTTTCATGACCTCCCCATGCTGACCACCCCGTGGTGCTTTTCTCCATCCTACATTGCCACTCACTGACTAACCTAATTCATATCCTATGATACAGACCACCCTGTGATGTTTTTCTCACTCCTACTAGTGAATATGATGTTACAAACCCATACAATGCGCACCTCCCCGCGATGTTTTTCAGATACCTATCGTACATTGCCACTGCATGTTTCCTGTTCTCCCCTTGCTGACCATCCCGTGGTGCTTTTCTCCATCCTACATTGCCACTCACTGCCTATCCAAATTCAGACCTTCCGAATCACACCACCCCGTGATGTTTTTCTCACTCCTACTAGTGAATGTAATGTTACACACCCATACAATGAGCACGACCCCGCGATGTTTTTCATAAAGCTATCCTACATTGCCACTGCATGTTTCCTGACCTCCCCATGCTGACCACCCCATTGTGCTCTTCTCCTTCCTAAATTGCCACTCACTGCTTATCAAATTCAGACCCTCCGATTCACACCACCCCGTGATGTTTTTCTCACTCCTACTAGTGAATGTAATGTTACACAACCATACAATGCGCACCACACCTCAATGTTTTTCAGAAACCTATCCTGCATTGCCACTGAATATTTCCTGACCTCCTGATTCTGACGACCACGTGGTGCTCTTCTCCATCCTACATTGCCACTCACTGCCTATCCTTAATCAGACACTCCAATTCCCACATACTGTGATATTTTTCTCACTCCTACTAGTGAATGTAATGTTACAAACCCATACAATGAGCACCACCCAGCGATGTTTTTCAGAAACATACGCTACATTCCACCTGCATTTTTCCTGACCTCCCCATGCTGATCACCCAGTGGTACTTTTCCCCATCCTACATTGCAACTCACTGCCTATTCTAATTCAGACTCTCCGATTCACACCACCCCGTGATGTTTTTTTCACTCCTAGTAGTCAATGTTATGTTACACACCCATACAATGCGCACCACCCCGAGATGTTTTTCAGAAACCTATCGTACATTGCCACTGCATGTTTCCTGACCTCCCCATGCTGACCACCCCGTGGTGCTTTTCTCCATCCTACATTGCCACTCAATGCCTATCCTAATTCAGACCCTCCGATTCAAACCAACCCGTGATGTTTTTCTCACACCTACTAGTGAATGTAATGTTACACACCCATACAATGCGCAAGACCCCACGATGTTTTTCAGAAACCTATCCTACATTGCCACTGCATGTTTCCTGACCTCTCCATGCTGACCACCCCTGGGGCTTTTCTCCATTCTAAATTGCCACTCACTGCCTATCCTTATTCACACCCTCCGATTCACACCACCCCGTGATGTTTTTCTCACACCTACTAGTGAATGTAATGTTACACACCCATACAATGCGCAAGACCCCACGATGTTTTTCAGAAACCTATCCTACATTGCCACTGCATGTTTCCTGACCTCTCCATGCTGACCACCCCTGGGGCTTTTCTCCATCCTAAATTGCCACTCACTGCCTATCCAAATTCAGACCGTCCGAATCACACCACCCCGTGATGTTTTTCTCACTCCTACTAGTGAATGTAATGTTACACACCCATACAATGAGCACGACCCCGCGATGTTTTTCAGAAAGCTATCCTACATTGCCACTGCATGTTTCCTGACCTCCCCATGCTGACCACCCCATTGTGCTCTTCTCCTTCCTAAATTGCCACTCACTGCTTATCAAATTCAGACCCTCCGATTCACACCACCCCGTGATGTTTTTCTCACTCCTACTAG
The DNA here is from genome assembly GCF_034190915.1 of Cavia porcellus. NCBI lineage: Eukaryota > Metazoa > Chordata > Mammalia > Rodentia > Caviidae > Cavia > Cavia porcellus. The sequence continues at coordinate 58,600,826 of NW_026947507.1, read as the reverse complement.
TGAATGTAATGTTACACAACCATACAATGCGCACCACACCTCAATGTTTTTCAGAAACCTATCCTGCATTGCCACTGAATATTTCCTGACCTCCTGATTCTGACCACCACGTGGTGCTCTTCTCCATCCTACATTGCCACTCACTGCCTATCCTTAATCAGACACTCCAATTCCCACATACTGTGATATTTTTCTCACTCCTACTAGTGAATGTAATGTTACAAACCCATACAATGAGCACCACCCAGCGATGTTTTTCAGAAACATACGCTACATTCCACCTGCATTTTTCCTGACCTCCCCATGCTGATCACCCAGTGGTACTTTTCCCCATCCTACATTGCAACTCACTGCCTATTCTAATTCAGACTCTCCGATTCACACCACCCCGTGATGTTTTTTTCACTCCTAGTAGTCAATGTTATGTTACACACCCATACAATGCGCACCACCCCGAGATGTTTTTCAGAAACCTATCGTACATTGCCACTGCATGTTTCCTGACCTCCCCATGCAGACCACCCCGTGGTGCTTTTCTCCATCCTACATTGCGACTCACTGCCTATCATAATTCAGACCCTATGATTCACACCACCCCGTGTTTTTCTCACTCCTACTAGTGAATGTAATGTTACGCATCCATGCAATGCACACCATCCCGCGATGTTTTTCAGAAACCTATCCTACATTGCCACTGCATGTTTCCTGACCTCCCTATGCTGACCACCCCCTGGTGCTTTTCTCCATCCTACATTGCCACTCACCGCTATCCTTATTCAGACCCTCTGATTCACACCACCCCATGATGTTTTTCTCTCTCCTACTACTGAATGTAATGTTACACACCCATACAATGCGCAACACCCCGCCATGGTTTTTCAGAAACCATTCCTACATTGCCACTGCATGTTTCCAGACCTCCCCATGCTGACCACCCCTTGGTATTTATCTCCATCCTACATTGCTACTCACTGCCTATCCTAATTCACATCCTATGATTCACACCACCCAGTGATGTTTTTCTCACTCCTACTAGTGAATGTAATGTTAGACACCCATACAATGCGCACCACCCAGCGATGATTTTCAAAACCTATTCTACCTTGCCACTGCATGTTTCCTGACCTCCCAATACTGACCACGCCGTGGTGCTTTTCTCCATCCTACATTGCCACTCACTGCCTATCCTAATTCAAACACTCCGATTCACACCACCCCGTGATGTTTTTCTCACTCCTACTAGTGAATGTAATGTTACACACCCATACAATGCACACCACCCAGCGATGTTTTTCTGAAAGCTATCCTACCTTGAAACTACATGTTTCCTGAGCTCCCCATGCTGACCACCCCGTGGTGCTTTTATCCATCCTACATTGCCACTCACTTCCTATCCTTATTCACACTCTCCGATTCACACCACCCCGTGATGTTTTTCTCACTCCTACTAGTGAATGTAATGTTACACACCCATACAATGCGCACCACCCAGCGATGTTTTTCAGAAAGCTATCCTACCTTGAAACTACATGTTTCCTGAGCTCCCCATGCTGACCACCCCGTGGTGCTTTTATCCATCCTACATTGCCACTCACTTCCTATCCTTATTCACACTCTCTGATTCACACCACCCCGTGATGTTTTTCTCCCTCCTATTAGTTAATGTAATGTTACACACCCATACAATGCACACCACCCGCGAATTTTTTCCGAAACCTCTCCTACATTGCCATGAATGTTTCCTGACCTCCCCATGCTGACCACCCCCTAGTGCTTTTCTCCATCCTAGATTGTCACTCACTGCCTATCCTAATTTACATCCTATGATTCACACCACCCCATGATGTTTTTCCCACTCCTATTAGTGAATGTAATGTTACACACCCATACAATGCGCACCACCCCGCCATGTACTTCAGAAACCTATCCTAAATTGCCACTACATATTTCCTGACCACCCCATGCTGACCACCCCGTGGTGCTTTTCTCCAGCCTACATTGCCACTCACTTCCTAACCTTATTCAGACCCTCCGATTCACACCACCCCGTGATGTTTTCTCACTTCTACTAGTGAATATAAAGTGACACACCCATACAATGCGCACCACCCGCTATGTTTTTAAGAAATCTATCCTACATTGCCACTGCATGTTTCCTGAACTCCCCATGGTGCCCACCCAGTGGTGCTCTTCTCCATCCTACATTGCCACTCACTGCCTATCCTAATTCAGACCCTCCGATTCAAACCAACCCGTGATGGTTTTCTCACACCTACTAGTGAATGTAATGTTACACACCCATACAATGCGCAAGACCCCACGATGTTTTTCAGAAACCTATCCTACATTGCCACTGCATGTTTCCTGACCTCTCCATGCTGACCACCCCTAGGGCTTTTCTCCATCCTAAATTGCCACTCACTGCCTATCCTTATTCACACCCTCCGATTCACACCACCCCGTGATGTTTTTCTCACACCTACTAGTGAATGTAATGTTACACACCAATACAATGAGCAAGACCCCACGATGATTTTCAGAAACCTATCCTACATTGCCACTGCATGTTTCATGACCTCCCCATGCTGACCACCCCGTGGTGCTTTTCTCCATCCTACATTGCCACTCACTGACTATCCTAATTCATATCCTATGATACAGACCACCCTGTGATGTTTTTCTCACTCCTACTAGTGAATATGATGTTACAAACCCATACAATGCGCACCTCCCCGCGATGTTTTTCAGATACCTATTGTACATTGCCACTGCATGTTTCCTGTTCTCCCCTTGCTGACCATCCCGTGGTGCTTTTCTCCATCCTACATTGCCACTCACTGCCTATCCAAATTCAGACCTTCCGAATCACACCACCCCGTGATGTTTTTCTCACTCCTACTAGTGAATGTAATGTTACACACCCATACAATGAGCACGACCCCGCGATGTTTTTCATAAAGCTATTCTACATTGCCACTGCATGTTTCCTGACCTCCCCATGCTGACCACCCCATTGTGCTCTTCTCCTTCCTAAATTGCCACTCACTGCTTATCAAATTCAGACCCTCCGATTCACACCACCCCGTGATGTTTTTCTCACTCCTACTAGTGAATGTAATGTTACACAACCATACAATGCGCACCACACCTCAATGTTTTTCAGAAACCCATCCTGCATTGCCACTGAATATTTCCTGACCTCCTGATTCTGACCACCACGTGGTGCTCTTCTCCATCCTACATTGCCACTCACTGCCTATCCTTAATCAGACACTCCAATTCCCACATACTGTGATATTTTTCTCACTCCTACTAGTGAATGTAATGTTACAAACCCATACAATGAGCACCACCCAGCGATGTTTTTCAGAAACATACGCTACATTCCACCTGCATTTTTCCTGACCTCCCCATGCTGATCACCCAGTGGTACTTTTCCCCATCCTACATTGCAACTCACTGCCTATTCTAATTCAGACTCTCCGATTCACACCACCCCGTGATGTTTTTTTCACTCCTAGTAGTCAATGTTATGTTACACACCCATACAATGCGCACCACCCCGAGATGTTTTTCAGAAACCTATCGTACATTGCCACTGCATGTTTCCTGACCTCCCCATGCAGACCACCCCGTGGTGCTTTTCTCCATCCTACATTGCGACTCACTGCCTATCATAATTCAGACCCTATGATTCACACCACCCCGTGTTTTTCTCACTCCTACTAGTGAATGTAATGTTACGCATCCATGCAATGCACACCATCCCGCGATGTTTTTCAGAAACCTATCCTACATTGCCACTGCATGTTTCCTGACCTCCCTATGCTGACCACCCCCTGGTGCTTTTCTCCATCCTACATTGCCACTCACCGCTATCCTTATTCAGACCCTCTGATTCACACCACCCCATGATGTTTTTCTCTCTCCTACTACTGAATGTAATGTTACACACCCATACAATGCGCAACACCCCGCCATGGTTTTTCAGAAACCATTCCTACATTGCCACTGCATGTTTCCAGACCTCCCCATGCTGACCACCCCTTGGTATTTATCTCCATCCTACATTGCTACTCACTGCCTATCCTAATTCACATCCTATGATTCACACCACCCAGTGATGTTTTTCTCACTCCTACTAGTGAATGTAATGTTAGACACCCATACAATGCGCACCACCCAGCGATGATTTTCAAAACCTATTCTACCTTGCCACTGCATGTTTCCTGACCTCCCAATACTGACCACGCCGTGGTGCTTTTCTCCATCCTACATTGCCACTCACTGCCTATCCTAATTCAAACACTCCGATTCACACCACCCCGTGATGTTTTTCTCACTCCTACTAGTGAATGTAATGTTACACACCCATACAATGCACACCACCCAGCGATGTTTTTCTGAAAGCTATCCTACCTTGAAACTACATGTTTCCTGAGCTCCCCATGCTGACCACCCCGTGGTGCTTTTATCCATCCTACATTGCCACTCACTTCCTATCCTTATTCACACTCTCCGATTCACACCACCCCGTGATGTTTTTCTCACTCCTACTAGTGAATGTAATGTTCCACACCCATACAATGCGCACCACCCAGCGATGTTTTTCAGAAAGCTATCCTACCTTGAAACTACATGTTTCCTGAGCTCCCCATGCTGACCACCCCGTGGTGCTTTTATCCATCCTACATTGCCACTCACTTCCTATCCTTATTCACACTCTCTGATTCACACCACCCCGTGATGTTTTTCTCCCTCCTATTAGTTAATGTAATGTTACACACCCATACAATGCACACCACCCGCGAATTTTTTCCGAAACCTCTCCTACATTGCCATGAATGTTTCCTGACCTCCCCATGCTGACCACCCCCTAGTGCTTTTCTCCATCCTAGATTGTCACTCACTGCCTATCCTAATTTACATCCTATGATTCACACCACCCCATGATGTTTTTCCCACTCCTATTAGTGAATGTAATGTTACACACCCATACAATGCGCACCACCCCGCCATGTACTTCAGAAACCTATCCTAAATTGCCACTACATATTTCCTGACCACCCCATGCTGACCACCCCGTGGTGCTTTTCTCCAGCCTACATTGCCACTCACTTCCTAACCTTATTCAGACCCTCCGATTCACACCACCCCGTGATGTTTTCTCACTTCTACTAGTGAATATAAAGTGACACACCCATACAATGCGCACCACCCGCTATGTTTTTAAGAAATCTATCCTACATTGCCACTGCATGTTTCCTGAACTCCCCATGGTGCCCACCCAGTGGTGCTCTTCTCCATCCTACATTGCCACTCACTGCCTATCCTAATTCAGACCCTCCGATTCAAACCAACCCGTGATGTTTTTCTCACACCTACTAGTGAATGTAATGTTACACACCCATACAATGCGCAAGACCCCACGATGTTTTTCAGAAACCTATCCTACATTGCCACTGCATGTTTCCTGACCTCTCCATGCTGACCACCCCTAGGGCTTTTCTCCATCCTAAATTGCCACTCACTGCCTATCCTTATTCACACCCTCCGATTCACACCACCCCGTGATGTTTTTCTCACACCTACTAGTGAATGTAATGTTACACACCAATACAATGAGCAAGACCCCACGATGATTTTCAGAAACCTATCCTACATTGCCACTGCATGTTTCATGACCTCCCCATGCTGACCACCCCGTGGTGCTTTTCTCCATCCTACATTGCCACTCACTGACTATCCTAATTCATATCCTATGATACAGACCACCCTGTGATGTTTTTCTCACTCCTACTAGTGAATATGATGTTACAAACCCATACAATGCGCACCTCCCCGCGATGTTTTTCAGATACCTATTGTACATTGCCACTGCATGTTTCCTGTTCTCCCCTTGCTGACCATCCCGTGGTGCTTTTCTCCATCCTACATTGCCACTCACTGCCTATCCAAATTCAGACCTTCCGAATCACACCACCCCGTGATGTTTTTCTCACTCCTACTAGTGAATGTAATGTTACACACCCATACAATGAGCACGACCCCGCGATGTTTTTCATAAAGCTATTCTACATTGCCACTGCATGTTTCCTGACCTCCCCATGCTGACCACCCCATTGTGCTCTTCTCCTTCCTAAATTGCCACTCACTGCTTATCAAATTCAGACCCTCCGATTCACACCACCCCGTGATGTTTTTCTCACTCCTACTAGTGAATGTAATGTTACACAACCATACAATGCGCACCACACCTCAATGTTTTTCAGAAACCCATCCTGCATTGCCACTGAATATTTCCTGACCTCCTGATTCTGACCACCACGTGGTGCTCTTCTCCATCCTACATTGCCACTCACTGCCTATCCTTAATCAGACACTCCAATTCCCACATACTGTGATATTTTTCTCACTCCTACTAGTGAATGTAATGTTACAAACCCATACAATGAGCACCACCCAGCGATGTTTTTCAGAAACACACGCTACATTCCACCTGCATTTTTCCTGACCTCCCCATGCTGATCACCCAGTGGTACTTTTCCCCATCCTACATTGCAACTCACTGCCTATTCTAATTCAGACTCTCCGATTCACACCACCCCGTGATGTTTTTTTCACTCCTAGTAGTCAATGTTATGTTACACACCCATACAATGCGCACCACCCCGAGATGTTTTTCAGAAACCTATCGTACATTGCCACTGCATGTTTCCTGACCTCCCCATGCTGACCACCCCGTGGTGCTTTTCTCCATCCTACATTGCCACTCACTGCCTATCCTAATTCAGACCCTCCGATTCAAACCAACCCGTGATGTTTTTCTCACACCTACTAGTGAATGTAATGTTACACACCCATACAATGCGCAAGACCCCACGATGTTTTTCAGAAACCTATCCTACATTGCCACTGCATGTTTCCTGACCTCTCCATGCTGACCACCCCTGGGGCTTTTCTCCATCCTAAATTGCCACTCACTGCCTATCCTTATTCACACCCTCCGATTCACACCACCCCGTGATGTTTTTCTCACACCTACTAGTGAATGTAATGTTACACACCCATACAATGCGCAACACCCCGCCATGGTTTTTCAGAAACCATTCCTACATTCCCACTGCATGTTTCCAGACCTCCCCATGCTGACCACCCCTTGGTATTTATCTCCATCCTACATTGCTACTCACTGCCTATCCTAATTCACATCCTATGATTCACACCACCCAGTGATGTTTTTCTCACTCCTACTAGTGAATGTAATGTTAGACACCCATACAATGCGCACCACCCAGCGATGATTTTCAAAACCTATTCTACCTTGCCACTGCATGTTTCCTGACCTCCCAATACTGACCACGCCGTGGTGCTTTTCTCCATCCTACATTGCCACTCACTGCCTATCCTAATTCAAACACTCCGATTCACACCACCCCGTGATGTTTTTCTCACTCCTACTAGTGAATGTAATGTTACACACCCATACAATGCACACCACCCAGCGATGTTTTTCTGAAAGCTATCCTACCTTGAAACTACATGTTTCCTGAGCTCCCCATGCTGACCACCCCGTGGTGCTTTTATCCATCCTACATTGCCACTCACTTCCTATCCTTATTCACACTCTCCGATTCACACCACCCCGTGATGTTTTTCTCACTCCTACTAGTGAATGTAATGTTACACACCCATACAATGCGCACCACCCAGCGATGTTTTTCAGAAAGCTATCCTACCTTGAAACTACATGTTTCCTGAGCTCCCCATGCTGACCACCCCGTGGTGCTTTTATCCATCCTACATTGCCACTCACTTCCTATCCTTATTCACACTCTCTGATTCACACCACCCCGTGATGTTTTTCTCCCTCCTATTAGTGAATGTAATGTTACACACCCATACAATGCACACCACCCGCGAATTTTTTCCGAAACCTCTCCTACATTGCCATGAATGTTTCCTGACCTCCCCATGCTGACCACCCCCTAGTGCTTTTCTCCATCCTAGATTGTCACTCACTGCCTATCCTAATTTACATCCTATGATTCACACCACCCCATGATGTTTTTCCCACTCCTATTAGTGAATGTAATGTTACACACCCATACAATGCGCACCACCCCGCCATGTACTTCAGAAACCTATCCTAAATTGCCACTACATATTTCCTGACCACCCCATGCTGACCACCCCGTGGTGCTTTTCTCCAGCCTACATTGCCACTCACTTCCTAACCTTATTCAGACCCTCCGATTCACACCACCCCGTGATGTTTTCTCACTTCTACTAGTGAATATAAAGTGACACACCCATACAATGCGCACCACCCGCTATGTTTTTAAGAAATCTATCCTACATTGCCACTGCATGTTTCCTGAACTCCCCATGGTGCCCACCCAGTGGTGCTCTTCTCCATCCTACATTGCCACTCACTGCCTATCCTAATTCAGACCCTCCGATTCAAACCAACCCGTGATGTTTTTCTCACACCTACTAGTGAATGTAATGTTACACACCCATACAATGCGCAAGACCCCACGATGTTTTTCAGAAACCTATCCTACATTGCCACTGCATGTTTCCTGACCTCTCCATGCTGACCACCCCTAGGGCTTTTCTCCATCCTAAATTGCCACTCACTGCCTATCCTTATTCACACCCTCCGATTCACACCACCCCGTGATGTTTTTCTCACACCTACTAGTGAATGTAATGTTACACACCAATACAATGAGCAAGACCCCACGATGATTTTCAGAAACCTATCCTACATTGCCACTGCATGTTTCATGACGTCCCCATGCTGACCACCCCGTGGTGCTTTTCTCCATCCTACATTGCCACTCACTGACTATCCTAATTCATATCCTATGATACAGACCACCCTGTGATGTTTTTCTCACTCCTACTAGTGAATATGATGTTACAAACCCATACAATGCGCACCTCCCCGCGATGTTTTTCAGATACCTATTGTACATTGCCACTGCATGTTTCCTGTTCTCCCCTTGCTGACCATCCCGTGGTGCTTTTCTCCATCCTACATTGCCACTCACTGCCTATCCAAATTCAGACCTTCCGAATCACACCACCCCGTGATGTTTTTCTCACTCCTACTAGTGAATGTAATGTTACACACCCATACAATGAGCACGACCCCGCGATGTTTTTCATAAAGCTATTCTACATTGCCACTGCATGTTTCCTGACCTCCCCATGCTGACCACCCCATTGTGCTCTTCTCCTTCCTAAATTGCCACTCACTGCTTATCAAATTCAGACCCTCCGATTCACACCACCCCGTGATGTTTTTCTCACTCCTACTAGTGAATGTAATATTACACAACCATACAATGCGCACCACACCTCAATGTTTTTCAGAAACCCATCCTGCATTGCCACTGAATATTTCCTGACCTCCTGATTCTGACCACCACGTGGTGCTCTTCTCCATCCTACATTGCCACTCACTGCCTATCCTTAATCAGACACTCCAATTCCCACATACTGTGATATTTTTCTCACTCCTACTAGTGAATGTAATGTTACAAACCCATACAATGAGCACCACCCAGCGATGTTTTTCAGAAACATACGCTACATTCCACCTGCATTTTTCCTGACCTCCCCATGCTGATCACCCAGTGGTACTTTTCCCCATCCTACATTGCAACTCACTGCCTATTCTAATTCAGACTCTCCGATTCACACCACCCCGTGATGTTTTTTTCACTCCTAGTAGTCAATGTTATGTTACACACCCATACAATGCGCACCACCCCGAGATGTTTTTCAGAAACCTATCGTACATTGCCACTGCATGTTTCCTGACCTCCCCATGCTGACCACCCCGTGGTGCTTTTCTCCATCCTACATTGCCACTCACTGCCTATCCTAATTCAGACCCTCCGATTCAAACCAACCCGTGATGTTTTTCTCACACCTACTAGTGAATGTAATGTTACACACCCATACAATGCGCAAGACCCCACGATGTTTTTCAGAAACCTATCCTACATTGCCACTGCATGTTTCCTGACCTCTCCATGCTGACCACCCCTGGGGCTTTTCTCCATCCTAAATTGCCACTCACTGCCTATCCTTATTCACACCCTCCGATTCACACCACCCCGTGATGTTTTTCTCACAACTACTAGTGAATGTAATGTTACACACCCATACAATGCGCAAGACCCCACGATGTTTTTCAGAAACCTATCCTACATTGCCACTGCATGTTTCCTGACCTCTCCATGCTGACCACCCCTGGGGCTTTTCTCCATCCTAAATTTCCACTCACTGCCTATCCAAATTCAGACCGTCCGAATCACACCACCCCGTGATGTTTTTCTCACTCCTACTAGTGAATGTAATGTTACACACCCATACAATGAGCACGACCCCGCGATGTTTTTCAGAAAGCTATCCTACATTGCCACTGCATGTTTCCTGACCTCCCCATGCTGACCACCCCATTGTGCTCTTCTCCTTCCTAAATTGCCACTCACTGCTTATCAAATTCAGACCCTCCGATTCACACCACCCCGTGATGTTTTTCTCACTCCTACTAGTGAATGTAATGTTACACAACCATACAATGCGCACCACACCTCAATGTTTTTCAGAAACCCATCCTGCATTGCCACTGAATATTTCCTGACCTCCTGATTCTGACCACCACGTGGTGCTCTTCTCCATCCTACATTGCCACTCACTGCCTATCCTTAATCAGACACTCCAATTCCCACATACTGTGATATTTTTCTCACTCCTACTAGTGAATGTAATGTTACAAACCCATACAATGAGCACCACCCAGCGATGTTTTTCAGAAACATACGCTACATTCCACCTGCATTTTTCCTGACCTCCCCATGCTGATCACCCAGTGGTACTTTTCCCCATCCTACATTGCAACTCACTGCCTATTCTAATTCAGACTCTCCGATTCACACCACCCCGTGATGTTTTTTTCACTCCTAGTAGTCAATGTTATGTTACACACCCATACAATGCGCACCACCCCGAGATGTTTTTCAGAAACCTATCGTACATTGCCACTGCATGTTTCCTGACCTCCCCATGCTGACCACCCCGTGGTGCTTTTCTCCATCCTACATTGCCACTCACTTCCTATCCTTATTCACACTCTCCGATTCACACCACCCCGTGATGTTTTTCTCACTCCTACTAGTGAATGTAATGTTACACACCCATACAATGCGCACCACCCAGCGATGTTTTTCAGAAAGCTATCCTACCTTGAAACTACATGTTTCCTGAGCTCCCCATGCTGACCAACCCGTGGTGCTTTTATCCATCCTACATTGCCCCTCACTTCCTATCCTTATTCACACTCTCCGATTCACACCACCCCGTGATGTTTTTCTCCCTCCTATTAGTGAATGTAATGTTACACACCCATACAATGCACACCACCCGCGAATTTTTTCCGAAACCTCTCCTACATTGCCATGAATGTTTCCTGACCTCCCCATGCTGACCACCCCCTAGTGCTTTTCTCCATCCTAGATTGTCACTCACTGCCCATCCTAATTCACATCCTATGATTCACACCACCACATGATGTTTTTCCCACTCCTATTAGTGAATGTAATGTTACACACCCATACAATGCGCACCACCCCGCCATGTACTTCAGAAACCTATCCTAAATTGCCACTACATATTTCCTGACCACCCCATGCTGACCACCCCGTGGTGCTTTTCTCCAGCCTACATTGCCACTCACTTCCTAACCTTATTCAGACCCTCCGATTCACACCACCCCGTGATGTTTTCTCACTCCTACTAGTGAATGTAAAGTGACACACCCATACAATGCGCACCACCCGCTATGTTTTTAAGAAATCTATCCTACATTGCCACTGCATGTTTCCTGAACTCCCCATGGTGCCCACCCAGTGGTGCTCTTCTCCATCCTACATTGCCACTCACTGCCTATCCTAATTCAGACCCTCCGATTCAAACCAACCCGTGATGTTTTTCTCACACCTACTAGTGAATGTAATGTTACACACCCATACAATGCGCAAGACCCCACGATGTTTTTCAGAAACCTATCCTACATTGCCACTGCATGTTTCCTGACCTCTCCATGCTGACCACCCCTGGGGCTTTTCTCCATCCTAAATTGCCACTCACTGCCTATCCTTATTCACACCCTCCGATTCACACCACCCCGTGATGTTTTTCTCACACCTACTAGTGAATGTAATGTTACACACCAATACAATGAGCAAGACCCCACGATGATTTTCAGAAACCTATCCTACATTGCCACTGCATGTTTCATGACCTCCCCATGCTGACCACCCCGTGGTGCTTTTCTCCATCCTACATTGCCACTCACTGACTATCCTAATTCATATCCTATGATACAGACCACCCTGTGATGTTTTTCTCACTCCTACTAGTGAATATGATGTTACAAACCCATACAATGCGCACCTCCCCGCGATGTTTTTCAGATACCTATCGTACATTGCCACTGCATGTTTCCTGTTCTCCCCTTGCTGACCATCCCGTGGTGCTTTTCTCCATCCTACATTGCCACTCACTGCCTATCCAAATTCAGACCTTCCGAATCACACCACCCCGTGATGTTTTTCTCACTCCTACTAGTGAATGTAATGTTACACACCCATACAATGAGCACGACCCCGCGATGTTTTTCATAAAGCTATCCTACATTGCCACTGCATGTTTCCTGACCTCCCCATGCTGACCACCCCATTGTGCTCTTCTCCTTCCTAAATTGCCACTCACTGCTTATCAAATTCAGACCCTCCGATTCACACCACCCCGTGATGTTTTTCTCACTCCTACTAGTGAATGTAATGTTACACAACCATACAATGCGCACCACACCTCAATGTTTTTCAGAAACCTATCCTGCATTGCCACTGAATATTTCCTGACCTCCTGATTCTGACCACCACGTGGTGCTCTTCTCCATCCTACATTGCCACTCACTGCCTATCCTTAATCAGACACTCCAATTCCCACATACTGTGATATTTTTCTCACTCCTACTAGTGAATGTAATGTTACAAACCCATACAATGAGCACCACCCAGCGATGTTTTTCAGAAACATACGCTACATTCCACCTGCATTTTTCCTGACCTCCCCATGCTGATCACCCAGTGGTACTTTTCCCCATCCTACATTGCAACTCACTGCCTATTCTAATTCAGACTCTCCGATTCACACCACCCCGTGATGTTTTTTTCACTCCTAGTAGTCAATGTTATGTTACACACCCATACAATGCGCACCACCCCGAGATGTTTTTCAGAAACCTATCATACATTGCCACTGCATGTTTCCTGACCTCCCCATGCTGACCACCCCGTGGTGCTTTTCTCCATCCTACATTGCCACTCACTGCCTATCCTAATTCAGACCCTCCGATTCAAACCAACCCGTGATGTTTTTCTCACACCTACTAGTGAATGTAATGTTACACACCCATACAATGCGCAAGACCCCACGATGTTTTTCAGAAACCTATCCTACATTGCCACTGCATGTTTCCTGACCTCTCCATGCTGACCACCCCTGGGGCTTTTCTCCATCCTAAATTGCCACTCACTGCCTATCCTTATTCACACCCTCCGATTCACACCACCCCGTGATGTTTTTCTCACACCTACTAGTGAATGTAATGTTACACACCCATACAATGCGCAAGACCCCACGATGTTTTTCAGAAACCTATCCTACATTGCCACTGCATGTTTCCTGACCTCTCCATGCTGACCACCCCTGGGGCTTTTCTCCATCCTAAATTGCCACTCACTGCCTATCCAAATTCAGACCGTCCGAATCACACCACCCCGTGATGTTTTTCTCACTCCTACTAGTGAATGTAATGTTACACACCCATACAATGAGCACGACCCCGCGATGTTTTTCATAAAGCTATCCTACATTGCCACTGCATGTTTCCTGACCTCCCCATGCTGACCACCCCATTGTGCTCTTCTCCTTCCTAAATTGCCACTCACTGCTTATCAAATTCAGACCCTCCGATTCACACCACCCCGTGATGTTTTTCTCACTCCTACTAGTGAATGTAATGTTACACAACCATACAATGCGCACCACACCTCAATGTTTTTCAGAAACCTATCCTGCATTGCCACTGAATATTTCCTGACCTCCTGATTCTGACCACCACGTGGTGCTCTTCTCCATCCTACATTGCCACTCACTGCCTATCCTTAATCAGACACTCCAATTCCCACATACTGTGATATTTTTCTCACTCCTACTAGTGAATGTAATGTTACAAACCCATACAATGAGCACCACCCAGCGATGTTTTTCAGAAACATACGCTACATTCCACCTGCATTTTTCCTGACCTCCCCATGCTGATCACCCAGTGGTACTTTTCCCCATCCTACATTGCAACTCACTGCCTATTCTAATTCAGACTCTCCGATTCACACCACCCCGTGATGTTTTTTTCACTCCTAGTAGTCAATGTTATGTTACACACCCATACAATGCGCACCACCCCGAGATGTTTTTCAGAAACCTATCGTACATTGCCACTGCATGTTTCCTGACCTCCCCATGCAGACCACCCCGTGGTGCTTTTCTCCATCCTACATTGCGACTCACTGCCTATCATAATTCAGACCCTATGATTCACACCACCCCGTGTTTTTCTCACTCCTACTAGTGAATGTAATGTTACGCATCCATGCAATGCACATCATCCCGCGATGTTTTTCAGAAACCTATCCTACATTGCCACTGCATGTTTCCTGACCTCCCTATGCTGACCACCCCCTGGTGCTTTTCTCCATCCTACATTGCCACTCACCGCTATTCTTATTCGGACCCTCTGATTCACACCACCCCATGATGTTTTTCTCTCTCCTACTACTGAATGTAATGTTACACACCCATACAATGCGCAACACCCCGCCATGGTTTTTCAGAAACCATTCCTACATTGCCACTGCATGTTTCCAGACCTCCCCATGCTGACCACCCCTTGGTATTTATCTCCATCCTACATTGCTACTCACTGCCTATCCTAATGCAGATCCTATGATTCACACCACCCAGTGATGTTTTTCTCACTCCTACTAGTGAATGTAATGTTAGACACCCATACAATGCGCACCACCCAGCGATGATTTTCAAAACCTATTCTACCTTGCCACTGCATGTTTCCTGACCTCCCAATACTGACCACGCCGTGGTGCTTTTCTCCATCCTACATTGCCACTCACTGCCTATCCTAATTCAGACCCTCCGATTCACACCACCCCGTGATGTTTTTCTCACTCCTACTAGTGAATGTAATGTTACACACCCATACAATGCGCAACACCCCGCTATGTTTTTCAGAAACCTATCCTACATTGCAACTTCATGTTTCCTGAGCTCCCCATGCTGACCGCCCCGTGGCGCTTTTCTCCATCCGAGATTGCAACTCACTGCCTATCCTAATTCAAACACTCCGATTCACACCACCCCGTGTTTTTCTCACTCCTACTAGTGAATGTAATGTTACACACCCATACAATGCACACCACCCAGCGATGTTTTTCTGAAAGCTATCCTACCTTGAAACTACATGTTTCCTGAGCTCCCCATGCTGACCACCCCGTGGTGCTTTTCTCCATCCTACATTGCCACTCACTTCCTATCCTTATTCACACTCTCCGATTCACACCACCCCGTGATGTTTTTCTCACTCCTACTAGTGAATGTAATGTTACACACCCATACAATGCGCACCACCCAGCGATGTTTTTCAGAAAGCTATCCTACCTTGAAACTACATGTTTCCTGAGCTCCCCATGCTGACCAACCCGTGGTGCTTTTATCCATCCTACATTGCCCCTCACTTCCTATCCTTATTCACACTCTCCGATTCACACCACCCCGTGATGTTTTTCTCCCTCCTATTAGTGAATGTAATGTTACACACCCATACAATGCACACCACCCGCGAATTTTTTCCGAAACCTCTCCTACATTGCCATGAATGTTTCCTGACCTCCCCATGCTGACCACCCCCTAGTGCTTTTCTCCATCCTAGATTGTCACTCACTGCCCATCCTAATTCACATCCTATGATTCACACCACCACATGATGTTTTTCCCACTCCTATTAGTGAATGTAATGTTACACACCCATACAATGCGCACCACCCCGCCATGTACTTCAGAAACCTATCCTAAATTGCCACTACATATTTCCTGACCACCCCATGCTGACCACCCCGTGGTGCTTTTCTCCAGCCTACATTGCCACTCACTTCCTAACCTTATTCAGACCCTCCGATTCACACCACCCCGTGATGTTTTCTCACTCCTACTAGTGAATGTAAAGTGACACACCCATACAATGCGCACCACCCGCTATGTTTTTAAGAAATCTATCCTACATTGCCACTGCATGTTTCCTGAACTCCCCATGGTGCCCACCCAGTGGTGCTCTTCTCCATCCTACATTGCCACTCACTGCCTATCCTAATTCAGACCCTCCGATTCAAACCAACCCGTGATGTTTTTCTCACACCTACTAGTGAATGTAATGTTACACACCCATACAATGCGCAAGACCCCACGATGTTTTTCAGAAACCTATCCTACATTGCCACTGCATGTTTCCTGACCTCTCCATGCTGACCACCCCTGGGGCTTTTCTCCATCCTAAATTGCCACTCACTGCCTATCCTTATTCACACCCTCCGATTCACACCACCCCGTGATGTTTTTCTCACACCTACTAGTGAATGTAATGTTACACACCAATACAATGAGCAAGACCCCACGATGATTTTCAGAAACCTATCCTACATTGCCACTGCATGTTTCATGACCTCCCCATGCTGACCACCCCGTGGTGCTTTTCTCCATCCTACATTGCCACTCACTGACTATCCTAATTCATATCCTATGATACAGACCACCCTGTGATGTTTTTCTCACTCCTACTAGTGAATATGATGTTACAAACCCATACAATGCGCACCTCCCCGCGATGTTTTTCAGATACCTATCGTACATTGCCACTGCATGTTTCCTGTTCTCCCCTTGCTGACCATCCCGTGGTGCTTTTCTCCATCCTACATTGCCACTCACTGCCTATCCAAATTCAGACCTTCCGAATCACACCACCCCGTGATGTTTTTCTCACTCCTACTAGTGAATGTAATGTTACACACCCATACAATGAGCACGACCCCGCGATGTTTTTCATAAAGCTATCCTACATTGCCACTGCATGTTTCCTGACCTCCCCATGCTGACCACCCCATTGTGCTCTTCTCCTTCCTAAATTGCCACTCACTGCTTATCAAATTCAGACCCTCCGATTCACACCACCCCGTGATGTTTTTCTCACTCCTACTAGTGAATGTAATGTTACACAACCATACAATGCGCACCACACCTCAATGTTTTTCAGAAACCTATCCTGCATTGCCACTGAATATTTCCTGACCTCCTGATTCTGACCACCACGTGGTGCTCTTCTCCATCCTACATTGCCACTCACTGCCTATCCTTAATCAGACACTCCAATTCCCACATACTGTGATATTTTTCTCACTCCTACTAGTGAATGTAATGTTACAAACCCATACAATGAGCACCACCCAGCGATGTTTTTCAGAAACATACGCTACATTCCACCTGCATTTTTCCTGACCTCCCCATGCTGATCACCCAGTGGTACTTTTCCCCATCCTACATTGCAACTCACTGCCTATTCTAATTCAGACTCTCCGATTCACACCACCCCGTGATGTTTTTTTCACTCCTAGTAGTCAATGTTATGTTACACACCCATACAATGCGCACCACCCCGAGATGTTTTTCAGAAACCTATCATACATTGCCACTGCATGTTTCCTGACCTCCCCATGCTGACCACCCCGTGGTGCTTTTCTCCATCCTACATTGCCACTCACTGCCTATCCTAATTCAGACCCTCCGATTCAAACCAACCCGTGATGTTTTTCTCACACCTACTAGTGAATGTAATGTTACACACCCATACAATGCGCAAGACCCCACGATGTTTTTCAGAAACCTATCCTACATTGCCACTGCATGTTTCCTGACCTCTCCATGCTGACCACCCCTGGGGCTTTTCTCCATCCTAAATTGCCACTCACTGCCTATCCTTATTCACACCCTCCGATTCACACCACCCCGTGATGTTTTTCTCACACCTACTAGTGAATGTAATGTTACACACCCATACAATGCGCAAGACCCCACGATGTTTTTCAGAAACCTATCCTACATTGCCACTGCATGTTTCCTGACCTCTCCATGCTGACCACCCCTGGGGCTTTTCTCCATCCTAAATTGCCACTCACTGCCTATCCAAATTCAGACCGTCCGAATCACACCACCCCGTGATGTTTTTCTCACTCCTACTAGTGAATGTAATGTTACACACCCATACAATGAGCACGACCCCGCGATGTTTTTCATAAAGCTATCCTACATTGCCACTGCATGTTTCCTGACCTCCCCATGCTGACCACCCCATTGTGCTCTTCTCCTTCCTAAATTGCCACTCACTGCTTATCAAATTCAGACCCTCCGATTCACACCACCCCGTGATGTTTTTCTCACTCCTACTAGTGAATGTAATGTTACACAACCATACAATGCGCACCACACCTCAATGTTTTTCAGAAACCTATCCTGCATTGCCACTGAATATTTCCTGACCTCCTGATTCTGACCACCACGTGGTGCTCTTCTCCATCCTACATTGCCACTCACTGCCTATCCTTAATCAGACACTCCAATTCCCACATACTGTGATATTTTTCTCACTCCTACTAGTGAATGTAATGTTACAAACCCATACAATGAGCACCACCCAGCGATGTTTTTCAGAAACATACGCTACATTCCACCTGCATTTTTCCTGACCTCCCCATGCTGATCACCCAGTGGTACTTTTCCCCATCCTACATTGCAACTCACTGCCTATTCTAATTCAGACTCTCCGATTCACACCACCCCGTGATGTTTTTTTCACTCCTAGTAGTCAATGTTATGTTACACACCCATACAATGCGCACCACCCCGAGATGTTTTTCAGAAACCTATCGTACATTGCCACTGCATGTTTCCTGACCTCCCCATGCAGACCACCCCGTGGTGCTTTTCTCCATCCTACATTGCGACTCACTGCCTATCATAATTCAGACCCTATGATTCACACCACCCCGTGTTTTTCTCACTCCTACTAGTGAATGTAATGTTACGCATCCATGCAATGCACATCATCCCGCGATGTTTTTCAGAAACCTATCCTACATTGCCACTGCATGTTTCCTGACCTCCCTATGCTGACCACCCCCTGGTGCTTTTCTCCATCCTACATTGCCACTCACCGCTATTCTTATTCGGACCCTCTGATTCACACCACCCCATGATGTTTTTCTCTCTCCTACTACTGAATGTAATGTTACACACCCATACAATGCGCAACACCCCGCCATGGTTTTTCAGAAACCATTCCTACATTGCCACTGCATGTTTCCAGACCTCCCCATGCTGACCACCCCTTGGTATTTATCTCCATCCTACATTG
Source organism: Cavia porcellus (assembly GCF_034190915.1). Lineage (NCBI taxonomy): Eukaryota > Metazoa > Chordata > Mammalia > Rodentia > Caviidae > Cavia > Cavia porcellus. The sequence continues at coordinate 58,581,205 of NW_026947507.1, read as the reverse complement.
CTACTCACTGCCTATCCTAATGCAGATCCTATGATTCACACCACCCAGTGATGTTTTTCTCACTCCTACTAGTGAATGTAATGTTAGACACCCATACAATGCGCACCACCCAGCGATGATTTTCAAAACCTATTCTACCTTGCCACTGCATGTTTCCTGACCTCCCAATACTGACCACGCCGTGGTGCTTTTCTCCATCCTACATTGCCACTCACTGCCTATCCTAATTCAGACCCTCCGATTCACACCACCCCGTGATGTTTTTCTCACTCCTACTAGTGAATGTAATGTTACACACCCATACAATGCGCAACACCCCGCTATGTTTTTCAGAAACCTATCCTACATTGCAACTTCATGTTTCCTGAGCTCCCCATGCTGACCGCCCCGTGGCGCTTTTCTCCATCCGAGATTGCAACTCACTGCCTATCCTAATTCAAACACTCCGATTCACACCACCCCGTGTTTTTCTCACTCCTACTAGTGAATGTAATGTTACACACCCATACAATGCACACCACCCAGCGATGTTTTTCTGAAAGCTATCCTACCTTGAAACTACATGTTTCCTGAGCTCCCCATGCTGACCACCCCGTGGTGCTTTTATCCATCCTACATTGCCACTCACTTCCTATCCTTATTCACACTCTCCGATTCACACCACCCCGTGATGTTTTTCTCACTCCTACTAGTGAATGTAATGTTACACACCCATACAATGCGCACCACTCAGCGATGTTTTTCAGAAAGCTATCCTACCTTGAAACTACATGTTTCCTGAGCTCCCCATGCTGACCAACCCGTGGTGATTTTATCCATCCTACATTGCCCCTCACTTCCTATCCTTATTCACACTCTCCGATTCACACCACCCCGTGATGTTTTTCTCCCTCCTATTAGTGAATGTAATGTTACACACCCATACAATGCACACCACCCGCGAATTTTTTCCGAAACCTCTCCTACATTGCCATGAATGTTTCCTGACCTCCCCATGCTGACCACCCCCTAGTGCTTTTCTCCATCCTAGATTGTCACTCACTGCCTATCCTAATTCACATCCTATGATTCACACCACCCCATGATGTTTTTCCCACTCCTATTAGTGAATGTAATGTTACACACCCATACAATGCGCACCACCCCGCCATGTACTTCAGAAACCTATCCTAAATTGCCACTACATATTTCCTGACCACCCCATGCTGACCACCCCGTGGTGCTTTTCTCCAGCCTACATTGCCACTCACTTCCTAACCTTATTCAGACCCTCCGATTCACACCACCCCGTGATGTTTTCTCACTCCTACTAGTGAATGTAAAGTGACACACCCATACAATGCGCACCACCCGCTATGTTTTTAAGAAATCTATCCTACATTGCCACTGCATGTTTCCTGAACTCCCCATGGTGCCCACCCAGTGGTGCTCTTCTCCATCCTACATTGCCACTCACTGCCTATCCTAATTCAGACCCTCCGATTCAAACCAACCCGTGATGTTTTTCTCACACCTACTAGTGAATGTAATGTTACACACCCATACAATGCGCAAGACCCCACGATGTTTTTCAGAAACCTATCCTACATTGCCACTGCATGTTTCCTGACCTCTCCATGCTGACCACCCCTGGGGCTTTTCTCCATCCTAAATTGCCACTCACTGCCTATCCTTATTCACACCCTCCGATTCACACAACCCCGTGATGTTTTTCTCACACCTACTAGTGAATGTAATGTTACACACCAATACAATGAGCAAGACCCCACGATGATTTTCAGAAACCTATCCTACATTGCCACTGCATGTTTCATGACCTCCCCATGCTGACCACCCCGTGGTGCTTTTCTCCATCCTACATTGCCACTCACTGACTATCCTAATTCATATCCTATGATACAGACCACCCTGTGATGTTTTTCTCACTCCTACTAGTGAATATAATGTTACAAACCCATACAATGCGCACCTCCCCGCGATGTTTTTCAGATACCTATCGTACATTGCCACTGCATGTTTCCTGTTCTCCCCTCGCTGACCATCCCGTGGTGCTTTTCTCCATCCTACATTGCCACTCACTGCCTATCCAAATTCAGACCGTCCGAATCACACCACCCCGTGATGTTTTTCTCACTCCTACTAGTGAATGTAATGTTACACACCCATACAATGAGCACGACCCCGCGATGTTTTTCATAAAGCTATCCTACATTGCCACTGCATGTTTCCTGACCTCCCCATGCTGACCACCCCATTGTGCTCTTCTCCTTCCTAAATTGCCACTCACTGCTTATCAAATTCAGACCCTCCGATTCACACCACCCCGTGATGTTTTTCTCACTCCTACTAGTGAATGTAATGTTACACAACCATACAATGCGCACCACACCTCAATGTTTTTCAGAAACCTATCCTGCATTGCCACTGAATATTTCCTGACCTCCTGATTCTGACCACCACGTGGTGCTCTTCTCCATCCTACATTGCCACTCACTGCCTATCCTTAATCAGACACTCCAATTCCCACATACTGTGATATTTTTCTCACTCCTACTAGTGAATGTAATGTTACAAACCCATACAATGAGCACCACCCAGCGATGTTTTTCAGAAACATACGCTATATTCCACCTGCATTTTTCCTGACCTCCCCATGCTGATCACCCAGTGGTACTTTTCCCCATCCTACATTGCAACTCACTGCCTATTCTAATTCAGACTCTCCGATTCACACCACCCCGTGATGTTTTTTTCACTCCTAGTAGTCAATGTTATGTTACACACCCATACAATGCGCACCACCCCGAGTTGTATTTCAGAAACCTATCGTACATTGCCACTGCATGTTTCCTGACCTCCCCATGCAGACCACCCCGTGGTGCTTTTCTCCATCCTACATTGCGACTCACTGCCTATCATAATTCAGACCCTATGATTCACACCACCCCGTGTTTTTCTCACTCCTACTAGTGAATGTAATGTTACACATCCATGCAATGCACACCATCCCGCGATGTTTTTCAGAAACCTATCCTACATTGCCACTGCATGTTTCCTGACCTCCCTATGCTGACCACCCCCTGGTGCTTTTCTCCATCCTACATTGCCACTCACCGATATCCTTATTCGGACCCTCTGATTCACACCACCCCATGATGTTTTTCTCTCTCCTACTACTGAATGTAATGTTACACACCCATACAATGCGCAACACCCCGCCATGGTTTTTCAGAAACCATTCCTACATTGCCACTGCATGTTTCCAGACCTCCCCATGCTGACCACGCCTTGGTATTTATCTCCATCCTACATTGCTACTCACTGCCTATCCTAATGCAGATCCTATGATTCACACCACCCAGTGATGTTTTTCTCACTCCTACTAGTGAATGTAATGTTAGACACCCATACAATGCGAACCACCCAGCGATGATTTTCAAAACCTATTCTACCTTGCCACTGCATGTTTCCTGACCTCCCAATACTGACCACGCCGTGGTGCTTTTCTCCATCCTACATTGCCACTCACTGCCTATCCTAATTCAGACCCTCCGATTCACACCACCCCGTGACGTTTTTCTCACTCCTACTAGTGAATGTAATGTTACACACCCATACAATGCACACCACCCAGCGATGTTTTTCTGAAAGCTATCCTACCTTGAAAGTACATGTTTCCTGAGCTCCCCATGCTGACCACCCCATGGTGCTTTTATCCATCCTACATTGCCACTCACTTCCTATCCTTATTCACACTCTCCGATTCACACCACCCCGTGATGTTTTTCTCACTCCTACTAGTGAATGTAATGTTACACACCCATACAATGCACACCACCCGCGATTTTTTTCTGAAACCTATCCTACAGTGCCATGAATGTTTCCTGACCTCCCCATGCTGACCACCCCTAGTGCTTTTCTCCATCCTAGATTGTCACTCACTGCCTATCCTAATTCACATCCTATGATTCACACCACCCCATGATGTTTTTCCCACTCCTATTAGTGAATGTAATGTTACACACCCATACAATGCGCACCACCCCGCCATGTACTTCAGAAACCTATCCTAAATTGCCACTACATGTTACCTGACCTCCACAATGTGACCACCCCGTGGTGCTTTTCTCCAGCCTACATTGCCACTCACTTCCTAACCTTATTCAGACCCTCCGTTTCACACCACCCCGTGATGTTTTCTCACTCCTACTAGTGAATGTAATGTGACACACCCATAGAATGCGCACCACCCGCTATGTTTTTACGAAATCTATCCTACATTGCCACTTCATGTTTCCTGATCTCCCCATGGTGCCCACCCCTGGGGCTTTTCTCCAACCTAAATTGCCACTCACTGCCTATCCTAATTCAGACCCTCCGATTCACACCATCCCGTGAAGTTTTTCTCACACCTACTAGTGAATGTAATGTTACACACCAATACAATGCGCAAGACCCCACGATGTTTTTCAGAAACCTTTCCTACATTGCCACTGCATGTTTCCTGACCTCCCCATGCTGACCACCCCGTGGTGCTTTTCTCCATCCTACATTGCCACTCCCTGACTATCCTAATTCATATCCTATGATACAGACCACCCGGTGATGTTTTTCTCACTCCTACTAGTGAATGTAATGTTACAAACCCATACAATGCGCACCTCCCCGCGATGTTTTTCAGATACCTATCGTACATTGCCACTGCATGTTTCCTGTTCTCCCCTTGCTGACCATCCTGTGGTGCTTTTCTCCATCCTACATTGCCACTCACTGCCTATCCAAATTCAGACCCTCCGAATCACACCACCCCGTGATGTTTTTCTCACTCCTACTAGCGAATGTAAAGTTACACACCCATACAATGAGCACGACCCCGCGATGTTTTTCAGAAAGCTATCCTACATTGCCACTGCATGTTTCCTGACCTCCCCATGCTGACCACCCCGTGGTGCTTTTCTCCATCCTACATTGCCACTCACTGCTTATCAAATTCAGACCCTCCGATTCACACCACCCCGTGATGTTTTTCTCACTCCTACTAGTGAATGTAATGTTACACAATCATACAATGCGCACCACACCTCGATGCTTTTCAGAAACCTATCCTGCATTGCCACTGAATATTTCCTGACCTCCTGATTCAGACCACCACGTGGTGCTCTTCTCCATGCTACATTGCCACTCACTGCCTATCCTTAATCAGAAACTCCAATTGACACCATACTGTGATATTTTTCTCACTCCTACTAGTGAATGTAATGTTACAAACCCATACAATGAGCCCCACCCCGCGATGTTTTTCAGAAACATATGCTACATTCCACCTGCATTTTTCCTGACCTCCCCATGCTGATCACCCTGTGGTACTTTTCCCCATCCTACATTGCAACTCACTGCCTATTCTAATTCAGACTCTCCGAATCAAACCACCCCGTGATGTTTTTTTCACTCCTAGTAGTCAATGTTATGTTACACACCCATACAATGCGCACCACTCCGAGATGCTTTTCAGAAACCTATCGTACATTGCCACTGCATGTTTCCTGACCTCGCCATGCAGACCACCCCGTGGTGCTTTTCTCCATCCTACATTGCGACTCACTGCCTATCATAATTCAGACCCTATGATTCACACCACCCCGTGTTTTTCCCACTCCTACTAGTGAATGTAATGTTACACATCCATGCAATGCACCCCGTCCCGCGATGTTTTTCAGAAACCTATCCTACATTGCCACTGCATGTTTCCTGACCTCCCTATGCTGACCACCCCATGGTGCTTTTCTCCATCCTACATTGCCACTAACCGCTATCCTTATTCAGACCCTCTGATTCACAACACGCCATGACGTTTTTCTCTCTCCTACTACTGAGTGTAATGTTACACCCCCATACAATGCGCAACACCCCGCCATGGTTTTTCAGAAACCATTCCTACATTGCCACTGCATGTTTCCAATCCTCCCCATGCTGACCACCCCGTGGTATTTATCTCCATCCTACATTGCTACTCACTGCCTATCCTAATTCACATCCTATGATTCACACAACCCAGTGATGTTTTTCTCACTCCAACAGTGAATGTAATGTTACACACCATTACAATAGGCACCACCCCAAGATGTTTTACAGAAACCTATCCTACATTGCCACTGCATGTTTCCAGACGTCCCCATGCTGACCACTCCGTGGTGCTTTTCTCCATTCTACATTGCCACTCACTGCCTATCTTAATTCAGATCCTATGATTCACACCACCCCGTGATGTTTTTCTCTCTCCTACTTGTGAATGGCCTGTTAGAAACCATTACAATGATCACCACCCCGTGATGTTTATCAGAAACCTATGCTACATTGCCACTGCATGTTACCTGACCTCCCAATGCTGACCACCCCGTGATACTTTTCCCCATCCTACATTGCAACTCACGGCCTATCCTAATTCAGACCATCCAATTCACACCACCCCGTGATGTTTTTCTCACTCCTACTAGTGAATGTAATGTTACACACCCATACAATGCGCACCACCCCGCTATGTTTTTCAGAAACCTATCAAACATTGCAACTGCATGTTTCCTGAGCTCCCCATGCTGACCGCCCCGTGGCACTTTTCTCCATCCGACATTGCCACTCACTGCCTATCCTCATTCACACCCTCCGATTCACACCACCCCGTGATGTTTTTCTCACTCCTGCTAGTGAATGTAATGTTACACACCCATACAATGCGCACCACCCAGCGATGTTTTTCAGAAAGCTATCCTACCTTGAAACTACATGTTTCCTGAGCTCCCCATGCTGACCACCCCGTGGTGCTTTTTTCCATCCTACATTGCCACTCATTTCCTATCCTTATTCACACTCTCCGATTCACACCACCCCGTGATGTTTTTCTCACTCCTACTAGTGAATGTAATGTTACACACCCATACAATGCACACCACCCGCGATTTTTTTCCGAATCCTATCCTACATTGCCATGAATGTTTCCTGACCTCCCCATGCTGACCACCCCCTAGTGCTTTTCTCCATCCTAGATTGTCACTCACTGCCTATCCTAATTCACATCCTATGATTCACACCACCCAGTGATGTTTTTCTCACTCCAATAGTGAATGTAATGTTACACACCCTTACAATGAGCACCACCCCAAGATGTTTTACAGAAACCTATCCTACATTGCCACTGCATGTTTCCAGACGTCCCCATGCTGACCACTCCGTGGTGCTTTTCTCCATCCTACATTGCCACTCACTGCCTATCCTAATTCAGATCCTATGATTCACACCACCAGGTGATGTTTTTCTCACTCCTACTTGTGAATGGCCTGTTAGAAACCCTTACAATGATCACCACCCCGTGATGTTTATCAGAAACCTATGCTACATTGCCAATGCATGTTACCTGACCTCCCCATGCTGACCACTCCCTGATACTTTTCCCCATCCTACATTGCAACTCACCGCCTATCCTAATTCAGACCATCTGATTCACACCACCCCGTGATGTTGTTCTCACTCCTACTAGTGAATGTAATCTTACACACCCATACAATGCGCACCACCCCGCGATGGTTTTCAGAAACCAATCGTACATTGCCACTGCATGTTTCCTGACCTTCCCATGCTGACCACCCCGTGGTGCTTTTCTCCATCCTACATTGCCACTCACTGCCTATCCTAATTCAGACCCACCGATTCACACCACCCCGTGATGTTTTTCTCACTCCTAGTAGTAAATGCAATGTTACACACCCATACAATGCACAACACCCCGCGATGTTTTTCAGAAACCTGTCCTACATTGCCACTGCATGTTTCCTGAGCTCCCCATGCTGACCACCCCGTGGTGCTTTTCTCCATCCTACATTGCCACTCACTGGCTATCCTAATTCAGACCCTCCGATTCACACCACCCCATGATGTTTTTCTCACTCCTACTAGTGAATTTAATGTTACACACCCATACAATGTGCACCACACTGCGATGTTTTTCAGAAACCTATCCTACCTTGAAACTACATGTTTCCTGAGCTCCCCATTCTGACAAGCCGGTGGTGCTTTTCTCCATCCTACAATGCCACTCACTTCCTATCCTTATTCACACTCTCCGATTCACACCAACCTGTGATGTCATTCTCACTTCTACTCGTGAATGTAATGTTACACACCCATACAATGCACACCACCCGCGACTTTTTTCAGATACCTATCCTACATTGCCACTGGATGTTTCCTGACCTCCCCATGCTCACCACCCCGTAGTGCTTTTCTCCATCCTACATTGCCACTCACTGCCTATACTTATTCAGATCCTATGATTAACACCACCTCGTTATGTTTTTCTCACTCCTACTAGTGAATGTAATGTTACACACCCATGCAATGTACACCACCCAGCGATGTTTTTCAGAAACCTATCCTACATTGCCACAGCCTGTTTCCTGAGCTTGCCATGCTGACCACCCCGTGGTGCTTTTCTCTATCCTAGATTGCCAATCACTGCCTATCCTTTTCAGATCCTATGATTTACATTGCCCAGTGATGTTTTTCTCACTCCTACTAGTGAATGTAATGTTACAGACCCATACAATGCACACTACCCCAAGATGTTTTTCAGAAACGTATCATACATTGCCACTGCATTTTTCCTGACATCCTCAGGCTGACCACCCCGTGGTGCTTTTCTCCATCCTAGATTGCCACTCACTTCCTATCCTAATTCAGACACTCCGATTCACACCTCCCCGTTATGTTTTTCTCTCTCCTACCAGTGAATGTAATGTTACACACCCATACAATGCGCACCACCACGCGATGTTTTTCTGAAACCTTTCCTACATTGCCACTGCATGTTTCCTGACCTCCCCATGCTGACCCCCCGTAGTGCTTTTCTCCATCCTAGATTGCCACTCACTGCCTATCCTAATTCAGATCCTATCAATCACACCACCCAGTGATGCTTTTCTCACTCTTACTAGTGAATGTAATGTTACACACCCATACAATGCGCACCACCCCGCGATGTATTTCAGAAACCTATTCTACATTGTCACTGCATGTTTCCTGACCTCCCCATTCTGACCACCACATGGTGCTTTTCTCCATCCTACATGGCTACTCACTGCCTATCCTAATTCAGATCCTATGATTCACACCAACCCGTGATATTTTTCTCATTCCTACTAGTGAATGTAATGTTACACACCCATACAAAGCGCACCACCCCGCGATGTTTTTCAGAAACCTATTCTACATTGCCACTGCATGTTTCCTGACCTCCCCATTCTGACCACCACGTGGTGCTTTTCTCCATCCTACGTTGCCACTCACAGTCTATCCTAATTCAGACCCTCCGATTCACACCACCCTGTGATGTTTTTCTCACTTCTAGTAGTAAATGCAATGTTACACACCCATACAATGCGCACCACACCGCGATGTTTTTCAGAAACCTATCCTACATTGCCACTGCATGTTTCCTGAGCTCCCCATGCTGACCGCCCCGTGGCGCTTTTCTCCATCCTACATTGCCACTCACTGCCTATCCTATTTCACACCCTCCGATTCACACCACCCCGTGATGTTTTTCTCACTCCTACTAGTGAATGTAATGTTACACACCCATACAATGGCACCACCCAGCGATGTTTTTCAGAAAGCTATCCTACCTTGAAACTACATGTTTCCTGAGCTCCCTATGCTGACCACCCCGTGGTGCTTTTATCCATCCTACATTGCCACTCACTTCCTATCCTTATTCACACTCTCCGATTCACACCACCCCGTGATGTTTTTTCACTCCTACTAGTGAATGTAATGTTATACACCCATACAATGCACACCACCCACGATTTTTTTCCGAAACCTATCCTACATTGCCATGAATGTTTCCTGACCTCCCCATGCTGACCACCCCCTAGTGCTTTTCTCAATCCTAGATTGTCACTCAATGCCTATCCTAATTCACATCCTATGATTCACACCACCCCATGATGTTTTTCCCACTCCTATTAGTGAATGTAAGGTTACACACCCATACAATGCGCACCACCCCACCATGTACTTCAGAAACCTATCCTAAATTGCCACTACATTTTTTCTGACCTCCCCATGCTGACCACCCCGTGGTGCTTTTCTCCAGCCTACATTGCCACTCACTTCCTAACCTTATTCAGACCCTCCGATTTACACCACCCCGTGATGTTTTCTCACTCCTACTAGTGAATGTAAAGTGACACACCCATACAATGCGCACCACCCGATATGTTTTTAAGAAATCTATCCTACATTGCCACTGCATGTTTCCTGAACTCCCCATGGTGCCCACCCAGTGGTGCTCTTCTCCATCCTACATTGCCACTCACTGCCTATCCTAATTCAGACCCTCCGATTCAAACCAACCCGTGATGTTTTTCTCACACCTACTAGTGAATGTAATGTTACACACCCATACAATGCGCAAGACCCCACGATGTTTTTCAGAAACCTATCCTACATTGCCACTGCATGTTTCCTGACCTCCCCATGCTGACCACCCCGTGGTGCTTTTCTCCATCCTAAATTGCCACTCACTGCCTATCCTAATTCAGACCCTCCGATTCACACCACCCCGTGATGTTTTTCTCACACCTACTAGTGAATGTAATGTTACACACCAATACAATGCGCAAGACCCCACGATGTTTTTCAGAAACCTATCCTACATTGCCACTGCAAGTTTCCTGACCTCCCCATGCTGACCACCCCTAGTGCTTTTCTCCATCCTAGATTGTCACTCACTGCCTATCCTAATTCACATCCTATGATTCACACCACCCAGTGATGTTTTTGTCACTCCAATAGTGAATGTAATGTTACACACCCTTACAATGAGCACCACCCCAAGATGTTTTACAGAAACCTATCCTACATTGCCACTGCATGTTTCCAGACGTCCCCATGCTGACCACTCCGTGGTGCTTTTCTCCATCCTACATTGCCACTCACTGCCTATCCTAATTCAGATCCTATGATTCACACCACCAGGTGATGTTTTTCTCACTCCTACTTGTGAATGGCCTGTTAGAAACCCTTACAATGATCACCACCCCGTGATGTTTATCAGAAACCTATGCTACATTGCCAATGCATGTTACCTGACCTCCCCATGCTGACCACTCCCTGATACTTTTCCCCATCCTACATTGCAACTCACCGCCTATCCTAATTCTGACCATCTGATTCACACCACCCCGTGATGTTGTTCTCACTCCTACTAGTGAATGTAATCTTACACACCCATACAATGCGCACCACCCCGCGATGGTTTTCAGAAACCAATCGTACATTGCCACTGCATGTTTCCTGACCTTCCCATGCTGACCACCCCGTGGTGCTTTTCTCCATCCTACATTGCCACTCACTGCCTATCCTAATTCAGACCCACCGATTCACACCACCCCGTGATGTTTTTCTCACTCCTAGTAGTAAATGCAATGTTACACACCCATACAATGCGCAACACCCCGCGATGTTTTTCAGAAACCTGTCCTACATTGCCACTGCATGTTTCCTGAGCTCCCCATGCTGACCACCCCGTGGTGCTTTTCTCCATCCTACATTGCCACTCACTGGCTATCCTAATTCAGACCCTCCGATTCACACCACCCCATGATGTTTTTCTCACTCCTACTAGTGAATGTAATGTTACACACCCATACAATGTGCACCACACTGCGATGTTTTTCAGAAACCTATCCTACCTTGAAACTACATGTTTCCTGAGCTCCCCATGCTGACAAGCCGGTGGTGCTTTTCTCCATCCTACAATGCCACTCACTTCCTATCCTTATTCACACTCTCCGATTCACACCAACCTGTGATGTCATTCTCACTTCTACTCGTGAATGTAATGTTACACACCCATACAATGCACACCACCCGCCACTTTTTTCAGATACCTATCCTACATTGCCACTGGATGTTTCCTGACCTCCCCATGCTCACCACCCCGTAGTGCTTTTCTCCATCCTACATTGCCACTCACTGCCTATACTTATTCAGATCCTATGATTAACACCACCTCGTTATGTTTTTCTCACTCCTACTAGTGAATGTAATGTTACACACCCATGCAATGTACACCACCCAGCGATGTTTTTCAGAAACCTATCCTACATTGCCACAGCCTGTTTCCTGAGCTTGCCATGCTGACCACCCCGTGGTGCTTTTCTCTATCCTAGATTGCCAATCACTGCCTATCCTTTTCAGATCCTATGATTTACATTGCCCAGTGATGTTTTTCTCACTCCTACTAGTGAATGTAATGTTACAGACCCATACAATGCGCACTACCCCAAGATGTTTTTCAGAAACGTATCATACATTGCCACTGCATTTTTCCTGACATCCTCAGGCTGACCACCCCGTGGTGCTTTTCTCCATCCTAGATTGCCACTCACTTCCTATCCTAATTCAGACACTCCGATTCACACCTCCCCGTTATGTTTTTCTCTCTCCTACCAGTGAATGTAATGTTACACACCCATACAATGCGCACCACCACGCGATGTTTTTCTGAAACCTATCCTACATTGCCACTGCATGTTTCCTGACCTCCCCATGCTGACCCCCCGTAGTGCTTTTCTCCATCCTAGATTGCCACTCACTGCCTATCCTAATTCAGATCCTATCAATCACACCACCCAGTGATGCTTTTCTCACTCTTACTAGTGAATGTAATGTTACACACCCATACAATGCGCACCACCCCGCGATGTATTTCAGAAACCTATTCTACATTGTCACTGCATGTTTCCTGACCTCCCCATTCTGACCACCACATGGTGCTTTTCTCCATCCTACATGGCTACTCACTGCCTATCCTAATTCAGATCCTATGATTCACACCAACCCGTGATATTTTTCTCATTCCTACTAGTGAATGTAATGTTACACACCCATACAAAGCGCACCACCCCGCGATGTTTTTCAGAAACCTATTCTACATTGCCACTGCATGTTTCCTGACCTCCCCATTCTGACCACCACGTGGTGCTTTTCTCCATCCTACGTTGCCACTCACAGTCTATCCTAATTCAGACCCTCCGATTCACACCACCCTGTGATGTTTTTCTCACTTCTAGTAGTAAATGCAATGTTACACACCCATACAATGCGCACCACACCGCGATGTTTTTCAGAAACCTATCCTACATTGCCACTGCATGTTTCCTGAGCTCCCCATGCTGACCGCCCCGTGGCGCTTTTCTCCATCCTACATTGCCACTCACTGCCTATCCTATTTCACACCCTCCGATTCACACCACCCCGTGATGTTTTTCTCACTCCTACTAGTGAATGTAATGTTACACACCCATACAATGGCACCACCCAGCGATGTTTTTCAGAAAGCTATCCTACCTTGAAACTACATGTTTCCTGAGCTCCCTATGCTGACCACCCCGTGGTGCTTTTATCCATCCTACATTGCCACTCACTTCCTATCCTTATTCACACTCTCCGATTCACACCACCCCGTGATGTTTTTTCACTCCTACTAGTGAATGTAATGTTATACACCCATACAATGCACACCACCCGCGATTTTTTTCCGAAACCTATCGTACATTGCCATGAATGTTTCCTGACCTCCCCATGCTGACCACCCCCTAGTGCTTTTCTCAATCCTAGATTGTCACTCAATGCCTATCCTAATTCACATCCTATGATTCACACCACCCCATGATGTTTTTCCCACTCCTATTAGTGAATGTAAGGTTACACACCCATACAATGCGCACCACCCCACCATGTACTTCAGAAACCTATCCTAAATTGCCACTACATTTTTTCTGACCTCCCCATGCTGACCACCCCGTGGTGCTTTTCTCCAGCCTACATTGCCACTCACTTCCTAACCTTATTCAGACCCTCCGATTTACACCACCCCGTGATGTTTTCTCACTCCTACTAGTGAATGTAAAGTGACACACCCATACAATGCGCACCACCCGATATGTTTTTAAGAAATCTATCCTACATTGCCACTGCATGTTTCCTGAACTCCCCATGGTGCCCACCCAGTGGTGCTCTTCTCCATCCTACATTGCCACTCACTGCCTATCCTAATTCAGACCCTCCGATTCAAACCAACCCGTGATGTTTTTCTCACACCTACTAGTGAATGTAATGTTACACACCCATACAATGCGCAAGACCCCACGATGTTTTTCAGAAACCTATCCTACATTGCCACTGCATGTTTCCTGACCTCCCCATGCTGACCACCCCGTGGTGCTTTTCTCCATCCTACATTGCCACTCACTGCTTATCAAATTCAGACCCTCTGATTCACACCACCCCGTGATGTTTTTCTCACTCCTACTAGTGAATGTAATGTTACACAACCATACAATGCGCACCACACCTCGATGCTTTTCAAAAACCTATCCAGCATTGCCACTGAATATTTCCTGACCTCCTGATTCAGACCACCACGTGGTGCTCTTCTCCATCCTACATTGCCACTCACTGCCTATCCTTAATCAGAAACTCCAATTGACACCATACTGTGATATTTTTCTCACTCCTACTAGTGAATGTAATGTTACAAACCCATACAATGAGCCCCACCCCGCGATGTTTTTCAGAAACATATGCTACATTCCACCTGCATTTTTCCTGACCTCCCCATGCTGATCACCCTGTGGTACTTTTCCCCATCCTACATTGCAACTCACTGCCTATTCTAATTCAGACTCTCCGAATCACACCACCCCGTGATGTTTTTTTCACTCCTAGTAGTCAATGTTATGTTACACACCCATACAATGCGCACCACTCCGAGATGTTTTTCAGAAACCTATCGTACATTGCCACTGCATGTTTCCTGACCTCGCCATGCAGACCACCCCGTGGTGCTTTTCTTCATCCTACATTGCGACTCACTGCCTATCATAATTCAGACCCTATGATTCACACCACCCCGTGTTTTTCTCACTCCTACTAGTGAATGTAATGTTACACATCCATGCAATGCACCCCGTCCCGCGATGTTTTTCAGAAACCTATCCTACATTGCCACTGCATGTTTCCTGACCTCCCTATGCTGACCACCCCATGGTGCTTTTCTCCATCCTACATTGCCACTAACCGCTATCCTTATTCAGACCCTCTGATTCACAACACCCCATGATGTTTTTCTCTCTCCTACTACTGAATGTAATGTTACACCCCCATACAATGCGCAACACCCCGCCATGGTTTTTCAGAAACCATTCCTACATTGCCACTGCATGTTTCCAATCCTCCCCATGCTGACCACCCCGTGGTATTTATCTCCATCCTACATTGCTACTCACTGCCTATCTTAATTCACATCCTATGATTCACACCACCTAGTGATGTTTTTCTCACTCCAATAGTGAATGTAATGTTACACACCGTTACAATAGGCACCACCCCAAGATGTTTTACAGAAACCTATCCTACATTGCCACTGCATGTTTCCAGACGTCCCCATGCTGACCACTCCGTGGTGCTTTTCTCCATTCTACATTGCCACTCACTGCCTATCTTAATTCAGATCCTATGATTCACACCACCCCGTGATGTTTTTCTCTCTCCTACTTGTGAATGGCCTGTTAGAAACCATTACAATGATCACCACCCCGTGATGTTTATCAGAAACCTATGCTACATTGCCACTGCATGTTACCTGACCTCCCAATGCTGACCACCCCGTGATACTTTTCCCCATCCTACATTGCAACTCACGGCCTATCCTAATTCAGACCATCCAATTCACACCACCCCGTGATGTTTTTCTCACTCCTACTAGTGAATGTAATGTTACACACCCATACAATGCGCACCACCCCGCTATGTTTTTCAGAAACCTATCAAACATTGCAACTGCATGTTTCCTGAGCTCCCCATGCTGACCGCCCCGTGGCACTTTTCTCCATCCGACATTGCCACTCACTGCCTATCCTAATTCACACCCTCCGATTCACACCACCCCGTGATGTTTTTCTCACTCCTGCTAGTGAATGTAATGTTACACACCCATACAATGCGCACCACCCAGCGATGTTTTTCAGAAAGCTATCCTACCTTGAAACTACATGTTTCCTGAGCTCCCCATGCTGACCACCCCGTGGTGCTTTTTTCCATCCTACATTGCCACTCACTTCCTATCCTTATTCACACTCTCCGATTCACACCACCCCGTGATGTTTTTTCACTCCTACTAGTGAATGTAATGTTATACACCCATACAATGCACACCACCCGCGATTTTTTTCCGAAACCTATCGTACATTGCCATGAATGTTTCCTGACCTCCCCATGCTGACCACCCCCTAGTGCTTTTCTCAATCCTAGATTGTCACTCAATGCCTATCCTAATTCACATCCTATGATTCACACCACCCCATGATGTTTTTCCCACTCCTATTAGTGAATGTAAGGTTACACACCCATACAATGCGCACCACCCCACCATGTACTTCAGAAACCTATCCTAAATTGCCACTACATTTTTTCTGACCTCCCCATGCTGACCACCCCGTGGTGCTTTTCTCCAGCCTACATTGCCACTCACTTCCTAACCTTATTCAGACCCTCCGATTTACACCACCCCGTGATGTTTTCTCACTCCTACTAGTGAATGTAAAGTGACACACCCATACAATGCGCACCACCCGATATGTTTTTAAGAAATCTATCCTACATTGCCACTGCATGTTTCCTGAACTCCCCATGGTGCCCACCCAGTGGTGCTCTTCTCCATCCTACATTGCCACTCACTGCCTATCCTAATTCAGACCCTCCGATTCAAACCAACCCGTGATGTTTTTCTCACACCTACTAGTGAATGTAATGTTACACACCCATACAATGCGCAAGACCCCACGATGTTTTTCAGAAACCTATCCTACATTGCCACTGCATGTTTCCTGACCTCCCCATGCTGACCACCCCGTGGTGCTTTTCTCCATCCTACATTGCCACTCACTGCTTATCAAATTCAGACCCTCTGATTCACACCACCCCGTGATGTTTTTCTCACTCCTACTAGTGAATGTAATGTTACACAACCATACAATGCGCACCACACCTCGATGCTTTTCAAAAACCTATCCAGCATTGCCACTGAATATTTCCTGACCTCCTGATTCAGACCACCACGTGGTGCTCTTCTCCATCCTACATTGCCACTCACTGCCTATCCTTAATCAGAAACTCCAATTGACACCATACTGTGATATTTTTCTCACTCCTACTAGTGAATGTAATGTTACAAACCCATACAATGAGCCCCACCCCGCGATGTTTTTCAGAAACATATGCTACATTCCACCTGCATTTTTCCTGACCTCCCCATGCTGATCACCCTGTGGTACTTTTCCCCATCCTACATTGCAACTCACTGCCTATTCTAATTCAGACTCTCCGAATCACACCACCCCGTGATGTTTTTTTCACTCCTAGTAGTCAATGTTATGTTACACACCCATACAATGCGCACCACTCCGAGATGTTTTTCAGAAACCTATCGTACATTGCCACTGCATGTTTCCTGACCTCGCCATGCAGACCACCCCGTGGTGCTTTTCTCCATCCTACATTGCGACTCACTGCCTATCATAATTCAGACCCTATGATTCACACCACCCCGTGTTTTTCTCACTCCTACTAGTGAATGTAATGTTACACATCCATGCAATGCACCCCGTCCCGCGATGTTTTTCAGAAACCTATCCTACATTGCCACTGCATGTTTCCTGACCTCCCTATGCTGACCACCCCATGGTGCTTTTCTCCATCCTACATTGCCACTAACCGCTATCCTTATTCAGACCCTCTGATTCACAACACCCCATGATGTTTTTCTCTCTCCTACTACTGAATGTAATGTTACACCCCCATACAATGCGCAACACCCCGCCATGGTTTTTCAGAAACCATTCCTACATTGCCACTGCATGTTTCCAATCCTCCCCATGCTGACCACCCCGTGGTATTTATCTCCATCCTACATTGCTACTCACTGCCTATCTTAATTCACATCCTATGATTCACACCACCTAGTGATGTTTTTCTCACTCCAATAGTGAATGTAATGTTACACACCGTTACAATAGGCACCACCCCAAGATGTTTTACAGAAACCTATCCTACATTGCCACTGCATGTTTCCAGACGTCCCCATGCTGACCACTCCGTGGTGCTTTTCTCCATTCTACATTGCCACTCACTGCCTATCTTAATTCAGATCCTATGATTCACACCACCCCGTGATGTTTTTCTCTCTCCTACTTGTGAATGGCCTGTTAGAAACCATTACAATGATCACCACCCCGTGATGTTTATCAGAAACCTATGCTACATTGCCACTGCATGTTACCTGACCTCCCAATGCTGACCACCCCGTGATACTTTTCCCCATCCTACATTGCAACTCACGGCCTATCCTAATTCAGACCATCCAATTCACACCACCCCGTGATGTTTTTCTCACTCCTACTAGTGAATGTAATGTTACACACCCATACAATGCGCACCACCCCGCTATGTTTTTCAGAAACCTATCAAACATTGCAACTGCATGTTTCCTGAGCTCCCCATGCTGACCGCCCCGTGGCACTTTTCTCCATCCGACATTGCCACTCACTGCCTATCCTAATTCACACCCTCCGATTCACACCACCCCGTGATGTTTTTCTCACTCCTGCTAGTGAATGTAATGTTACACACCCATACAATGCGCACCACCCAGCGATGTTTTTCAGAAAGCTATCCTACCTTGAAACTACATGTTTCCTGAGCTCCCCATGCTGACCACCCCGTGGTGCTTTTTTCCATCCTACATTGCCACTCATTTCCTATCCTTATTCACACTCTCCGATTCACACCACCCCGTGATGTTTTTCTCACTCCTACTAGTGAATGTAATGTTACACACCCATACAATGCACACCACCCGCGATTTTTTTCCGAATCCTATCCTACATTGCCATGAATGTTTCCTGACCTCCCCATGCTGACCACCCCCTAGTGCTTTTCTCCATCCTAGATTGTCACTCACTGCCTATCCTAATTCACATCCTATGATTCACACCACCCAGTGATGTTTTTCTCACTCCAATAGTGAATGTAATGTTACACACCCTTACAATGAGCACCACCCCAAGATGTTTTACAGAAACCTATCCTACATTGCCACTGCATGTTTCCAGACGTCCCCATGCTGACCACTCCGTGGTGCTTTTCTCCATCCTACATTGCCACTCACTGCCTATCCTAATTCAGATCCTATGATTCACACCACCAGGTGATGTTTTTCTCACTCCTACTTGTGAATGGCCTGTTAGAAACCCTTACAATGATCACCACCCCGTGATGTTTATCAGAAACCTATGCTACATTGCCAATGCATGTTACCTGACCTCCCCATGCTGACCACTCCCTGATACTTTTCCCCATCCTACATTGCAACTCACCGCCTATCCTAATTCAGACCATCTGATTCACACCACCCCGTGATGTTGTTCTCACTCCTACTAGTGAATGTAATCTTACACACCCATACAATGCGCACCACCCCGCGATGGTTTTCAGAAACCAATCGTACATTGCCACTGCATGTTTCCTGACCTTCCCATGCTGACCACCCCGTGGTGCTTTTCTCCATCCTACATTGCCACTCACTGCCTATCCTAATTCAGACCCACCGATTCACACCACCCCGTGATGTTTTTCTCACTCCTAGTAGTAAATGCAATGTTACACACCCATACAATGCGCAACACCCCACGATGTTTTTCAGAAACCTGTCCTACATTGCCACTGCATGTTTCCTGAGCTCCCCATGCTGACCACCCCGTGGTGCTTTTCTCCATCCTACATTGCCACTCACTGGCTATCCTAATTCAGACCCTCCGATTCACACCACCCCATGATGTTTTTCTCACTCCTACTAGTGAATGTAATGTTACACACCCATACAATGTGCACCACACTGCGATGTTTTTCAGAAACCTATCCTACCTTGAAACTACATGTTTCCTGAGCTCCCCATGCTGACAAGCCGGTGGTGCTTTTCTCCATCCTACAATGCCACTCACTTCCTATCCTTATTCACACTCTCCGATTCACACCAACCTGTGATGTCATTCTCACTTCTACTCGTGAATGTAATGTTACACACCCATACAATGCACACCACCCGCGACTTTTTTCAGATACCTATCCTACATTGCCACTGGATGTTTCCTGACCTCCCCATGCTCACCACCCCGTAGTGCTTTTCTCCATCCTACATTGCCACTCACTGCCTATACTTATTCAGATCCTATGATTAACACCACCTCGTTATGTTTTTCTCACTCCTACTAGTGAATGTAATGTTACACACCCATGCAATGTACACCACCCAGCGATGTTTTTCAGAAACCTATCCTACATTGCCACAGCCTGTTTCCTGAGCTTGCCATGCTGACCACCCCGTGGTGCTTTTCTCTATCCTAGATTGCCAATCACTGCCTATCCTTTTCAGATCCTATGATTTACATTGCCCAGTGATGTTTTTCTCACTCCTACTAGTGAATGTAATGTTACAGACCCATACAATGCGCACTACCCCAAGATGTTTTTCAGAAACGTATCATACATTGCCACTGCATTTTTCCTGACATCCTCAGGCTGACCACCCCGTGGTGCTTTTCTCCATCCTAGATTGCCACTCACTTCCTATCCTAATTCAGACACTCCGATTCACACCTCCCCGTTATGTTTTTCTCTCTCCTACCAGTGAATGTAATGTTACACACCCATACAATGCGCACCACCACGCGATGTTTTTCTGAAACCTATCCTACATTGCCACTGCATGTTTCCTGACCTCCCCATGCTGACCCCCCGTAGTGCTTTTCTCCATCCTAGATTGCCACTCACTGCCTATCCTAATTCAGATCCTATCAATCACACCACCCAGTGATGCTTTTCTCACTCTTACTAGTGAATGTAATGTTACACACCCATACAATGCGCACCACCCCGCGATGTATTTCAGAAACCTATTCTACATTGTCACTGCATGTTTCCTGACCTCCCCATTCTGACCACCACATGGTGCTTTTCTCCATCCTACATGGCTACTCACTGCCTATCCTAATTCAGATCCTATGATTCACACCAACCCGTGATATTTTTCTCATTCCTACTAGTGAATGTAATGTTACACACCCATACAAAGCGCACCACCCCGCGATGTTTTTCAGAAACCTATTCTACATTGCCACTGCATGTTTCCTGACCTCCCCATTCTGACCACCACGTGGTGCTTTTCTCCATCCTACGTTGCCACTCACAGTCTATCCTAATTCAGACCCTCCGATTCACACCACCCTGTGATGTTTTTCTCACTTCTAGTAGTAAATGCAATGTTACACACCCATACAATGCGCACCACACCGCGATGTTTTTCAGAAACCTATCCTACATTGCCACTGCATGTTTCCTGAGCTCCCCATGCTGACCGCCCCGTGGCGCTTTTCTCCATCCTACATTGCCACTCACTGCCTATCCTATTTCACACCCTCCGATTCACACCACCCCGTGATGTTTTTCTCACTCCTACTAGTGAATGTAATGTTACACACCCATACAATGGCACCACCCAGCGATGTTTTTCAGAAAGCTATCCTACCTTGAAACTACATGTTTCCTGAGCTCCCTATGCTGACCACCCCGTGGTGCTTTTATCCATCCTACATTGCCACTCACTTCCTATCCTTATTCCCACTCTCCGATTCACACCACCCCGTGATGTTTTTTCACTCCTACTAGTGAATGTAATGTTATACACCCATACAATGCACACCACCCGCGATTTTTTTCCGAAACCTATCCTACATTGCCATGAATGTTTCCTGACCTCCCCATGCTGACCACCCCCTAGTGCTTTTCTCAATCCTAGATTGTCACTCAATGCCTATCCTAATTCACATCCTATGATTCACACCACCCCATGATGTTTTTCCCACTCCTATTAGTGAATGTAAGGTTACACACCCATACAATGCGCACCACCCCACCATGTACTTCAGAAACCTATCCTAAATTGCCACTACATTTTTTCTGACCTCCCCATGCTGACCACCCCGTGGTGCTTTTCTCCAGCCTACATTGCCACTCACTTCCTAACCTTATTCAGACCCTCCGATTTACACCACCCCGTGATGTTTTCTCACTCCTACTAGTGAATGTAAAGTGACACACCCATACAATGCGCACCACCCGATATGTTTTTAAGAAATCTATCCTACATTGCCACTGCATGTTTCCTGAACTCCCCATGGTGCCCACCCAGTGGTGCTCTTCTCCATCCTACATTGCCACTCACTGCCTATCCTAATTCAGACCCTCCGATTCAAACCAACCCGTGATGTTTTTCTCACACCTACTAGTGAATGTAATGTTACACACCCATACAATGCGCAAGACCCCACGATGTTTTTCAGAAACCTATCCTACATTGCCACTGCATGTTTCCTGACCTCCCCATGCTGACCACCCCGTGGTGCTTTTCTCCATCCTAAATTGCCACTCACTGCCTATCCTAATTCAGACCCTCCGATTCACACCACCCCGTGATGTTTTTCTCACACCTACTAGTGAATGTAATGTTACACACCAATACAATGCGCAAGACCCCACGATGTTTTTCCGAAACCTATCCTACATTGCCACTGCAAGTTTCCTGACCTCCCCATGCTGACCACCCCTAGTGCTTTTCTCCATCCTAGATTGTCACTCACTGCCTATCCTAATTCACATCCTATGATTCACACCACCCAGTGATGTTTTTCTCACTCCAATAGTGAATGTAATGTTACACACCCTTACAATGAGCACCACCCCAAGATGTTTTACAGAAACCTATCCTACATTGCCACTGCATGTTTCCAGACGTCCCCATGCTGACCACTCCATGGTGCTTTTCTCCATCCTACATTGCCACTCACTGCCTATCCTAATTCAGATCCTATGATTCACACCACCAGGTGATGTTTTTCTCACTCCTACTTGTGAATGGCCTGTTAGAAACCCTTACAATGATCACCACCCCGTGATGTTTATCAGAAACCTATGCTACATTGCCAATGCATGTTACCTGACCTCCCCATGCTGACCACTCCCTGATACTTTTCCCCATCCTACATTGCAACTCACCGCCTATCCTAATTCAGACCATCTGATTCACACCACCCCGTGATGTTGTTCTCACTCCTACTAGTGAATGTAATCTTACACACCCATACAATGCGCACCACCCCGCGATGGTTTTCAGAAACCAATCGTACATTGCCACTGCATGTTTCCTGACCTTCCCATGCTGACCAACCCGTGGTGCTTTTCTCCATCCTACATTGCCACTCACTGCCTATCCTAATTCAGACCCACCGATTCACACCACCCCGTGATGTTTTTCTCACTCCTAGTAGTAAATGCAATGTTACACACCCATACAATGCGCAACACCCCGCGATGTTTTTCAGAAACCTGTCCTACATTGCCACTGCATGTTTCCTGAGCTCCCCATGCTGACCACCCCGTGGTGCTTTTCTCCATCCTACATTGCCACTCACTGGCTATCCTAATTCAGACCCTCCGATTCACACCACCCCATGATGTTTTTCTCACTCCTACTAGTGAATGTAATGTTACACACCCATACAATGTGCACCACACTGCGATGTTTTTCAGAAACCTATCCTACCTTGAAACTACATGTTTCCTGAGCTCCCCATGCTGACAAGCCGGTGGTGCTTTTCTCCATCCTACAATGCCACTCACTTCCTATCCTTATTCACACTCTCCGATTCACACCAACCTGTGATGTCATTCTCACTTCTACTCGTGAATGTAATGTTACACACCCATACAATGCACACCACCCGCGACTTTTTTCAGATACCTATCCTACATTGCCACTGGATGTTTCCTGACCTCCCCATGCTCACCACCCCGTAGTGCTTTTCTCCATCCTACATTGCCACTCACTGCCTATACTTATTCAGATCCTATGATTAACACCACCTCGTTATGTTTTTCTCACTCCTACTAGTGAATGTAATGTTACACACCCATGCAATGTACACCACCCAGCGATGTTTTTCAGAAACCTATCCTACATTGCCACAGCCTGTTTCCTGAGCTTGCCATGCTGACCACCCCGTGGTGCTTTTCTCTATCCTAGATTGCCAATCACTGCCTATCCTTTTCAGATCCTATGATTTACATTGCCCAGTGATGTTTTTCTCACTCCTACTAGTGAATGTAATGTTACAGACCCATACAATGCGCACTACCCCAAGATGTTTTTCAGAAACGTATCATACATTGCCACTGCATTTTTCCTGACATCCTCAGGCTGACCACCCCGTGGTGCTTTTCTCCATCCTAGATTGCCACTCACTTCCTATCCTAATTCAGACACTCCGATTCACACCTCCCCGTTATGTTTTTCTCTCTCCTACCAGTGAATGTAATGTTACACACCCATACAATGCGCACCACCACGCGATGTTTTTCTGAAACCTATCCTACATTGCCACTGCATGTTTCCTGACCTCCCCATGCTGACCCCCCGTAGTGCTTTTCTCCATCCTAGATTGCCACTCACTGCCTATCCTAATTCAGATCCTATCAATCACACCACCCAGTGATGCTTTTCTCACTCTTACTAGTGAATGTAATGTTACACACCCATACAATGCGCACCACCCCGCGATGTATTTCAGAAACCTATTCTATATTGTCACTGCATGTTTCCTGACCTCCCCATTCTGACCACCACATGGTGCTTTTCTCCATCCTACATGGCTACTCACTGCCTATCCTAATTCAGATCCTATGATTCACACCAACCCATGATATTTTTCTCATTCCTACTAGTGAATGTAATGTTACACACCCATACAAAGCGCACCACCCCGCGATGTTTTTCAGAAACCTATTCTACATTGCCACTGCATGTTTCCTGACCTCCCCATTCTGACCACCACGTGGTGCTTTTCTCCATCCTACGTTGCCACTCACAGTCTATCCTAATTCAGACCCTCCGATTCACACCACCCTGTGATGTTTTTCTCACTTCTAGTAGTAAATGCAATGTTACACACCCATACAATGCGCACCACACCGCGATGTTTTTCAGAAACCTATCCTACATTGCCACTGCATGTTTCCTGAGCTCCCCATGCTGACCGCCCCGTGGCGCTTTTCTCCATCCTACATT
This sequence comes from Cavia porcellus, assembly GCF_034190915.1. NCBI lineage: Eukaryota > Metazoa > Chordata > Mammalia > Rodentia > Caviidae > Cavia > Cavia porcellus. Next base: position 58,555,911 of record NW_026947507.1, on the reverse strand, counting down.
GCCACTCACTGCCTATCCTATTTCACACCCTCCGATTCACACCACCCCGTGATGTTTTTCTCACTCCTACTAGTGAATGTAATGTTACACACCCATACAATGGCACCACCCAGCGATGTTTTTCAGAAAGCTATCCTACCTTGAAACTACATGTTTCCTGAGCTCCCTATGCTGACCACCCCGTGGTGCTTTTATCCATCCTACATTGCCACTCACTTCCTATCCTTATTCACACTCTCCGATTCACACCACCCCGTGATGTTTTTTCATTCCTACTAGTGAATGTAATGTTATACACCCATACAATGCACACCACCCGCGATTTTTTTCCGAAACCTATCCTACATTGCCATGAATGTTTCCTGACCTCCCCATGCTGACCACCCCCTAGTGCTTTTCTCAATCCTAGATTGTCACTCAATGCCTATCCTAATTCACATCCTATGATTCACACCACCCCATGATGTTTTTCCCACTCCTATTAGTGAATGTAAGGTTACACACCCATACAATGCGCACCACCCCACCATGTACTTCAGAAACCTATCCTAAATTGCCACTACATTTTTTCTGACCTCCCCATGCTGACCACCCCGTGGTGCTTTTCTCCAGCCTACATTGCCACTCACTTCCTAACCTTATTCAGACCCTCCGATTTACACCACCCCGTGATGTTTTCTCACTCCTACTAGTGAATGTAAAGTGACACACCCATACAATGCGCACCACCCGATATGTTTTTAAGAAATCTATCCTACATTGCCACTGCATGTTTCCTGAACTCCCCATGGTGCCCACCCAGTGGTGCTCTTCTCCATCCTACATTGCCACTCACTGCCTATCCTAATTCAGACCCTCCGATTCAAACCAACCCGTGATGTTTTTCTCACACCTACTAGTGAATGTAATGTTACACACCCATACAATGCGCACCACACCGCGATGTTTTTCAGAAACCTATCCTACATTGCCACTGCATGTTTCCTGACCTCCCCATGCTGACCACCCCGTGGTGCTTTTCTCCATCCTACATTGCCACTCACTGCTTATCAAATTCAGACCCTCCGATTCACACCACCCCGTGATGTTTTTCTCACTCCTACTAGTGAATGTAATGTTACAAACCCATACAATGAGCCCCACCCCGCGATGTTTTTCAGAAACATATGCTACATTCCACCTGCATTTTTCCTGACCTCCCCATGCTGATCACCCTGTGGTACTTTTCCCCATCCTACATTGCAACTCACTGCCTATTCTAATTCAGACTCTCCGAATCACACCACCCCGTGATGTTTTTTTCACTCCTAGTAGTCAATGTTATGTTACACACCCATACAATGCGCACCACTCCGAGATGTTTTTCAGAAACCTATCGTACATTGCCACTGCATGTTTCCTGACCTCGCCATGCAGACCACCCCGTGGTGCTTTTCTCCATCCTACATTGCGACTCACTGCCTATCATAATTCAGACCCTATGATTCACACCACCCCGTGTTTTTCTCACTCCTACTAGTGAATGTAATGTTACACATCCATGCAATGCACCCCGTCCCGCGATGTTTTTCAGAAACCTATCCTACATTGCCACTGCATGTTTCCTGACCTCCCTATGCTGACCACCCCATGGTGCTTTTCTCCATCCTACATTGCCACTAACCGCTATCCTTATTCAGACCCTCTGATTCACAACACCCCATGATGTTTTTCTCTCTCCTACTACTGAATGTAATGTTACACCCCCATACAATGCGCAACACCCCGCCATGGTTTTTCAGAAACCATTCCTACATTGCCACTGCATGTTTCCAATCCTCCCCATGCTGACCACCCCGTGGTATTTATCTCCATCCTACATTGCTACTCACTGCCTATCCTAATTCACATCCTATGATTCACACCACCCAGTGATGTTTTTCTCACTCCAATAGTGAATGTAATGTTACACACCGTTACAATAGGCACCACCCCAAGATGTTTTACAGAAACCTATCCTACATTGCCACTGCATGTTTCCAGACGTCCCCATGCTGACCACTCCGTGGTGCTTTTCTCCATTCTACATTGCCACTCACTGCCTATCTTAATTCATATCCTATGATTCACACCACCCCGTGATGCTTTTCTCTCTCCTACTTGTGAATGGCCTGTTAGAAACCATTACAATGATCACCACCCCGTGATGTTTATCAGAAACCCATGCTACATTGCCACTGCATGTTACCTGACCTCCCAATGCTGACCACCCCGTGATACTTTTCCCCATCCTACATTGCAACTCACGGCCTATCCTAATTCAGACCATCCAATTCACACCACCCCGTGATGTTTTTCTCACTCCTACTAGTGAATGTAATGTTACACACCCATACAATGCGCACCACCCCGCTATGTTTTTCAGAAACCTATCAAACATTGCAACTGCATGTTTCCTGAGCTCCCCATGCTGACCGCCCCGTGGCACTTTTCTCCATCCGACATTGCCACTCACTGCCTATCCTAATTCACACCCTCCGATTCACACCACCCCGTGATGTTTTTCTCACTCCTGCTAGTGAATGTAATGTTACACACCCATACAATGCGCACCACCCAGCGATGTTTTTCAGAAAGCTATCCTACCTTGAAACTACATGTTTCCTGAGCTCCCCATGCTGACCACCCCGTGGTGCTTTTTTCCATCCTACATTGCCACTCATTTCCTATCCTTATTCACACTCTCCGATTCACACCACCCCGTGATGTTTTTCTCACTCCTACTAGTGAATGTAATGTTACACACCCATACAATGCACACCACCCGCGATTTTTTTCCGAATCCTATCCTACATTGCCATGAATGTTTCCTGACCTCCCCATGCTGACCACCCCCTAGTGCTTTTCTCCATCCTAGATTGTCACTCACTGCCTATCCTAATTCACATCCTATGATTCACACCACCCAGTGATGTTTTTCTCACTCCAATAGTGAATGTAATGTTACACACCCTTACAATGAGCACCACCCCAAGATGTTTTACAGAAACCTATCCTACATTGCCACTGCATGTTTCCAGACGTCCCCATGCTGACCACTCCGTGGTGCTTTTCTCCATCCTACATTGCCACTCACTGCCTATCCTAATTCAGATCCTATGATTCACACCACCAGGTGATGTTTTTCTCACTCCTACTTGTGAATGGCCTGTTAGAAACCCTTACAATGATCACCACCCCGTGATGTTTATCAGAAACCTATGCTACATTGCCAATGCATGTTACCTGACCTCCCCATGCTGACCACTCCCTGATACTTTTCCCCATCCTACATTGCAACTCACCGCCTATCCTAATTCAGACCATCTGATTCACACCACCCCGTGATGTTGTTCTCACTCCTACTAGTGAATGTAATCTTACACACCCATACAATGCGCACCACCCCGCGATGGTTTTCAGAAACCAATCGTACATTGCCACTGCATGTTTCCTGACCTTCCCATGCTGACCACCCCGTGGTGCTTTTCTCCATCCTACATTGCCACTCACTGCCTATCCTAATTCAGACCCACCGATTCACACCACCCCGTGATGTTTTTCTCACTCCTAGTAGTAAATGCAATGTTACACACCCATACAATGCGCAACACCCCGCGATGTTTTTCAGAAACCTGTCCTACATTGCCACTGCATGTTTCCTGAGCTCCCCATGCTGACCACCCCGTGGTGCTTTTCTCCATCCTACATTGCCACTCACTGGCTATCCTAATTCAGACCCTCCGATTCACACCACCCCATGATGTTTTTCTCACTCCTACTAGTGAATGTAATGTTACACACCCATACAATGTGCACCACTCTGCGATGTTTTTCAGAAACCTATCCTACCTTGAAACTACATGTTTCCTGAGCTCCCCATGCTGACAAGCCGGTGGTGCTTTTCTCCATCCTACAATGCCACTCACTTCCTATCCTTATTCACACTCTCCGATTCACACCAACCTGTGATGTCATTCTCACTTCTACTCGTGAATGTAATGTTACACACCCATACAATGCACACCACCCGCGACTTTTTTCAGATACCTATCCTACATTGCCACTGGATGTTTCCTGACCTCCCCATGCTCACCACCCCGTAGTGCTTTTCTCCATCCTACATTGCCACTCACTGCCTATACTTATTCAGATCCTATGATTAACACCACCTCGTTATGTTTTCCTCACTCCTACTAGTGAATGTAATGTTACACACCCATGCAATGTACACCACCCAGCGATGTTTTTCAGAAACCTATCCTACATTGCCACAGCCTGTTTCCTGAGCTTGCCATGCTGACCACCCCGTGGTGCTTTTCTCTATCCTAGATTGCCAATCACTGCCTATCCTTTTCAGATCCTATGATTTACATTGCCCAGTGATGTTTTTCTCACTCCTACTAGTGAATGTAATGTTACAGACCCATACAATGCGCACTACCCCAAGATGTTTTTCAGAAACGTATCATACATTGCCACTGCATTTTTCCTGACATCCTCAGGCTGACCACCCCGTGGTGCTTTTCTCCATCCTAGATTGCCACTCACTTCCTATCCTAATTCAGACACTCCGATTCACACCTCCCCGTTATGTTTTTCTCTCTCCTACCAGTGAATGTAATGTTACACACCCATACAATGCGCACCACCACGCGATGTTTTTCTGAAACCTATCCTACATTGCCACTGCATGTTTCCTGACCTCCCCATGCTGACCCCCCGTAGTGCTTTTCTCCATCCTAGATTGCCACTCACTGCCTATCCTAATTCAGATCCTATCAATCACACCACCCAGTGATGCTTTTCTCACTCTTACTAGTGAATGTAATGTTACACACCCATACAATGCGCACCACCCCGCGATGTATTTCAGAAACCTATTCTACATTGTCACTGCATGTTTCCTGACCTCCCCATTCTGACCACCACATGGTGCTTTTCTCCATCCTACATGGCTACTCACTGCCTATCCTAATTCAGATCCTATGATTCACACCAACCCGTGATATTTTTCTCATTCCTACTAGTGAATGTAATGTTACACACCCATACAAAGCGCACCACCCCGCGATGTTTTTCAGAAACCTATTCTACATTGCCACTGCATGTTTCCTGACCTCCCCATTCTGACCACCACGTGGTGCTTTTCTCCATCCTACGTTGCCACTCACAGTCTATCCTAATTCAGACCCTCCGATTCACACCACCCTGTGATGTTTTTCTCACTTCTAGTAGTAAATGCAATGTTACACACCCATACAATGCGCACCACACCGCGATGTTTTTCAGAAACCTATCCTACATTGCCACTGCATGTTTCCTGAGCTCCCGATGCTGACCGCCCCGTGGCGCTTTTCTCCATCCTACATTGCCACTCATTGCCTATCCTATTTCACACCCTCCGATTCACACCACCCCGTGATGTTTTTCTCACTCCTACTAGTGAATGTAATGTTACACACCCATACAATGGCACCACCCAGCGATGTTTTTCAGAAAGCTATCCTACCTTGAAACTACATGTTTCCTGAGCTCCCTATGCTGACCACCCCGTGGTGCTTTTATCCATCCTACATTGCCACTCACTTCCTATCCTTATTCACACTCTCCGATTCACACCACCCCGTGATGTTTTTTCACTCCTACTAGTGAATGTAATGTTATACACCCATACAATGCACACCACCCGCGATTTTTTTCCGAAACCTATCCTACATTGCCATGAATGTTTCCTGACCTCCCCATGCTGACCACCCCCTAGTGCTTTTCTCAATCCTAGATTGTCACTCAATGCCTATCCTAATTCACATCCTATGATTCACACCACCCCATGATGTTTTTCCCACTCCTATTAGTGAATGTAAGGTTACACACCCATACAATGCGCACCACCCCACCATGTACTTCAGAAACCTATCCTAAATTGCCACTACATTTTTTCTGACCTCCCCATGCTGACCACCCCGTGGTGCTTTTCTCCAGCCTACATTGCCACTCACTTCCTAACCTTATTCAGACCCTCCGATTTACACCACCCCGTGATGTTTTCTCACTCCTACTAGTGAATGTAAAGTGACACACCCATACAATGCGCACCACCCGATATGTTTTTAAGAAATCTATCCTACATTGCCACTGCATGTTTCCTGAACTCCCCATGGTGCCCACCCAGTGGTGCTCTTCTCCATCCTACATTGCCACTCACTGCCTATCCTAATTCAGACCCTCCGATTCAAACCAACCCGTGATGTTTTTCTCACACCTACTAGTGAATGTAATGTTACACACGCATACAATGCGCAAGACCCCACGATGTTTTTCAGAAACCTATCCTACATTGCCACTGCATGTTTCCTGACCTCCCCATGCTGACCACCCCTGGGGCTTTTCTCCATCCTAAATTGCCACTCACTGCCTATCCTAATTCAGACCCTCCGATTCACACCACCCCGTTATGTTTTTCTCACACCTACTAGTGAATGTAATGTTACACACCAATACAATGCGCAAGACCCCACGATGTTTTTCAGAAACCTATCCTACATTGCCACTGCAAGTTTCCTGACCTCCCCATGCTGACCACCCCTAGTGCTTTTCTCCATCCTAGATTGTCACTCACTGCCTATCCTAATTCACATCCTATGATTCACACCACCCAGTGATGTTTTTCTCACTCTAATAGTGAATGTAATGTTACACACCCTTACAATGAGCACCACCCCAAGATGTTTTACAGAAACCTATCCTACATTGCCACTGCATGTTTCCAGACGTCCCCATGCTGACCACTCCGTGGTGCTTTTCTCCATCCTACATTGCCACTCACTGCCTATCCTAATTCAGATCCTATGATTCACACCACCAGGTGATGTTTTTCTCACTCCTACTTGTGAATGGCCTGTTAGAAACCCTTACAATGATCACCACCCCGTGATGTTTATCAGAAACCTATGCTACATTGCCAATGCATGTTACCTGACCTCCCCATGCTGACCACTCCCTGATACTTTTCCCCATCCTACATTGCAACTCACCGCCTATCCTAATTCAGACCATCTGATTCACACCACCCCGTGATGTTGTTCTCACTCCTACTAGTGAATGTAATGTTACACACCCATACAATGCGCACCACCCCGCTATGTTTTTCAGAAACCTATCAAACATTGCAACTGCATGTTTCCTGAGCTCCCCATGCTGACCGCCCCGTGGCACTTTTCTCCATCCGACATTGCCACTCACTGCCTATCCTAATTCACACCCTCCGATTCACACCACCCCGTGATGTTTTTCTCACTCCTGCTAGTGAATGTAATGTTACACACCCATACAATGCGCACCACCCAGCGATGTTTTTCAGAAAGCTATCCTACCTTGAAACTACATGTTTCCTGAGCTCCCCATGCTGACCACCCCGTGGTGCTTTTTTCCATCCTACATTGCCACTCATTTCCTATCCTTATTCACACTCTCCGATTCACACCACCCCGTGATGTTTTTCTCACTCCTACTAGTGAATGTAATGTTACACACCCATACAATGCACACCACCCGCGATTTTTTTCCGAATCCTATCCTACATTGCCATGAATGTTTCCTGACCTCCCCATGCTGACCACCCCCTAGTGCTTTTCTCCATCCTAGATTGTCACTCACTGCCTATCCTAATTCACATCCTATGATTCACACCACCCAGTGATGTTTTTCTCACTCCAATAGTGAATGTAATGTTACACACCCTTACAATGAGCACCACCCCAAGATGTTTTACAGAAACCTATCCTACATTGCCACTGCATGTTTCCAGACGTCCCCATGCTGACCACTCCGTGGTGCTTTTCTCCATCCTACATTGCCACTCACTGCCTATCCTAATTCAGATCCTATGATTCACACCACCAGGTGATGTTTTTCTCACTCCTACTTGTGAATGGCCTGTTAGAAACCCTTACAATGATCACCACCCCGTGATGTTTATCAGAAACCTATGCTACATTGCCAATGCATGTTACCTGACCTCCCCATGCTGACCACTCCCTGATACTTTTCCCCATCCTACATTGCAACTCACCGCCTATCCTAATTCAGACCATCTGATTCACACCACCCCGTGATGTTGTTCTCACTCCTACTAGTGAATGTAATCTTACACACCCATACAATGCGCACCACCCCGCGATGGTTTTCAGAAACCAATCGTACATTGCCACTGCATGTTTCCTGACCTTCCCATGCTGACCACCCCGTGGTGCTTTTCTCCATCCTACATTGCCACTCACTGCCTATCCTAATTCAGACCCACCGATTCACACCACCCCGTGATGTTTTTCTCACTCCTAGTAGTAAATGCAATGTTACACACCCATACAATGCGCAACACCCCGCGATGTTTTTCAGAAACCTGTCCTACATTGCCACTGCATGTTTCCTGAGCTCCCCATGCTGACCACCCCGTGGTGCTTTTCTCCATCCTACATTGCCACTCACTGGCTATCCTAATTCAGACCCTCCGATTCACACCACCCCATGATGTTTTTCTCACTCCTACTAGTGAATGTAATGTTACACACCCATACAATGTGCACCACACTGCGATGTTTTTCAGAAACCTATCCTACCTTGAAACTACATGTTTCCTGAGCTCCCCATGCTGACAAGCCGGTGGTGCTTTTCTCATTCCTACAATGCCACTCACTTCCTATCCTTATTCACACTCTCCGATTCACACCAACCTGTGATGTCATTCTCACTTCTACTCGTGAATGTAATGTTACACACCCATACAATGCACACCACCCGCGACTTTTTTCAGATACCTATCCTACATTGCCACTGGATGTTTCCTGACCTCCCCATGCTCACCACCCCGTAGTGCTTTTCTCCATCCTACATTGCCACTCACTGCCTATACTTATTCAGATCCTATGATTAACACCACCTCGTTATGTTTTCCTCACTCCTACTAGTGAATGTAATGTTACACACCCATGCAATGTACACCACCCAGCGATGTTTTTCAGAAACCTATCCTACATTGCCACAGCCTGTTTCCTGAGCTTGCCATGCTGACCACCCCGTGGTGCTTTTCTCTATCCTAGATTGCCAATCACTGCCTATCCTTTTCAGATCCTATGATTTACATTGCCCAGTGATGTTTTTCTCACTCCTACTAGTGAATGTAATGTTACAGACCCATACAATGCGCACTACCCCAAGATGTTTTTCAGAAACGTATCATACATTGCCACTGCATTTTTCCTGACATCCTCAGGCTGACCACCCCGTGGTGCTTTTCTCCATCCTAGATTGCCACTCACTTCCTATCCTAATTCAGACACTCCGATTCACACCTCCCCGTTATGTTTTTCTCTCTCCTACCAGTGAATGTAATGTTACACACCCATACAATGCGCACCACCACGCGATGTTTTTCTGAAACCTATCCTACATTGCCACTGCATGTTTCCTGACCTCCCCATGCTGACCCCCCGTAGTGCTTTTCTCCATCCTAGATTGCCACTCACTGCCTATCCTAATTCAGATCCTATCAATCACACCACCCAGTGATGCTTTTCTCACTCTTACTAGTGAATGTAATGTTACACACCCATACAATGCGCACCACCCCGCGATGTATTTCAGAAACCTATTCTACATTGTCACTGCATGTTTCCTGACCTCCCCATTCTGACCACCACATGGTGCTTTTCTCCATCCTACATGGCTACTCACTGCCTATCCTAATTCAGATCCTATGATTCACACCAACCCGTGATATTTTTCTCATTCCTACTAGTGAATGTAATGTTACACACCCATACAAAGCGCACCACCCCGCGATGTTTTTCAGAAACCTATTCTACATTGCCACTGCATGTTTCCTGACCTCCCCATTCTGACCACCACGTGGTGCTTTTCTCCATCCTACGTTGCCACTCACAGTCTATCCTAATTCAGACCCTCCGATTCACACCACCCTGTGATGTTTTTCTCACTTCTAGTAGTAAATGCAATGTTACACACCCATACAATGCGCACCACACCGCGATGTTTTTCAGAAACCTATCCTACATTGCCACTGCATGTTTCCTGAGCTCCCGATGCTGACCGCCCCGTGGCGCTTTTCTCCATCCTACATTGCCACTCATTGCCTATCCTATTTCACACCCTCCGATTCACACCACCCCGTGATGTTTTTCTCACTCCTACTAGTGAATGTAATGTTACACACCCATACAATGGCACCACCCAGCGATGTTTTTCAGAAAGCTATCCTACCTTGAAACTACATGTTTCCTGAGCTCCCTATGCTGACCACCCCGTGGTGCTTTTATCCATCCTACATTGCCACTCACTTCCTATCCTTATTCACACTCTCCGATTCACACCACCCCGTGATGTTTTTTCACTCCTACTAGTGAATGTAATGTTATACACCCATACAATGCACACCACCCGCGATTTTTTTCCGAAACCTATCCTACATTGCCATGAATGTTTCCTGACCTCCCCATGCTGACCACCCCCTAGTGCTTTTCTCAATCCTAGATTGTCACTCAATGCCTATCCTAATTCACATCCTATGATTCACACCACCCCATGATGTTTTTCCCACTCCTATTAGTGAATGTAAGGTTACACACCCATACAATGCGCACCACCCCACCATGTACTTCAGAAACCTATCCTAAATTGCCACTACATTTTTTCTGACCTCCCCATGCTGACCACCCCGTGGTGCTTTTCTCCAGCCTACATTGCCACTCACTTCCTAACCTTATTCAGACCCTCCGATTTACACCACCCCGTGATGTTTTCTCACTCCTACTAGTGAATGTAAAGTGACACACCCATACAATGCGCACCACCCGATATGTTTTTAAGAAATCTATCCTACATTGCCACTGCATGTTTCCTGAACTCCCCATGGTGCCCACCCAGTGGTGCTCTTCTCCATCCTACATTGCCACTCACTGCCTATCCTAATTCAGACCCTCCGATTCAAACCAACCCGTGATGTTTTTCTCACACCTACTAGTGAATGTAATGTTACACACGCATACAATGCGCAAGACCCCACGATGTTTTTCAGAAACCTATCCTACATTGCCACTGCATGTTTCCTGACCTCCCCATGCTGACCACCCCTGGGGCTTTTCTCCATCCTAAATTGCCACTCACTGCCTATCCTAATTCAGACCCTCCGATTCACACCACCCCGTTATGTTTTTCTCACACCTACTAGTGAATGTAATGTTACACACCAATACAATGCGCAAGACCCCACGATGTTTTTCAGAAACCTATCCTACATTGCCACTGCAAGTTTCCTGACCTCCCCATGCTGACCACCCCTAGTGCTTTTCTCCATCCTAGATTGTCACTCACTGCCTATCCTAATTCACATCCTATGATTCACACCACCCAGTGATGTTTTTCTCACTCTAATAGTGAATGTAATGTTACACACCCTTACAATGAGCACCACCCCAAGATGTTTTACAGAAACCTATCCTACATTGCCACTGCATGTTTCCAGACGTCCCCATGCTGACCACTCCGTGGTGCTTTTCTCCATCCTACATTGCCACTCACTGCCTATCCTAATTCAGATCCTATGATTCACACCACCAGGTGATGTTTTTCTCACTCCTACTTGTGAATGGCCTGTTAGAAACCCTTACAATGATCACCACCCCGTGATGTTTATCAGAAACCTATGCTACATTGCCAATGCATGTTACCTGACCTCCCCATGCTGACCACTCCCTGATACTTTTCCCCATCCTACATTGCAACTCACCGCCTATCCTAATTCAGACCATCTGATTCACACCACCCCGTGATGTTGTTCTCACTCCTACTAGTGAATGTAATCTTACACACCCATACAATGCGCACCACCCCGCGATGGTTTTCAGAAACCAATCGTACATTGCCACTGCATGTTTCCTGACCTTCCCATGCTGACCACCCCGTGGTGCTTTTCTCCATCCTACATTGCCACTCACTGCCTATCCTAATTCAGACCCACCGATTCACACCACCCCGTGATGTTTTTCTCACTCCTAGTAGTAAATGCAATGTTACACACCCATACAATGCGCAACACCCCGCGATGTTTTTCAGAAACCTGTCCTACATTGCCACTGCATGTTTCCTGAGCTCCCCATGCTGACCACCCCGTGGTGCTTTTCTCCATCCTACATTGCCACTCACTGGCTATCCTAATTCAGACCCTCCGATTCACACCACCCCATGATGTTTTTCTCACTCCTACTAGTGAATGTAATGTTACACACCCATACAATGTGCACCACACTGCGATGTTTTTCAGAAACCTATCCTACCTTGAAACTACATGTTTCCTGAGCTCCCCATGCTGACAAGCCGGTGGTGCTTTTCTCCATCCTACAATGCCACTCACTTCCTATCCTTATTCACACTCTCCGATTCACACCAACCTGTGATGTCATTCTCACTTCTACTCGTGAATGTAATGTTACACACCCATACAATGCACACCACCCGCGACTTTTTTCAGATACCTATCCTACATTGCCACTGGATGTTTCCTGACCTCCCCATGCTCACCACCCCGTAGTGCTTTTCTCCATCCTACATTGCCACTCACTGCCTATACTTATTCAGATCCTATGATTAACACCACCTCGTTATGTTTTTCTCACTCCTACTAGTGAATGTAATGTTACACACCCATGCAATGTACACCACCCAGCGATGTTTTTCAGAAACCTATCCTACATTGCCACAGCCTGTTTCCTGAGCTTGCCATGCTGACCACCCCGTGGTGCTTATCTCTATCCTAGATTGCCAATCACTGCCTATCCTTTTCAGATCCTATGATTTACATTGCCCAGTGATGTTTTTCTCACTCCTACTAGTGAATGTAATGTTACAGACCCATACAATGCGCACTACCCCAAGATGTTTTTCAGAAACGTATCATACATTGCCACTGCATTTTTCCTGACATCCTCAGGCTGACCACCCCGTGGTGCTTTTCTCCATCCTAGATTGCCACTCACTTCCTATCCTAATTCAGACACTCCGATTCACACCTCCCCGTTATGTTTTTCTCTCTCCTACCAGTGAATGTAATGTTACACACCCATACAATGCGCACCACCACGCGATGTTTTTCTGAAACCTATCCTACATTGCCACTGCATGTTTCCTGACCTCCCCATGCTGACACCCGTAGTGCTTTTCTCCATCCTAGATTGCCACTCACTGCCTATCCTAATTCAGATCCTATCAATCACACCACCCAGTGATGCTTTTCTCACTCTTACTAGTGAATGTAATGTTACACACCCATACAATGCGCACCACCCCGCGATGTATTTCAGAAACCTATTCTACATTGTCACTGCATGTTTCCTGACCTCCCCATTCTGACCACCACATGGTGCTTTTCTCCATCCTACATGGCTACTCACTGCCTATCCTAATTCAGATCCTATGATTCACACCAACCCGTGATATTTTTCTCATTCCTACTAGTGAATGTAATGTTACACACCCATACAAATCGCACCACCCCGCGATGTTTTTCAGAAAACTATTCTACATTGCCACTGCATGTTTGCTGACCTCCCCATTCTGACCACCACGTGGTGCTTTTCTCCATCCTACGTTGCCACTCACAGTCTATCCTAATTCAGACCCTCCGATTCACACCACCCTGTGATGTTTTTCTCACTTCTAGTAGTAAATGCAATGTTACACACCCATACAATGCGCACCACACCGCGATGTTTTTCAGAAACCTATCCTACATTGCCACTGCATGTTTCCTGAGCTCCCGATGCTGACCGCACCGTGGCGCTTTTCTCCATCCTACATTGCCACTCACTGCCTATCCTATTTCACACCCTCCGATTCACACCACCCCGTGATGTTTTTCTCACTCCTACTAGTGAATGTAATGTTACACACCCATACAATGGCACCACCCAGCGATGTTTTTCAGAAAGCTATCCTACCTTGAAACTACATGTTTCCTGAGCTCCCTATGCTGACCACCCCGTGGTGCTTTTATCCATCCTACATTGCCACTCACTTCCTATCCTTATTCACACTCTCCGATTCACACCACCCCGTGATGTTTTTTCACTCCTACTAGTGAATGTAATGTTATACACCCATACAATGCACACCACCCGCGATTTTTTTCCGAAACCTATCCTACATTGCCATGAATGTTTCCTGACCTCCCCATGCTGACCACCCCCTAGTGCTTTTCTCAATCCTAGATTGTCACTCAATGCCTATCCTAATTCACATCCTATGATTCACACCACCCCATGATGTTTTTCCCACTCCTATTAGTGAATGTAAGGTTACACACCCATACAATGCGCACCACCCCACCATGTACTTCAGAAACCTATCCTAAATTGCCACTACATTTTTTCTGACCTCCCCATGCTGACCACCCCGTGGTGCTTTTCTCCAGCCTACATTGCCACTCACTTCCTAACCTTATTCAGACCCTCCGATTTACACCACCCCGTGATGTTTTCTCACTCCTACTAGTGAATGTAAAGTGACACACCCATACAATGCGCACCACCCGATATGTTTTTAAGAAATCTATCCTACATTGCCACTGCATGTTTCCTGAACTCCCCATGGTGCCCACCCAGTGGTGCTCTTCTCCATCCTACATTGCCACTCACTGCCTATCCTAATTCAGACCCTCCGATTCAAACCAACCCGTGATGTTTTTCTCACACCTACTAGTGAATGTAATGTTACACACCCATACAATGCGCAAGACCCCACGATGTTTTTCAGAAACCTATCCTACATTGCCACTGCATGTTTCCTGACCTCCCCATGCTGACCACCCCTGGGGCTTTTCTCCATCCTAAATTGCCACTCACTGCCTATCCTAATTCAGACCCTCCGATTCACACCACCCCGTGATGTTTTTCTCACACCTACTAGTGAATGTAATGTTACACACCAATACAATGCGCAAGACCCCACGATGTTTTTCAGAAACCTATCCTACATTGCCACTGCAAGTTTCCTGACCTCCCCATGCTGACCAACCCCTAGTGCTTTTCTCCATCCTAGATTGTCACTCACTGCCTATCCTAATTCACATCCTATGATTCACACCACCCAGTGATGTTTTTCTCACTCCAATAGTGAATGTAATGTTACACACCCTTACAATGAGCACCACCCCAAGATGTTTTACAGAAACCTATCCTACATTGCCACTGCATGTTTCCAGACGTCCCCATGCTGACCACTCCGTGGTGCTTTTCTCCATCCTACATTGCCACTCACTGCCTATCCTAATTCAGATCCTATGATTCACACCACCAGGTGATGTTTTTCTCACTCCTACTTGTGAATGACCTGTTAGAAACCCTTACAATGATCACCACCCCGTGATGTTTATCAGAAACCTATGCTACATTGCCAATGCATGTTACCTGACCTCCCCATGCTGACCACTCCCTGATACTTTTCCCCATCCTACATTGCAACTCACCGCCTATCCTAATTCAGATCATCTGATTCACACCACCTCGTGATGTTGTTCTCACTCCTACTAGTGAATGTAATCTTACACACCCATACAATGCGCACCACCCCGCGATGGTTTTCAGAAACCAATCGTACATTGCCACTGCATGTTTCCTGACCTTCCCATGCTGACCACCCCGTGGTGCTTTTCTCCATCCTACATTGCCACTCACTGCCTATCCTAATTCAGACCCACCGATTCACACCACACCGTGATGTTTTTCTCACTCCTAGTAGTAAATGCAATGTTACACACCCATACAATGCACAACACCCCGCGATGTTTTTCAGAAACCTGTCCTACATTGCCACTGCATGTTTCCTGAGCTCCCCATGCTGACCACCCCGTGGTGCTTTTCTCCATCCTACATTGCCACTCACTGGCTATCCTAATTCAGACCCTCCGATTCACACCACCCCATGATGTTTTTCTCACTCCTACTAGTGAATGTAATGTTACACACCCATACAATGTGCACCACACTGCGATGTTTTTCAGAAACCTATCCTACCTTGAAACTACATGTTTCCTGAGCTCCCCATGCTGACAAGCCGGTGGTGCTTTTCTCCATCCTACAATGCCACTCACTTCCTATCCTTATTCACACTCTCCGATTCACACCAACCTGTGATGTCATTCTCACTTCTACTCGTGAATGTAATGTTACACACCCATACAATGCACACCACCCGCGACTTTTTTCAGATACCTATCCTACATTGCCACTGTATGTTTCCTGACCTCCCCATGCTCACCACCCCGTAGTGCTTTTCTCCATCCTACATTGCCACTCACTGCCTATACTTATTCAGATCCTATGATTAACACCACCTCGTTATGTTTTTCTCACTCCTACTAGTGAATGTAATGTTACACACCCATGCAATGTACACCACCCAGCGATGTTTTTCAGAAACCTATCCTACATTGCCACAGCCTGTTTCCTGAGCTTGCCATGCTGACCACCCCGTGGTGCTTTTCTCTATCCTAGATTGCCAATCACTGCCTATCCTTTTCAGATCCTATGATTTACATTGCCCAGTGATGTTTTTCTCACTCCTACTAGTGAATGTAATGTTACAGACCCATACAATGCGCACTACCCCAAGATGTTTTTCAGAAACGTATCATACATTGCCACTGCATTTTTCCTGACATCCTCAGGCTGACCACCCCGTGGTGCTTTTCTCCATCCTAGATTGCCACTCACTTCCTATCCTAATTCAGACACTCCGATTCACACCTCCCCGTTATGTTTTTCTCTCTCCTACCAGTGAATGTAATGTTACACACCCATACAATGCGCACCACCACGCGATGTTTTTCTGAAACCTATCCTACATTGCCACTGCATGTTTCCTGACCTCCCCATGCTGACCCCCCGTAGTGCTTTTCTCCATCCTAGATTGCCACTCACTGCCTATCCTAATTCAGATCCTATCAATCACACTACCCAGTGATGCTTTTCTCACTCTTACTAGTGAATGTAATGTTACACACCCATACAATGCGCACCACCCCGCGATGTATTTCAGAAACCTATTCTACATTGTCACTGCATGTTTACTGACCTCCCCATTCTGACCACCACATGGTGCTTTTCTCCATCCTACATGGCTACTCACTGCCTATCCTAATTCAGATCCTATGATTCACACCAACCCGTGATATTTTTCTCATTCCTACTAGTGAATGTAATGTTACACACCCATACAAAGCGCACCACCCCGCGATGTTTTTCAGAAACCTATTCTACATTGCCACTGCATGTTTCCTGACCTCCCCATTCTGACCACCACGTGGTGCTTTTCTCCATCCTACGTTGCCACTCACAGTCTATCCTAATTCAGACCCTCCGATTCACACCACCCTGTGATGTTTTTCTCACTTCTAGTAGTAAATGCAATGTTACACACCCATGCAATGCGCACCACACCACGATGTTTTTCAGAAACCTATCCTACATTGCCACTGCATGTTTCCTGAGCTCCCGATGCTGACCGCACCGTGCCGCTTTTCTCCATCCTACATTGCCACTCACTGCCTATCCTATTTCACACCCTCCGATTCACACCACCCCGTGATGTTTTTCTCACTCCTACTAGTGAATGTAATGTTACACACCCATACAATGGCACCACCCAGCGATGTTTTTCAGAAAGCTATCCTACCTTGAAACTACATGTTTCCTGAGCTCCCTATGCTGACCACCCCGTGGTGCTTTTATCCATCCTACATTGCCACTCACTTCCTATCCTTATTCACACTCTCCGATTCACACCACCCCGTGATGTTTTTTCACTCCTACTAGTGAATGTAATGTTATACACCCATACAATGCACACCACCCGCGATTTTTTTCCGAAACCTATCCTACATTGCCATGAATGTTTCCTGACCTCCCCATGCTGACCACCCCCTAGTGCTTTTCTCAATCCTAGATTGTCACTCAATGCCTATCCTAATTCACATCCTATGATTCACACCACCCCATGATGTTTTTCCCACTCCTATTAGTGAATGTAAGGTTACACACCCATACAATGCGCACCACCCCACCATGTACTTCAGAAACCTATCCTAAATTGCCACTACATTTTTTCTGACCTCCCCATGCTGACCACCCCGTGGTGCTTTTCTCCAGCCTACATTGCCACTCACTTCCTAACCTTATTCAGACCCTCCGATTTACACCACCCCGTGATGTTTTCTCACTCCTACTAGTGAATGTAAAGTGACACACCCATACAATGCGCACCACCCGATATGTTTTTAAGAAATCTATCCTACATTGCCACTGCATGTTTCCTGAACTCCCCATGGTGCCCACCCAGTGGTGCTCTTCTCCATCCTACATTGCCACTCACTGCCTATCCTAATTCAGACCCTCCGATTCAAACCAACCCGTGATGTTTTTCTCACACCTACTAGTGAATGTAATGTTACACACCCATACAATGGCACCACCCAGCGATGTTTTTCAGAAACCTATCCTACATTGCCACTGCATGTTTCCTGACCTCCCCATGCTGACCACCCCTAGTGCTTTTCTCCATCCTAGATTGTCACTCACTGCCTATCCTAATTCACATCCTATGATTCACACCACCCAGTGATGTTTTTCTCACTCCAATAGTGAATGCAATGTTACACACCCTTACAATGAGCACCACCCCAAGATGTTTTATAGAAATCTATCCTACACTGCCACTGCATGTTTCCAGACGTCCCCATGCTGACCACTCCGTGGTGCTTTTCTCCATCCTACATTGCCACTCACTGCCTATCCTAATTCAGATCCTATGATTCACACCACCAGGTGATGTTTTTCTCACTCCTACTTGTGAATGGCCTGTTAGAAACCCTTACAATGATCACCACCCCGTGATGTTTATCAGAAACCTATCCTACATTGCCACTACATGTTACCTGACCTCCCCATGCTGACCACCCCGTGATACTATTCCCCATCCTACATTGCAACTCACGGCCTATCCTAATTCAGACCATCCGATTCACACCACCCCGTGATGTTTTTCTCACTCCTACTAGTGAATGTAATCTTACACACCCATACAATGCGCCCCACCCCGCGATGTTTTTCAGAAACCAATCGTACATTGCCACTGCATGTTTCCTGACCTTCCCATGCTGACCACCCCGTGGTGCTTTTCTCCATCCTACATTTCTACTCACTGCCTAACCTTATTCACACCCTCCGATTCACACCACACCGTGATGTTTTTCTCACTCCTACTAGTGAATGTAATGTTAGAAACCCATACAATCCGCATCACCATGCGATGTTTTTCAGAAACCTATTCTACATTGCCACTGCATGTTTCCTGACCTCCCCAAGCTGACCACCCCGTGGTGCTTTTCTCCATCCTCGATAGCCACTCACTGCCTATCCTATTCAGATCTTTTGATTCACACCTCCCCGTGATGTTTTTCTCACTCCTACTAGTGAATGTAATGTTACACACCCATACAAACACACCACCCCGAGACGTTTTTCAGAAACCTATCCTACATTGCCTCTGCATGTTTCCTGACCTCCCAATGCTGACCACCCCATGGTACTTATCTCCATCCTACATTGCTACTCAATGCCTATCCTAATTCAGATCCTATGATTCACACCACCCCGTGTTTTTCTCACTACTACTAGTGAATGTAATGTTAGAAATCATACGATGCGCACCACCCAGCGATGATTTTCAAAACATATTCTACATTGGCACTGCATGTTTCCTGACCTCCCCGTTCTGACCAACCCGTGGTGCTTTTCTCCATCCTACATTGCAACTCACAGCCTATCCTAATTCAGACCCTCCGATTCACACCACCCTGTGATGTTATTCTCACTCCTACTAGTGAATGTAATGTTACACCCCCATACAATGCGCACTAACCCGAGATGTTTTTCAGAAACCTAACCTAAGTTGCCACTGCATGTTTCCTGAACTCCCCATGCTGACCACCCCGTGGGGCTTTTCTCCATCCTACATTGCCACTCACTGCCTATCCTAATTCAGACCCACCGATTCACACCACCCCGTGATGTTTTTCTCACTCCTAGTAGTACATGCAATGTTACACACCCATACAATGCGCAACACCCCGCGATGCTTTTCAGAAACCTGTCCTACATTGCCACTGCATGTTTCCTGAGCTCCCCATGCTGACCAACCCGTGGTGCTTTTCTCCATCCTACATTGCCACTCACTGGCTATCCTAATTCAGACCCTCCGATTCACACCACCCCATGATGTTTTTCTCACTACTACTAGTGAATGTAATGTTACACACCCATACAATGTGCAGCACACCGCGATGTTTTTCAAAAACCTATCCTACCTTGAAACTACATGTTTCCTGAGCTCCCCATGCTGACCAGCCGGTGGTGCTTTTCTCCATCCTACAATGCCACTCACTTCCTATCCTTATTCACACTCTCCGATTCACACCAACCCGTGATGTTATTCTCACTTCTACTCGTGAATGTAATGTTACACACCCATACAATGCACACCACCCGCCACTTTTTTCAGAAACCTATCCTACATTGCCACTGGATGTTTCCTGACCTGCCCATGCTCACCACCCCGTAGTGCTTTTCTCCATCCTACATTGCCACTCACTGCCTATACTTATTCAGATCCTATGATTCACACCACCTCGTGATGTTTTTCTCACTCCTACTAGTGAATGTAATGTTACACACCCATGCAATGTGCACCACCCCGCAATATTTTTCAGAAACGTATCCTACATTGCCACTGCATGTTTCCTGAGCTCGCCATGCTGACCACCCCGTGGTCCTTTTCTCTATCCTAGATTGCCACTCACTGCCTATCCTTTTCAGATCCTATGATTTACACCGCCCAGTGACGTTTTTCTCACTCCTAATAGTGAATGTAATGTAAAAGGCCCATACAATGCGCACTACCCCAAGATGTTTTTCAGAAACCTATCAAACATTGGCACTGCATGTTTAGTGACCTCCCCATTCTGACCACCACGTGGTGCTTTTCTCCATCCTACATGGCTACTCACTGCCTATCCTAATTCAGATCCTATGATTCACACCAACCCGTGATATTTTTCTCATTCCTACTAGTGTATATAATGTTACACACCCATACAATGCGCACCACCCCGCGATGTTTTTCAGAAACCTATCCTACATTGCCACTGCATGTTTCCTGACCTCCCCATGCTGACCCCCCGTAGTGCTTTTCTCCATCCTAGATTGCCACTCACTGCCTATCCTAATTCAGATCCTATCAATCACACAACCCAGTGATGCTTTTCTCACTCTTACTAGTGAATGTAATGTTACACACCCATACAATGCGCACCACCCCGCGATGTATTTCAGAAACCTATCCTACATTGCCACTGCATGTTTCCTGACCTCCCCATGCTGACCACCCCTGGGGCTTTTCTCCATCCTAAATTGCCACTCACTGCCTATCCTAATTCAGACCCTCCGATTCACACCACCCCGTGATGTTTTTCTCACACCTACTAGTTAATGTAATGTTACACACCAATACAATGCGCAAGACCCCACGATGTTTTTCAGAAACCTATCCTACATTGCCACTGCAAGTTTCCTGACCTCCCCATGCTGACCACCCCTAGTGCTTTTCTCCATCCTAGATTGTCACTCACTGCCTATCCTAATTCACATCCTATGATTCACACCACCCAGTGATGTTTTTCTCACTCCAATAGTGAATGTAATGTTACACACCCTTACAATGAGCACCACCCCAAGATGTTTTACAGAAACCTATCCTACATTGCCACTGCATGTTTCCAGACGTCCCCATGCTGACCACTCCGTGGTGCTTTTCTCCATCCTACATTGCCACTCACTGCCTATCCTAATTCAGATCCTATGATTCACACCACCAGGTGATGTTTTTCTCACTCCTACTTGTGAATGGCCTGTTAGAAACCCTTACAATGATCACCACCCCGTGATGTTTATCAGAAACCTATGCTACATTGCCAATGCATGTTACCTGACCTCCCCATGCTGACCACTCCCTGATACTTTTCCCCATCCTACATTGCAACTCACCGCCTATCCTAATTCAGACCATCTGATTCACACCACCCCGTGATGTTGTTCTCACTCCTACTAGTGAATGTAATCTTACACACCCATACAATGCGCACCACCCCGCGATGGTTTTCAGAAACCAATCGTACATTGCCACTGCATGTTTCCTGACCTTCCCATGCTGACCACCCCGTGGTGCTTTTCTCCATCCTACATTGCCACTCACTGCCTATCCTAATTCAGACCCACCGATTCACACCACCCCATGATGTTTTTCTCACTCCTAGTAGTAAATGCAATGTTACACACCCATACAATGCGCGACACCCCGCGATGTTTTTCAGAAACCTGTCCTACATTGCCACTGCATGTTTCCTGAGCTCCCCATGCTGACCACCCCGTTGTGCTTTTCTCCATCCTACATTGCCACTCACTGGCTATCCTAATTCAGACCCTCCGATTCACACCACCCCATGATGTTTTTCTCACTCCTACTAGTGAATGTAATGTTACACACCCATACAATGTGCACCACACTGCGATGTTTTTCAGAAACCTATCCTACCTTGAAACTACATGTTTCCTGAGCTCCCCATGCTGACAAGCCGGTGGTGCTTTTCTCCATCCTACAATGCCACTCACTTCCTATCCTTATTCACACTCTCCGATTCACACCAACCTGTGATGTCATTCTCACTTCTACTCGTGAATGTAATGTTACACACCCATACAATGCACACCACCCGCGACTTTTTTCAGATACCTATCCTACATTGCCACTGGATGTTTCCTGACCTCCCCATGCTCACCACCCCGTAGTGCTTTTCTCCATCCTACATTGCCACTCACTGCCTATACTTATTCAGATCCTATGATTAACACCACCTCGTTATGTTTTTCTCACTCCTACTAGTGAATGTAATGTTACACACCCATGCAATGTACACCACCCAGCGATGTTTTTCAGAAACCTATCCTACATTGCCACAGCATGTTTCCTGAGCTTGCCATGCTGACCACCCCGTGGTGCTTTTCTCTATCCTAGATTGCCAATCACTGCCTATCCTTTTCAGATCCTATGATTTACATTGCCCAGTGATGTTTTTCTCACTCCTACTAGTGAATGTAATGTTACAGACCCATACAATGCGCACTACCCCAAGATGTTTTTCAGAAACGTATCATACATTGCCACTGCATTTTTCCTGACATCCTCAGGCTGACCACCCCGTGGTGCTTTTCTCCATCCTAGATTGCCACTCACTTCCTATCCTAATTCAGACACTCCGATTCACACCTCCCCGTTATGTTTTTCTCTCTCCTACCAGTGAATGTAATGTTACACACCCATACAATGCGCACCACCACGCGATGTTTTTCTGAAACCTATCCTACATTGCCACTGCATGTTTCCTGACCTCCCGATGCTGACCCCCCGTAGTGCTTTTCTCCATCCTAGATTGCCACTCACTGCCTATCCTAATTCAGATCCTATCAATCACACCACCCAGTGATGCTTTTCTCACTCTTACTAGTGAATGTAATGTTACACACCCATACAATGCGCACCACCCCGCGATGTATTTCAGAAACCTTTTCTACATTGTCACTGCATGTTTCCTGACCTCCCCATTCTGACCACCACATGGTGCTTTTCTCCATCCTACATGGCTACTCACTGCCTATCCTAATTCAGATCCTATGATTCACACCAACCCGTGATATTTTTCTCATTCCTACTAGTGAATGTAATGTTACACACCCATACATAGCGCACCACCCCGCGATGTTTTTCAGAAACCTATTCTACATTGCCACTGCATGTTTCCTGACCTCCCCATTCTGACCACCACGTGGTGCTTTTCTCCATCCTACGTTGCCACTCACAGTCTATCCTAATTCAGACCCTCCGATTCACACCACCCTGTGATGTTTTTCTCACTTCTAGTAGTAAATGCAATGTTACACACCCATACAATGCGCACCACACCGCGATGTTTTTCAGAAACCTATCCTACATTGCCACTGCATGTTTCCTGAGCTCCCCATGCTGACCGCCCCGTGGCGCTTTTCCCCATCCTACATTGCCACTCACTGCCTATCCTATTTCACACCCTCCGATTCACACGACCCCGTGATGTTTTTCTCACTCCTACTAGTGAATGTAATGTTACACACCCATACAATGGCACCACCCAGCGATGTTTTTCAGAAAGCTATCCTACCTTGAGACTACATGTTTCCTGAGCTCCCTATGCTGACCACCCTGTGGTGCTTTTATCCATCCTATATTGCCACTCACTTCCTATCCTTATTCACACTCTCCGATTCACACCACCCCGTGATGTTTTTTCACTCCTACTAGTGAATGTAATGTTATACACCCATACAATGCACACCACCCGCGATTTTTTTCCCGAAACCTATCGTACATTGCCATGAATGTTTCCTGACCTCCCCATGCTGACCACCCCCTAGTGCTTTTCTCAATCCTAGATTGTCACTCAATGCCTATCCTAATTCACATCCTATGATTCACACCACCCCATGATGTTTTTCCCACTCCTATTAGTGAATGTAAGGTTACACACCCATACAATGCGCACCACCCCACCATGTACTTCAGAAACCTATCCTAAATTGCCACTACATTTTTTCTGACCTCCCCATGCTGACCACCCCGTGGTGCTTTTCTCCAGCCTACATTGCCACTCACTTCCTAACCTTATTCAGACCCTCCGATTTACACCACCCCGTGTGTTTTCTCACTCCTACTAGTGAATGTAAAGTGACACATCCATACAATGCGCACCACCCGCTATGTTTTTAAGAAATCTATCCTACATTGCCACTGCATGTTTCCTGAACTCCCCATGGTGCCCACCCAGTGGTGCTCTTCTCCATCCTACATTGCCACTCACTGCCTATCCTAATTCAGACCCTCCGATTCAAACCAACCCGTGATGTTTTTCTCACACCTACTAGTGAATGTAATGTTACACACCCATACAATGCGCAAGACCCCACGATGTTTTTCAGAAACCTATCCTACATTGCCACTGCACGTTTCCTGACCTCCCCATGCTGACCACCCCTGGGGCTTTTCTCCATCCTAAATTGCCAATCACTGCCTATCCTAATTCAGACCCTCCGATTCACACCACCCCGTGATGTTTTTCTCACACCTACTAGTGAATGTAATGTTACACACCAATACAATGCGCAAGACCCCACGATGTTTTTCAGAAACCTATCCTACATTGCCACTGCATGTTTCCTGACCTCCCCATGCTGACCACCCCTAGTGCTTTTCTCCATCCTAGATTGTCACTCACTGCCTATCCTAATTCACATCCTATGATTCACACCACCCAGTGATGTTTTTCTCACTCCAATAGTGAATGCAATGTTACACACCCTTACAATGAGCACCACCCCAAGATGTTTTATAGAAATCTATCCTACACTGCCACTGCATGTTTCCAGACGTCCCCATGCTGACCACTCCGTGGTGCTTTTCTCCATCCTACATTGCCACTCACTGCCTATCCTAATTCAGATCCTATGATTCACACCACCAGGTGATGTTTTTCTCACTCCTACTTGTGAATGGCCTGTTAGAAACCCTTACAATGATCACCACCCCGTGATGTTTATCAGAAACCTATCCTACATTGCCACTACATGTTACCTGACCTCCCCATGCTGACCACCCCGTGATACTATTCCCCATCCTACATTGCAACTCACGGCCTATCCTAATTCAGACCATCCGATTCACACCACCCCGTGATGTTTTTCTCACTCCTACTAGTGAATGTAATCTTACACACCCATACAATGCGCCCCACCCCGCGATGTTTTTCAGAAACCAATCGTACATTGCCACTGCATGTTTCCTGACCTTCCCATGCTGACCACCCCGTGGTGCTTTTCTCCATCCTACATTTCTACTCACTGCCTAACCTTATTCACACCCTCCGATTCACACCACACCGTGATGTTTTTCTCACTCCTACTAGTGAATGTAATGTTAGAAACCCATACAATCCGCATCACCATGCGATGTTTTTCAGAAACCTATTCTACATTGCCACTGCATGTTTCCTGACCTCCCCAAGCTGACCACCCCGTGGTGCTTTTCTCCATCCTAGATAGCCACTCACTGCCTATCCTATTCAGATCTTTTGATTCACACCTCCCCGTGATGTTTTTCTCACTCCTACTAGTGAATGTAATGTTACACACCCATACAAACACACCACCCCGAGACGTTTTTCAGAAACCTATCCTACATTGCCTCTGCATGTTTCCTGACCTCCCAATGCTGACCACCCCATGGTACTTATCTCCATCCTACATTGCTACTCACTGCCTATCCTAATTCAGATCCTATGATTCACACCACCCCGTGTTTTTCTCACTACTACTAGTGAATGTAATGTTAGAAATCATACGATGCGCACCACCCAGCGATGATTTTCAAAACATATTCTACATTGGCACTGCATGTTTCCTGACCTCCCCGTTCTGACCAACCCGTGGTGCTTTTCTCCATCCTACATTGCAACTCACAGCCTATCCTAATTCAGACCCTCCGATTCACACCACCCTGTGATGTTATTCTCACTCCTACTAGTGAATGTAATGTTACACCCCCATACAATGAGCACTAACCCGAGATGTTTTTCAGAAACCTAACCTAAGTTGCCACTGCATGTTTCCTGAACTCCCCATGCTGACCACCCCGTGGGGCTTTTCTCCATCCTACATTGCCACTCACTGCCTATCCTAATTCAGACCCACCGATTCACACCACCCCGTGATGTTTTTCTCACTCCTAGTAGTACATGCAATGTTACACACCCATACAATGCGCAACACCCCGCGATGCTTTTCAGAAACCTGTCCTACATTGCCACTGCATGTTTCCTGAGCTCCCCATGCTGACCAACCCGTGGTGCTTTTCTCCATCCTACATTGCCACTCACTGGCTATCCTAATTCAGACCCTCCGATTCACACCACCCCATGATGTTTTTCTCACTACTACTAGTGAATGTAATGTTACACACCCATACAATGTGCAGCACACCGCGATGTTTTTCAAAAACCTATCCTACCTTGAAACTACATGTTTCCTGAGCTCCCCATGCTGACCAGCCGGTGGTGCTTTTCTCCATCCTACAATGCCACTCACTTCCTATCCTTATTCACACTCTCCGATTCACACCAACCCGTGATGTTATTCTCACTTCTACTCGTGAATGTAATGTTACACACCCATACAATGCACACCACCCGCCACTTTTTTCAGAAACCTATCCTACATTGCCACTGGATGTTTCCTGACCTGCCCATGCTCACCACCCCGTAGTGCTTTTCTCCATCCTACATTGCCACTCACTGCCTATACTTATTCAGATCCTATGATTCACACCACCTCGTGATGTTTTTCTCACTCCTACTAGTGAATGTAATGTTACACACCCATGCAATGTGCACCACCCCGCAATATTTTTCAGAAACGTATCCTACATTGCCACTGCATGTTTCCTGAGCTCGCCATGCTGACCACCCCGTGGTCCTTTTCTCTATCCTAGATTGCCACTCACTGCCTATCCTTTTCAGATCCTATGATTTACACCGCCCAGTGACGTTTTTCTCACTCCTAATAGTGAATGTAATGTAAAAGGCCCATACAATGCGCACTACCCCAAGATGTTTTTCAGAAACCTATCAAACATTGGCACTGCATGTTTAGTGACCTCCCCATTCTGACCACCACGTGGTGCTTTTCTCCATCCTACATTGCCACTCACTGCCTATCCTAATTCAGATCCTATGATTCACACCAACCCGTGATATTTTTCTCATTCCTACTAGTGTATATAATGTTACACACCCATACAATGCGCACCACCCCGCGATGTTTTTCAGAAACCTATTCTACATTGCCACTGCATGTTTCCTGACCTCCACATTCTGACCACCACGTGGTGCTTTTCTCCATCCTACGTTGCCACTCACAGCCTATCCTAATTCAGACCCTCCGATTCACACCACCCCGTGATGTTTTTCTCACTCCTAGTAGTAAATGCAATGTTACACACCCATACAATGCGCACCACACCGCGATGTTTTTCAGAAACCTATCCTACATTGCCACTGCATGTTTCCTGAGCTCCCCATGCTGACCACCCCGTGGTGCTTTTCTCCATCCTACATTGCCACTCACTGCCTATCCTAATTTAGACCCTCCGACTCACACAACCCCGTGATGTTTTTCTCACTCCTACTAGTGAATGTAATGTTACACACCCATACAATGCGCACCACACCGCGATGTTATTCAGAAACCTATCCTACCTTGAAACTACATGTTTCCTCAGCTCCCCAGGATGACCACCCAGTGGTGCTTTTCTCCATCCTACATTGCCACTCACTTCCTATCCTTATTCACACTCTCCGATTCACACCAACCCGTGATGTTATTCTCACTTCTAGTAGTGAATGTAATGTTACACACTCATACAATGCACACCATCTGCGATTTTTTTCAGAAACCTATCCTACATTGCCACTGGATGTTTTCTGTCCTCCCCATGCTCACCACCCCGTGGTGCTTTTCTCCATCCTACATTGCCACTCACTGCCGATACTTATTCAGATCCTATGATTGACACCAACTCGTGATGTTTTCTCACTCCTCCTAGTGAATGTAATGTTACACACCCATACAATGGGCACCACGACGCGATGTTTTTCAGAAACCTATCCTACATTGCCACTGCATGTTTCCTGACGTCCCCATGCTGACCAACCCGTGGTGCTTTTCTATATCCTAGATTGCCATTCCCTGCCTATTCTTTTCAGATCCTATGATTTACACTGCCCATTGATGTTTTTCTCACTCCTACTAGTGAATGTAATGTTACACACCCATACAATGCGCACTACCCCGAGATGTTTTTCAGTAACCTATCCTAAGTTGCCACTGCATGTTTCCTGACCTCCCCATGCTGACCATCCCGTGGTGCTTTTCTCCATCCTACTTTGACACTCACTGCCTATCCTAATTCAGACCCTCCGATTCACACCACCCCGTGATGAATTTCTCACTCCTACTAGTGAATGTAATGTTACACACCCATACAATGTGCACTACCCGCGATTTTTTCACAAATCTATCCTACATTGCCAATGCATGTTTCCTGATCTCCCCTTGCTGACCACCCCATGGTGCTCTTCTCCATCCTACATTGCCACTCACTGCCTATCCTTATTCAGACACTGCGATTCACACCACCCCGTGATGTTTTTCTCACTCCTACTGGTGAATGTAATGTTACACATCTATACAATGCACACGACCCCGCAACGTTTTTCAGAAACCTATCCTACATTGCCACTGCATGTTTCCTGACCTCCCCATGCTGACCACCCCGTGATACTTTTCCCCATCCTACATTGCAACTCACGGCCTATCCTAATTCACACCATCTGATTCACACCACCCCGTGATGTTTTTCTCACTCCTACTAGTGAATGTAATCTTACATACCCATACAATGCGCACCACCCCGCGATGTTTTTCAGAAACCAATCGTACATTGCCACTGCATGTTTCCTGACCTCCCCATGCTGACCCCTCCTGGTGCTTATGTCCATCCTACATTGCTACTCACTGCCTATCCTAATTCAGATCCTATGATTCACACAAGCTCGTGTTTTTCTCACTCCTACTGGTGAATGTAACGTTAGAAACCATACAATGCGCACCACCCAGCGATGATGTTCAAAACCTATTCTCCATTGCCACTGCATGTTTACTGACCTCCCTATGCTGACTACCCCATGGTGCTTTTCTCCATCCTACATTGCCACTCAATGCCTATCCTAATTCAGACCCTCCGATTCACACCACCCCGTGATGTTTTTCTCACTCCTAGTAGTAAATGCATTGTTACACACCCATACAATGCGCACCACCCCGCGATGTTTTTCAGAAACCTATCCTAACTTGAAACTACATGTTTCCGGAGCTCCCCATGCTGACCACCCGGTGGTGCTTTTCTCCATCCTACATTGCCACTCACTTCCTATTCTTATTCACACTCTCCGATTCACACCAACACGTGATGTTATTCTCACTTCTACTAGTGAATGTAATGTTACACACCCATACAATGCACACCACCTGCGATTTTTTTCAGAACCCTATCCTACATTGCCACTGTATGTTTCCTGACCTCCCCATGCTGACCACCCCCTAGTGCTTTTCTCCATCCTAGACTGTCACTCACTGCCTCTCCTAATTCACATCCTATGATTCACACCACCCCATGATGTTTTTCCCACTCCTATTAGTGAATGTAATGTTACACACCCATACAATGCGCACCACCCCGCCATGTACTTCAGAAACCTATCCTAAATTGCCACTACATGTTTCCTGACCTCCCCATGCTGACCACCCCGTGGTGCTTTTCTCCAGCCTACATTGCCACTCACTTCCTAACCTTATTCAGACCCTCCGATTCACACCACCCCGTGATGTTTTCTCACTCCTACTAGTGAATGAAATGTGACACACCCATACAATTCGCACCACCCGCTATGTTTTTAAGAAATCTATCCTACATTGCCACTGAATGTTTCCTGAACTCCCCATGGTGACCACCCAGTGGTGCTCTTCTCCATCCTACATTGCCACTCACTGCCTATCCTAATTCAGGCCCTCTGATTCACACGACGCCGTGATGTTTTTCTCACTCCTACTAGTGATAGTAATGTTACACACCCATACAATGCGCAAGACCCCACGATATTTTTCAGAAACCTATCCTACATTGCCACTGCATGTTTCCTGACCTCCCCATGCTCACCACCCTGGGGCTTTTCTCCATCCTAAATTGCCACTCACTGCTTATCCTAATTCAGACCCTCCAATTCACACCATTCCAGGATGTTTTTCTCACTCCTACTAGTGAATGTAATGTTAGACAACCATACAATGCGCACCACCCCGCGATGTTTTTGAGAAACCTATCCTACATTGCCACTGCATGTTTCCTGACCTCCCCATGCTAACCACCCCCTAGTACTTTTCTCCATCCTAGATTGTCACTCACTGCCTATCCTAATTCACATCCTATGATTCACACCACCCAGTGATGTTTTTCTCACTCCAAAAGTGAATGTAATGCTACACACCCTTACAATGCACACCACCCCAAGATGTTTTACAGAAACCTATCCTACATTGCCACTGCATGTTTCCAGACGTCCCCATGCTGACCACTCCGTGGTGCTTTTCTCCATCCTACATTGCCACTCACTGCCTATCCTAATTCAGATCCTATGACTCACACCACCCCGTGGTGTTTTTCTCACTCCTACTAGTGAATGTCCTGTTAGAAACCCTTACAATGATCACCACCCCGTGATGTTGTTCAGAAACCTATGCTACATTGCCACTGCATGTTACCTGACCTCCTCATGCTGACCACCCCGTGATACTTTTACCCATCCTACATTGCAACTCACGGCCTATCCTAATTCAGACCATCCGATTCACACCACCCCGTGATGTTTTTCTCACTCCTACTAGTGAATGTAATCTTACACACCCATACAATGCGCACCACCCTCGATGTTTTTCAGAAACCAATCGTACATTGCCACTGCATGTTTCCTGACCTTCCCATGCTGACCACCCTGTGGTGCTTTTCTCCATCCTACATTTCTACTCACTGCCTAACCTTATTCAGACCCTCCGATTCACACCACCCCGTGGTGTTTTTCTCACTCCTACTATTGAATGTAATGTTAGAAACCCATACAATGCGCAACACCATGCGATGTTTTTCAGAAATCTATCCTAAGTTGCCACTGCATGTTTCTTGAACTCTCCATGCTGACAATCCGGTGGTACTTTTCTCCATCCTACTTTGACACTCACTGCCTATTCTAATTCAGACCCTCCGATTCACACCACCCCGTGATGATTTTCTCACTCCTACTAGTGAATGTAATATTACACAACCATACAATGCGCACCACCCGCGATTTTTTTCACAAATCTATCCTACATTGCCACTGCATGTTTCCTGACCTCCCCTTGCTGACCACCCCGTGGTGCTCTTCTCCATCCTACATTGCCAATCACTGCCTATCCTTATTCAGACCCTCCGATGCACACCACCCCGTGATGTTTTTGTCACTCCTACTGGTGAATGTAATGTTACACATCTATACGATGCGCACGACCCCGCAACGTTTTTCAGAAACCTATCCTACATTGCCACTGCATATTTCCTGACCTCCCCATGCTGACCACCCCGAGATACTTTTCCCCATCCTACATTGCAACTCATGGCCTATCCTAATTCAGACCATCCGATTCACACCACCCCGTGATGTTTTTCTCACTCCTACTAGTGAATGTAATCTTACACACCCATACAATGCGCACCACCCTGCGATGTTTTTCAGAAATCTATCCTACATTGCCACTGCATGTTTCCTGAGCTCCCCATGCTGACCACCCCGTGGTGCTTTTCTCCATCCTAGATAGCCACTCACTGCCTATCCTATTCAGTTCTTTTGATTCACACCTCCCCGTGATGTTTTTTTCACTCCTACTAGTGAATGTAATGTTACACACCCATACAAAGCACACCACCCAGAGACGTTTTTCAGAAAACTATCCAACATTGCCACTGCATGTTTCTTGACCTCCCCATGCTGACCACCCCGTAGTACTTATCTCCATCCTACATTGCTACTCACTGCCTATACTAATTCAGATCCGATGATTCACACAACCCCGTGTTTTTCTCACTCCTACTAGTGAATGTAATGTTAGAAACCATACCATGTGCACCACCCATCGATGATTTTCAAAACCTATTCTACATTGCCACTGCATGTTTCCTGACCTCCCCATGCTACCACCACGTGGTGCTTTTCTCCATCCTACATTGCCACTCACTGCCTATCCTAATTCAGACCCTCCGATTCACACCACCCCGTGATGTTTTTCTCACTCCTAGTAGTAAATTCAATGTTACACACCCATAGAACGAGCACCACCCCACGATGTTTTTCAGAAAACTATCCTACATTGCCACTGCATGTTTCCTGAGCTCCCCATGCTGACCACCCCGTGGTGCTTTTCTCCATCCTACATTGTCACTCACTGGCTATCCTTATTCAGACCCTCCGATTCACACCACCCTATGATGTTTTTCTCACTCCTTCTAGTGAATGTAATGTTACACACCCATACAATGCGCACCACACTGCGATGTTTTTCAGAAACCTATCCTACCTTGAAACTACAAGTTTCCTGAGCTCCCCATGCTGACCAGCCGGTGGTGCTTATCGCCATCCTACATTGACACTCACTTCCTATCCTTATTGACACTCTCTGATTCACACCAACCCGTGATGTTTTTCTCACTTCTACTCGTGAATGTAATGTTACACACCCATACAATGCACACCACCCGCGATTTTTTTCAGAAACCTATCCTACATTGCCACTGGATGTTTCCTGACATCCCCATGCTCACCACCCCGTGGTGCTTTTCTCCATCCTACATTGCCACTCACTGCCTATACTTATTCAGATCCTATGATTCACACCACCTCGTGATGTTTTTCTCACTCCTACTAGTGAATGTAATGTTACACACCCATACAATGTGCACCACCCCGCGATGTTTTTCAGAAACCTATCCTACATTGCCACTGCATGTTTCCTGACCTCCCCATGCTGACCACCCCGTGGTGCTTTTCTCTATCCTAGATTGCCACTCACTGCCTATCCTTTTCAGATCCTATGATTTACACCGCCCAGTGATGTTTTTCTCACTCCTACTAGAGAATGTAATGTTACAGACCCATACAATGCGCACTACCCCAAGATGTTTTTCTGAAACGTATCCTACATTGCCACTGCATGTTTCCTGACCTCCCCATGCTGACCACCCCGTGGTGCTTTTCTCCATCCTACATTGCCACTCACTGCCTATCCTAATTCATATCCTATGATTCAGACCACCCTGTGATGTTTTGCTCACTCCTACTAGTGAATGTAATGTTACAAACCCATACAATGCGCACCTCCCCGCGATGTTTTTCAGATACCTATTGTACATTGCCACTGCATGTTTCCTGTCCTCCCCATGCTGACCACCCCGTGGTGCTCTTCTCCATCCTACATTGCCACTCACTGCTTATCTAATTCAGACCCTCCGATTCACACCATCCCGTGATGTTTATCTCACTCCTAAGAGTGAATGTAATGTTACACAACCATACAATGCACACCACACCTCGATGTTTTTCAGAAACCTATCCTACATTGCCACTGAATATTTCCTGACCTCTCGATGCTGACCACCACGTGGTGCTCTTCTCCATCCTACATTGCCACTCACTGCCTATCCTTACTCAGACCCTCCGATTCACACCAAACCATGATACTTTTCTCACTCCTAATAGTGAATGTAATGTTACACACCCATACAATGCGCACCACCCCACGATGTTTTTCAGAAACCTATGCTACATTGCCGCTGCATTTTTCCTGACCTCCCCATGCTGACCACTCCGTGGTGCTTTTCTCCATCCTACATTGCCACTCACTGCCTATCCTAATTCAAATCCTATGATTCACACCACCCCGTGATGTTTTTCTCACTCCTACTAGTGAATGGCCTGTTAGAAACCCTCACAATGCGCACCACCCCGCGCTGTTTTTCAGAAACCTATGCTACATTGCCACTGCATGTTTCCTGACATCCCCATGCTGACCACCCCGTGGTGTTTTTTTCCATCCTACATTGCCACTCACTGCCTATCCTAATTCAGACCCTCCGATTCACACCACCCCGTGATGTTTTTCTCACTCCTACTAGTGAATGTAATTTTACACACCCATACAATGCGCACCACCCCGCGATGTTTTTCAGAAACCTATCCTACATTGCAACTGCACGTTTCCTGAACTCCCCATGCTGACCACTCCGTGGCGGTTTTCTCTATCCGACATTGCCACTCACTGCCTATCCTAATTCAGACCCTCCGATTCACACCACCCCATGATGTTTTTCTCACTCCGACTAGTGAATGTAATGTAACACACCCATACAATGCGCACCTCCCCGCGATGTTTTTCAGAAAGCTATCCTACCTTGAAAGTAAATATTTCCTGAGCTCCCCATGCTCACCACCCCTTGGTGCTTTTATCCATTCTACATTGCCACTCACTTCCTATCCTTATTCACACTCTCGATTCACACCACCGCGTGATGTTTTTCTCACTCCTACTAGTGAATTTAATGTTACACACCCATACAACGCAAACCACCCACGATTTTTTTCCGAAACCTATCCTACATTGACACTGAATATTTCCTGACCTCCCCATGCTGACCACCCCCTAGTGCTTTCCTCCATCCTAGATTGTCACTCACTGCCAATCCTAATTCATATCCTATGATTCAGACCACCCTGTGAAGTTTTTCTCACTCCTACTAGTGAATGTAATGTTACACACCAATACAATGCGCACCACACCGCGATGTTTTTCAGAAACCTATCCTACCTTGAAACTACATGTTTCCTGAGTTCCCCATGCTGACCACCCAGTGGTGCTTTTCTCCATCCTACATTGCCACTCACTACCTAACCTTATTCACACTCTCCGATTCACACCAACCCGTGATGTTATTCTCACTTCTACTAGTGAATGTAATATTACACACTCTTACAATGCACACCATCCGCGATTTTTTTCAGAAACCTATCCTACATTGCCACTGGATGTTTTCTGTCCTCCCCATGCTCACCACCCCGTGGTGCTTTTCTCATTCCTACATTGCCACTCACTGCCTATACTTATTCAGATCCTATGATTGACACCACCTCGTGATGTTTTCTCACTCCTCCTAGTGAATGTAATGTTACACACCCATACAATGTGCACCACGCCGCGATGTTTTTCAGAAACCTATCCTACATTGCCACTGCATGTTTCCTGACCTCCCCATGCTGACCACCCCGTGGTGCTTTTCTCTATCCTAGATTGCCACTCACTGCCTATCCTTTTCAGATCCTATGATTTACACCGCCCATTGATGTTTTTCTCACTCCTACTAGTGAATGCAATCTTACACACCCATACAATGCGCACCACCCCGCGATGTTTTTCAGAAACCAATCTTACGTTGCCACTGCATGTTTCCTGACCTTCTCATGCTGACCACCCCGTGGTGCTTTTCTCCATCCTACATTTCTACTCACTGCCTAAACTTATTCAGCCCCTCCGATTCACACCACCCCATGATGTTTTTCTCACTCCTACTAGTGAATGCAATGTTAGAAACCCATACAATGCACAACACCCCGCGATGTTTTTCAGAAACCTATCCTACATTGCAACTGCATGTTTCATGACCTCCCCATGCTGACCACCCCGTGGTGCTTTTCTCCATCATAGATAGCCACTCACTGCCTATCCTTTTCAGATCTATTGATTCACACCTCCCCGTGATGCTTTTCTCACTCCTACAAGTGAATGTAATGTTACACACCCATACAAAGCACACCACCCCGAGACGTTTTTCAGAAACCTATCCAACATTGCCACTGCATGTTTCCTGACCTCCCCATGCTGACCACCCCGTGGTGCTTATCTCCATCCTACATTGCTACTAACTGCCTTTCCTAATTCAGATCCTATGATTCACACAACCCCGTGTTTTTCTCACTCCTACTAGTGAATGTAATGTTAGAAACCATACAATGCGCACCACCCAGCGATGATTTTAAAAACCTATTCTACATTGCCACTGCATGTTTCCTGACCTCCCTATGCTGACCACCCCGTGGTGCTTTTCTCCATCCTACATTGCCACTCACTGCCTATCCTAATTCAGACCCTCCGATTCACACCACCCCGTGATGTTTTTCTCACTCCTAGTAGTAAATGCAATGTTACAAACCCATACAATGCGCACCACCCCGCGATGTTTTTCAGAATCCTATCCTACATTGCCACTGCATGTACCCTGAGCTCCCCATGCTGACCACCCGGTGGTGCTTTTCTCCATCCTACATTTCCACTCACTTCCTATCCTTATTCACACTCTGGAATTCACACCAAGCCGTGATTTTATTCTCACTTCTACTAGTGAATGTAATGTTACACACCGATACAATGCACACAACCCGCGATTTTTTTCAGAAACCTATCCTATATTGCCACTGGATGTTTCCTGACCTCCCCATGCTGACCACCCCCTAGTGCTTTTCTCCATCCTAGATTGTCACGCACTGCCTATCTTAATTCACATCTTATGATTCACACCACCCCATGATGTTTTTCCCACTCCTATTAGTGAATGTAATGTTACACACCCATACAATGCGCACCACCCCGCCATGTACTTCAGAAACCTATCCTAAATTGCCAATACATGTTTCCTGACCTCCCCTTGCTGACCACCCCGTGGTGCTTTTCTCCAGCCTACATTGCCACTCACTTCCTAACCTTATTCAGACCCTCTGATTCACACCACCCAGTGATGTTTTCTCACTCCTACTAGTGAATGAAATGTGACACACCCATACAATGCGCACCACCCTCTATGTTTTTAAGAAATCTATCCTACATTGCCACTGCATGTTTCCTGATCTCCCCATGGTGCCCACCCAGTGGTGCTCTTCTCCATCCTACATTGCCACTCACTGCCTATCCTAATTCAGACCCTCCGATTCAAACTAACCCGTGATGTTTTTCTCACACCTACTAGTGAATGTAATGTTACACACCCATACAATGCGCAAGACCCAACGATGTTTTTCAGAAACCTATCCTACATTGCCACTGCATGTTTCCTGACCTCCCCATGCTGACCACCCCTGGGGCTTTTCTCCATCCTAAATTGCCACTCACTGCCTATCCTAATTCAGACCCACCGATTCACACCACCCCGTGATGTTTTTCTCACACCTACT
The DNA here is from genome assembly GCF_034190915.1 of Cavia porcellus. Taxonomy (NCBI): domain Eukaryota; kingdom Metazoa; phylum Chordata; class Mammalia; order Rodentia; family Caviidae; genus Cavia; species Cavia porcellus. The sequence continues at coordinate 58,517,711 of NW_026947507.1, read as the reverse complement.
AGTGAATGTAATGTTACACACCAATACAATGCGCAAGACCCCACGATGTTTTTCAGAAACCTCTCCTACATTGCCACTGCATGTTTCCTGACCTCCCCATGCTGACCACCCCCTAGTGCTTTTCTCCATCCTAGATTGTACCTCACTGCCTATCCTAATTCACATCCTATGATTCACACCACCCAGTGATGTTTTTCTCACTCCAATAGTGAATGTAATGTTACACACCCTTACAATGCGCACCACCCCAAGATGTTTTACAGAAACCTATCCTACATTGCCACTGCATGTTTCCAGATGTCCCCATGCTGACCACTCCGTGGTGCTTTTCTCCATCCTACATTGCCACTCACGGCCTATCCTAATTCAGATCCTATGATTCACACCACCCCGTGATGCTTTTCTCACTCCTACTTGTGAATGGCCTGTTAGAAACCCTTACAATGATCACCACCCCGTGATGTTTATCAGAAACCTATGCTACATTGCCACTGCATTTTACCTGACCTCCCCATGATGACCACCCCGTGATACTTTTCCCCATCCTACATTGCCACTCACTGCCTATCCTAATTCAGACCATCCGATTCACACCACCCCATGATGTTTTTCTCACTCCTATTAGTGAATGTAATCTTACACACCCATACAATGCGCACCACCCCGCGATGTTTTTCAGAAACCAATCGTACATTGCCACTGCATGTTTCCTGACCTTCCCATGCTGACCACCCCGTGGTGCTTTTCTCCATCCTACATTTCTACTCACTGCCTAACCTTATTCAGACCCTCCGATTCACACCACCCCGTGATGTTTTTCTCACTCCTACTAGTGAATGTAATGTTAGAAACCCATACAATGCACAACACCCCGCGATGTTTTTCAGAAACCTATCCTACATTGCAACTGCATGTTTCCTGACCTCCCCATCCTGACCACCCCGTGGTGCTTTTCTCCATCCTAGATAGCCACTCACTGCCTATCCTTTTCAGATCTATTGATTCACACCTCCCCGTGATGTTTTTCTCACTCCTACAAGTGAATGTAATGTTACACACCCATACAAAGCACACCACCCCGAGACGTTTTTCAGAAACCTATCCAACATTGCCACTGCATGTTTCCTGACCTCCCCATGCTGACCACCCCGTGGTGCTTATCTCCATCCTACATTGCTACTAACTGCCTTTCCTAATTCAGATCCTATGATTCACACAACCCCGTGTTTTTCTCACTCCTACTAGTGAATGTAATGTTAGAAACCATACAATGTGCACCACCCAGCGATGATTTTAAAAACCTATTCTACATTGGCACTGCATGTTTCCTGACCTCCCTATGCTGACCAGCCCGTGGTGCTTTTCTCCATCCTACATTGCCACTCACTGCCTATCCTAATTCACACCCTCCGATTCACACCACCCCGTGATGTTTTTCTCACTCCTAGTAGTAAATGCAATGTTACAAACCCATACAATGCGCACCACCCCGCGATGTTTTTCAGAAACCTATCCTACATTGCCACTGCATGTACCCTGAGCTCCCCATGCTGACCACCCGGTGGTGCTTTTCTCCATCCTACATTTCCACTCACTTCCTATCCTTATTCACACTCTAGAATTCACACCAAGCCGTGATTTTATTCTCACTTCTACTAGTGAATGTAATGTTACACACCCATACAATGCACACAACCCGCGATTTTTTTCAGAAACCTATCCTACATTGCCACTGGATGTTTCCTGACCTCCCCATGCTGACCACCCCCTAGTGCTTTTCTCCATCCTAGATTGTCACTCACTGCCTATCTTAATTCACATCCTATGATTCACACCACCCCATGATGTTTTTCCCACTCCTATTAGTGAATGTAATGTTACACACCCATACAATGCGCACCACCCCGCCATGTACTTCAGAAACCTATCCTAAATTGCCACTACATGTTTCCTGACCTCCCCATGCTGACCACCCCGTGGTGCTTTTCTCCAGCCTACATTGCCACTCACTTCCTAACCTTATTCAGACCCTCCGATTCACACCACCCCGTGATGTTTTCTCACTCCTACTAGTGAATGAAATGTGACACACCCATACAATGCGCACCACCCGCTATGTTTTTAAGAAATCTATCCTACATTGCCACTGCATGTTTCCTGATCTCCCCATGGTGCCCACCCAGTGGTGCTCTTCTCCATCCTACAATGCCACTCACTGCCTATCCTAATTCAGACCCTCCGATTCAAACTAACCCGTGATGTTTTTCTCACACCTACTAGTGAATGTAATGTTACACACCCATACAATGCGCAAGACCCAACGATGTTTTTCAGAAACCTATCCTACATTGCCACTGCATGTTTCCTGACCTCCCCATGCTGACCACCCCTGGGGCTTTTCTCCATCCTAAATTGCCACTCACTGCCTATCCTAATTCAGACCCACCGATTCACACCACCCCGTGATGTTTTTCTCACACCTACTAGTGAATGTAATGTTACACACCAATACAATGCGCAAGACCCCACGATGTTTTTCAGAATCCTCTCCTACATTGCCACTGCATGTTTCCTGACCTCCCCATGCTGACCACCCCCTAGTGCTTTTCTCCATCCTAGATTGTACCTCACTGCCTATCCTAATTCACATCCTATGATTCACACCACCCAGTGATGTTTTTCTCACTCCAATAGTGAATGTAATGTTACACACCCTTACAATGCGCACCACCCCAAGATGTTTTACAGAAACCTATCCTACATTGCCTCTGCATGTTTCCAGACGTCCCCATGCTGACCACTCCGTGGTGCTTTTCTCCATCCTACATTGCCACTCACGGCCTATCCTAATTCAGATCCTATGATTCACACCACCCCGTGATGTTTTTCTCACTCCTACTTGTGAATGGCCTGTTAGAAACCCTTACAATGATCACCACCCCGTGATGTTTATCAGAAACCTATGCTACATTGCCACTGCATGTTACCTGACCTCCCCATGATGACCACCCCGTGATACTTTTCCCCATCCTACATTGCAACTCACGGCCTATCCTAATTCAGACCATCCGATTCACACCACCCCATGATGTTTTTCTCACTCCTATTAGTGAATGTAATCTTACACACCCATACAATGCGCACCACCCCGCGATGTTTTTCAGAAACCAATCGTACATTGCCACTGCATGTTTCCTGACCTTCCCATGCTGACCACCCCGTGGTGCTTTTCTCCATCCTACATTTCTACTCACTGCCTAAACTTATTCAGACCCTCCGATTCACACCACCCCGTGATGTTTTTCTCACTCCTACTAGTGAATGTAATGTTAGAAACCCAAACAATGCTCAACACCCCGCGATGTTTTTCAGAAACCTATCCTACATTGCAACTGCATGTTTCCTGACCTCCCCATGCTGACCACCCCGTGGTGCTTTTCTCCATCCTAGATAGCCACTCACTGCCTATCCTTTTCAGATCTATTGATTCACACCTCCCCGTGATGTTTTTCTCACTCCTACAAGTGAATGTAATGTTACACACCCATACAAAGCACACCACCCCGAGACGTTTTTCAGAAACCTATCCAACATTGCCACTGCATGTTTCCTGACCTCCCCATGCTGACCACCCCGTGGTGCTTATCTCCATCCTACATTGCTACTAACTGCCTTTCCTAATTCAGATCCTATGATTCACACAACCCCGTGTTTTTCTCACTCCTACTAGTGAATGTAATGTTAGAAACCATACAATGTGCACCACCCAGCGATGATTTTAAAAACCTATTCTACATTGCCACTGCATGTTTCCTGACCTCCCTATGCTGACCAGCCCGTGGTGCTTTTCTCCATCCTACATTGCCACTCACTGCCTATCCTAATTCACACCCTCCGATTCACACCACCCCGTGATGTTTTTCTCACTCCTAGTAGTAAATGCAATGTTACAAACCCATACAATGCGCACCACCCCGCGATGTTTTTCAGAAACCTATCCTACATTGCCACTGCATGTACCCTGAGCTCCCCATGCTGACCACCCGGTGGTGCTTTTCTCCATCCTACATTTCCACTCACTTCCTATCCTTATTCACACTCTAGAATTCACACCAAGCCGTGATTTTATTCTCACTTCTACTAGTGAATGTAATGTTACACACCCATACAATGCACACAACCCGCGATTTTTTTCAGAAACCTATCCTACATTGCCACTGGATGTTTCCTGACCTCCCCATGCTGACCACCCCCTAGTGCTTTTCTCCATCCTAGATTGTCACTCACTGCCTATCTTAATTCACATCCTATGATTCACACCACCCCATGATGTTTTTCCCACTCCTATTAGTGAATGTAATGTTACACACCCATACAATGCGCACCACCCCACCATGTACTTCAGAAACCTATCCTAAATTGCCACTACATGTTTCCTGACCTCCCCATGCTGACCACCCCGTGGTGCTTTTCTCCAGCCTACATTGCCACTCACTTCCTAACCTTATTCAGACCCTCTGATTCACACCACCCCGTGATGTTTTCTCACTCCTACTAGTGAATGAAATGTGACACACCCATACAATGCGCACCACCCGCTATGTTTTTAAGAAATCTATCCTACATTGCCACTGCATGTTTCCTGATCTCCGCATGGTGCCCACCCAGTGGTGCTCTTCTCCATCCTACAATGCCACTCACTGCCTATCCTAATTCAGACCCTCCGATTCAAACTAACCCGTGATGTTTTTCTCACACCTACTAGTGAATGTAATGTTACACACCCATACAATGCGCAAGACCCAACGATGTTTTTCAGAAACCTATCCTACATTGCCACTGCATGTTTCCTGACCTCCCCATGCTGACCACCCCTGGGGCTTTTCTCCATCCTAAATTGCCACTCACTGCCTATCCTAATTCAGACCCACCGATTCACACCACCCCGTGATGTTTTTCTCACACCTACTAGTGAATGTAATGTTACACACCAATACAATGCGCAAGACCCCACGATGTTTTTCAGAATCCTCTCCTACATTGCCACTGCATGTTTCCTGACCTCCCCATGCTGACCACCCCCTAGTGCTTTTCTCCATCCTAGATTGTACCTCACTGCCTATCCTAATTCACATCCTATGACTCACACCACCCAGTGATGTTTTTCTCACTCCAATAGTGAATGTAATGTTACACACCCTTACAATGGGCACCACCCCAAGATGTTTTACAGAAACCTATCCTACATTGCCACTGCATGTTTCCAGACGTCCCCATGCTGACCACTCCGTGGTGCTTTTCTCCATCCTACATTGCCACTCACGGCCTATCCTAATTCAGATCCTATGATTCACACCACCCCGTGATGTTTTTCTCACTCCTACTTGTGAATGGCCTGTTAGAAACCCTTACAATGATCACCACCCCGTGATGTTTATCAGAAACCTATGCTACATTGCCACTGCATGTTACCTGACCTCCCCATGATGACCACCCCGTGATACTTTTCCCCATCCTACATTGCAACTCACGGCCTATCCTAATTCAGACCATCCGATTCACACCACCCCATGATGTTTTTCTCACTCCTATTAGTGAATGTAATCTTACACACCCATACAATGCGCACCACCCCGCGATGTTTTTCAGAAACCAATCGTACATTGCCACTGCATGTTTCCTGACCTTCCCATGCTGACCACCCCGTGGTGCTTTTCTCCATCCTACATTTCTACTCACTGCCTAACCTTATTCAGACCCTCCGATTCACACCACCCCGTGATGTTTTTCTCACTCCTACTAGTGAATGTAATGTTAGAAACCCATACAATGCCCAACACCCCGCGATGTTTTTCAGAAACCTATCCTACATTGCAACTGCATGTTTCCTGACCTCCCCATGCTGACCACCCCGTGGTGCTTTTCTCCATCCTAGATAGCCACTCACTGCCTATCCTTTTCAGATCTATTGATTCACACCTCCCCGTGATGTTTTTCTCACTCCTACAAGTGAATGTAATGTTACACACCCATACAAAGCACACCACCCCGAGACGTTTTTCAGAAACCTATCCAACATTGCCACTGCATGTTTACTGACTTCCCCATGCTGAACACCCCGTGGTGCTTATCTCCATCCTACATTGCTACTAACTGCCTTTCCTAATTCAGATCCTATGATTCACACAACCCCGTGTTTTTCTCACTCCTACTAGTGAATGTAATGTTAGAAACCATACAATGCGCACCACCCAGCGATGATTTTAAAAACCTATTCTACATTGCCACTGCATGTTTCCTGACCTCCCTATGCTGACCACCCCGTGGTGCTTTTCTCCATCCTACATTGCCACTCACTGCCTATCCTAATTCAGACCCTCCGATTCACACCACCCCGTGATGTTTTTCTCACTCCTAGTAGTAAATGCAATGTTACAAACCCATACAATGCGCACCACCCCGCGATGTTTTTCAGAAACCTATCCTACATTGCCACTGCATGTACCCTGAGCTCCCCATGCTGACCACCCGGTGGTGCTTTTCTCCATCCTACATTTCCACTCACTTCCTATCCTTATTCACACTCTGGAATTCACACCAAGCCGTGATTTTATTCTCACTTCTACTAGTGAATGTAATGTTACACACCCATACAATGCACACAACCCGCGATTTTTTTCAGAAACCTATCCTACGTTGCCACTGGATGTTTCCTGACCTCCCCATGCTGACCACCCCCTAGTGCTTTTCTCCATCCTAGATTGTCACTCACTGCCTATCTTAATTCACATCCTATGATTCACACCACCCCATGATGTTTTTCCCACTCCTATTAGTGAATGTAATGTTACACACCCATACAATGCGCACCACCCCGCCATGTACTTCAGAAACCTATCCTAAATTGCCACTACATGTTTCCTGACCTCCCCATGCTGACCACCCCGTGGTGCTTTTCTCCAGCCTACATTGCCACTCACTTCCTAACCTTATCCAGACCCTCCGATTCACACCACCCCGTGATGTTTTCTCACTCCTACTAGTGAATGAAATGTGACACACCCATACAATGCGCACCACCCGCTATGTTTTTAAGAAATCTATCCTACATTGCCACTGCATGTTTCCTGATCTCCCCATGGGGCCCACCCAGTGGTGCTCTTCTCCATCCTACATTGCCACTCACTGCCTATCCTAATTCAGACCCTCCGATTCAAACTAACCCGTGATGTTTTTCTCACACCTACTAGTGAATGTAATGTTACACACCCATACAATGCGCAAGACCCAACGATGTTTTTCAGAAACCTATCCTACATTGCCACTGCATGTTTCCTGACCTCCCCATGCTGACCACCCCTGGGGCTTTTCTCCATCCTAAATTGCCACTCACTGCCTATCCTAATTCAGACCCACCGATTCACACCACCCCGTGATGTTTTTCTCACACCTACTAGTGAATGTAATGTTACACACCAATACAATGCGCAAGACCCCACGATGTTTTTCAGAAACCTCTCCTACATTGCCACTGCATGTTTCCTGACCTCCCCATGCTGACCACCCCCTAGTGCTTTTCTCCATCCTAGATTGTACCTCACTGCCTATCCTAATTCACATCCTATGATTCACACCACCCAGTGATGTTTTTCTCACTCCAATAGTGAATGTAATGTTACACACCCTTACAATGCGCACCACCCCAAGATGTTTTACAGAAACCTATCCTACATTGCCACTGCATGTTTCCAGACCTCCCCATGCTGACCACTCCGTGGTGCTTTTCTCCATCCTACATTGCCACTCACGGCCTATCCTAATTCAGATCCTATGATTCACACCACCCCGTGATGTTTTTCTCACTCCTACTTGTGAATGGCCTGTTAGAAAACCTTACAATGATCACCACCCCGTGATGTTTATCAGAAACCTATGCTACATTGCCACTGCATGTTACCTGACCACGCCATGATGACCACCCCGTGATACTTTTCCCCATCCTACATTGCAACTCACGGCCTATCCTAATTCAGACCATCCGATTCACACCACCCCATGATGTTTTTCTCACTCCTATTAGTGAATGTAATCTTACACACCCATACAATGCGCACCACCCCGCGATGTTTTTCAGAAACCAATCGTACATTGCCACTGCATGTTTCCTGACCTTCCCATGCTGACCACCCCGTGGTGCTTTTCTCCATCCTACATTTCTACTCACTGCCTAACCTTATTCAGACCCTCCGATTCACACCACCCCGTGATGTTTTTCTCACTCCTACTAGTGAATGTAATGTTAGAAACCCATACAATGCACAACATCCCACGATGTTTTTCAGAAACCTATCCTACATTGCAACTGCATGTTTCCTGACCTCCCCATGCTGACCACCCCGTGGTGCTTTTCTCCATCCTAGATAGCCACTCACTGCCTATCCTTTTCAGATCTATTGATTCACACCTCCCCGTGATGTTTTTCTCACTCCTACAAGTGAATGTAATGTTACACACCCATAAAAAGCACACCACCCCGAGACGTTTTTCAGAAACCTATCCAACATTGCCACTGCATGTTTCCTGACCTCCCCATGCTGACCACCCCGTGGTGCTTTTCTCCATCCTAGATAGCCACTCACTGCCTATCCTTTTCAGATCTATTGATTCACACCTCCCCGTGATGTTTTTCTCACTCCTACAAGTGAATGTAATGTTACACACCCATACAAAGCACACCACCCCGAGACGTTTTTCAGAAACCTATCCAACATTGCCACTGCATGTTTACTGACTTCCCCATGCTGAACACCCCGTGGTGCTTATCTCCATCCTACATTGCTACTAACTGCCTTTCCTAATTCAGATCCTATGATTCACACAACCCCGTGTTTTTCTCACTCCTACTAGTGAATGTAATGTTAGAAACCATACAATGCGCACCACCCAGCGATGATTTTAAAAACCTATTCTACATTGCCACTGCATGTTTCCTGACCTCCCTATGCTGACCACCCCGTGGTGCTTTTCTCCATCCTACATTGCCACTCACTGCCTATCCTAATTCAGACCCTCCGATTCACACCACCCCGTGATGTTTTTCTCACTCCTAGTAGTAAATGCAATGTTACAAACCCATACAATGCGCACCACCCCGCGATGTTTTTCAGAAACCTATCCTACATTGCCACTGCATGTACCCTGAGCTCCCCATGCTGACCACCCGGTGGTGCTTTTCTCCATCCTACATTTCCACTCACTTCCTATCCTTATTCACACTCTGGAATTCACACCAAGCCGTGATTTTATTCTCACTTCTACTAGTGAATGTAATGTTACACACCCATACAATGCACACAACCCGCGATTTTTTTCAGAAACCTATCCTACGTTGCCACTGGATGTTTCCTGACCTCCCCATGCTGACCACCCCCTAGTGCTTTTCTCCATCCTAGATTGTCACTCACTGCCTATCTTAATTCACATCCTATGATTCACACCACCCCATGATGTTTTTCCCACTCCTATTAGTGAATGTAATGTTACACACCCATACAATGCGCACCACCCCGCCATGTACTTCAGAAACCTATCCTAAATTGCCACTACATGTTTCCTGACCTCCCCATGCTGACCACCCCGTGGTGCTTTTCTCCAGCCTACATTGCCACTCACTTCCTAACCTTATCCAGACCCTCCGATTCACACCACCCCGTGATGTTTTCTCACTCCTACTAGTGAATGAAATGTGACACACCCATACAATGCGCACCACCCGCTATGTTTTTAAGAAATCTATCCTACATTGCCACTGCATGTTTCCTGATCTCCCCATGGGGCCCACCCAGTGGTGCTCTTCTCCATCCTACATTGCCACTCACTGCCTATCCTAATTCAGACCCTCCGATTCAAACTAACCCGTGATGTTTTTCTCACACCTACTAGTGAATGTAATGTTACACACCCATACAATGCGCAAGACCCAACGATGTTTTTCAGAAACCTATCCTACATTGCCACTGCATGTTTCCTGACCTCCCCATGCTGACCACCCCTGGGGCTTTTCTCCATCCTAAATTGCCACTCACTGCCTATCCTAATTCAGACTCACCGATTCACACCACCCCGTGATGTTTTTCTCACACCTACTAGTGAATGTAATGTTACACACCAATACAATGCGCAAGACCCCACGATGTTTTTCAGAAACCTCTCCTACATTGCCACTGCATGTTTCCTGACCTCCCCATGCTGACCACCCCCTAGTGCTTTTCTCCATCCTAGATTGTACCTCACTGCCTATCCTAATTCACATCCTATGATTCACACCACCCAGTGATGTTTTTCTCACTCCAATAGTGAATGTAATGTTACACACCCTTACAATGCGCACCACCCCAAGATGTTTTACAGAAACCTATCCTACATTGCCACTGCATGTTTCCAGACGTCCCCATGCTGACCACTCCGTGGTGCTTTTCTCCATCCTACATTGCCACTCACGGCCTATCCTAATTCAGATCCTATGATTCACACCACCCCGTGATGTTTTTCTCACTCCTACTTGTGAATGGCCTGTTAGAAAACCTTACAATGATCACCACCCCGTGATGTTTATCAGAAACCTATGCTACATTGCCACTGCATGTTACCTGACCACGCCATGATGACCACCCCGTGATACTTTTCCCCATCCTACATTGCAACTCACGGCCTATCCTAATTCAGACCATCCGATTCACACCACCCCATGATGTTTTTCTCACTCCTATTAGTGAATGTAATCTTACACACCCATACAATGCGCACCACCCCGCGATGTTTTTCAGAAACCAATCGTACATTGCCACTGCATGTTTCCTGACCTTCCCATGCTGACCACCCCGTGGTGCTTTTCTCCATCCTACATTTCTACTCACTGCCTAACCTTATTCAGACCCTCCGATTCACACCACCCCGTGATGTTTTTCTCACTCCTACTAGTGAATGTAATGTTAGAAACCCATACAATGCACAACACCCCACGATGTTTTTCAGAAACCTATCCTACATTGCAACTGCATGTTTCCTGACCTCCCCATGCTGACCACCCCGTGGTGCTTTTCTCCATCCTAGATAGCCACTCACTGCCTATCCTTTTCAGATCTATTGATTCACACTTCCCCGTGATGTTTTTCTCACTCCTACAAGTGAATGTAATGTTACACACCCATAAAAAGCACACCACCCCGAGACGTTTTTCAGAAACCTATCCAACATTGCCACTGCATGTTTCCTGACCTCCCCATGCTGACCACCCCGTGGTGCTTATCTCCATCCTACATTGCTACTAACTGCCTTTCCTAATTCAGATCCTATGATTCACACAACCCCGTGTTTTTCTCACTCCTACTAGTGAATGTAATGTTAGAAACCATACAATGCGCACCACCCAGCGATGATTTTAAAAACCTATTCTACATTGCCACTGCATGTTTCCTGACCTCCCTATGCTGACCACACCGTGGTGCTTTTCTCCATCCTACATTGCCACGCACTGCCTATCCTAATTCAGACCCTCCGATTCACACCACCCCGTGATGTTTTTCTCACTCCTAGTAGTAAATGCAAGGTTACAAACCCATACAATGCGCACCAGCCCGCGATGTTTTTCAGAAACCTATCCTACATTGCCACTGCATGTACCCTGAGCTCCCCATGCTGACCACCCGGTGGTGCTTTTCTCCATCCTACATTTCCACTCACTTCCTATCCTTATTCACACTCTGGAATTCACACCAAGCCGTGATTTTATTCTCACTTCTACTAGTGAATGTAATGTTACACACCCATACAATGCACACAACCCGCGATTTTTTTCAGAAACCTATCCTACATTGCCACTGGATGTTTCCTGACCTCCCCATGCTGACCACCCCCTAGTGCTTTTCTCCATCCTAGATTGTCACTCACTGCCTATCTTAATTCACATCCTATGATTCACACCACCCCATGATGTTTTTCCCACTCCTATTAGTGAATGTAATGTTACACACCCATACAATGCGCACCACCCCGCCATGTACTTCATAAACCTATCCTAAATTGCCACTACATGTTTCCTGACCTCCCCATGCTGACCACCCCGTGGTGCTTTTCTCCAGCCTACATTGCCACTCACTTCCTAACCTTATTCAGACCCTCCGATTCACACCACCCCGTGATGTTTTCTCACTCCTACTAGTGAATGAAATGTGACACACCCATACAATGCGCACCACCCGCTATGTTTTTAAGAAATCTATCCTACATTGCCACTGCATGTTTCCTGATCTCCCCATGGTGCCCACCCAGTGGTGCTCTTCTCCATCCTACATTGCCACTCACTGCCTATCCTAATTCAGACCCTCCGATTCAAACTAACCCGTGATGTTTTTCTCACACCTACTAGTGAATGTAATGTTACACACCCATACAATGCGCAAGACCCAACGATGTTTTTCAGAAACCTATCCTACATTGCCACTGCATGTTTCCTGACCTCCCCATGCTGACCACCCCTGGGGCTTTTCTCCATCCTAAATTGCCACTCACTGCCTATCCTAATTCAGACCCACCGATTCACACCACCCCGTGATGTTTTTCTCACACCTACTAGTGAATGTAATGTTACACACCAATACAATGCGCAAGACCCCACGATGTTTTTCAGAATCCTCTCCTACATTGCCACTGCATGTTTCCTGACCTCCCCATGCTGACCACCCCCTAGTGCTTTTCTCCATCCTAGATTGTACCTCACTGCCTATCCTAATTCACATCCTATGATTCACACCACCCAGTGATGTTTTTCTCACTCCAATAGTGAATGTAATGTTACACACCCTTACAATGCGCATCACCCCAAGATGTTTTACAGAAACCTATCCTACATTGCCACTGCATGTTTCCAGACGTCCCCATGCTGACCACTCCGTGGTGCTTTTCTCCATCCTACATTGCCACTCACGGCCTATCCTAATTCAGATCCTATGATTCACACCACCCCGTGATGTTTTTCTCACTCCTACTTGTGAATGGCCTGTTAGAAACTCTTACAATGATCACCACCCCGTGATGTTTATCAGAAACCTATGCTACATTGCCACTGCATGTTACCTGACCTCCCCATGATGACCACCCCGTGATACTTTTCCCCATCCTACATTGCAACTCACGGCCTATCCTAATTCAGACCATCCGATTCACACCACCCCATGATGTTTTTCTCACTCCTATTAGTGAATGTAATCTTACACACCCATACAATGCGCACCACCCCGCGATGTTTTTCAGAAACCAATCGTACATTGCCACTGCATGTTTCCTGACCTTCCCATGCTGACCACCCCGTGGTGCTTTTCTCCATCCTACATTTCTACTCACTGCCTAACCTTATTCAGACCCTCCGATTCACACCACCCCGTGATGTTTTTCTCACTCCTACTAGTGAATGTAATGTTAGAAACCCATACAATGCACAACACCCCGCGATGTTTTTCAGAAACCTATCCTACATTGCAACTGCATGTTTCCTGACCTCCCCATGCTGACCACCCCGTGGTGCTTTTCTCCATCCTAGATAGCCACTCACTGCCTATCCTTTTCAGATCTATTGATTCACACCTCCCCGTGATGTTTTTCTCACTACTACAAGTGAATGTAATGTTACACACCCATACAAAGCACACCACCCCGAGACGTTTTTCAGAAACCTATCCAACATTGCCACTGCATGTTTCCTGACTTCCCCATGCTGAACACCCCGTGGTGCTTATCTCCATCCTACATTGCTACTAACTGCCTTTCCTAATTCAGATCCTATGATTCACACAACCCCGTGTTTTTCTCACTCCTACTAGTGAATGTAATGTTAGAAACCATACAATGCGCACCACCCAGCGATGATTTTAAAAACCTATTCTACATTGCCACTGCATGTTTCCTGACCTCCCTATGCTGACCACACCGTGGTGCTTTTCTCCATCCTACATTGCCACTCACTGCCTATCCTAATTCAGACCCTCCGATTCACACCACCCCGTGATGTTTTTCTCACTCCTAGTAGTAAATGCAATGTTACAAACCCATACAATGCGCACCACCCCGCGATGTTTTTCAGAAACCTATCCTACATTGCCACTGCATGTACCCTGAGCTCCCCATGCTGACCACCCGGTGGTGCTTTTCTCCATCCTACATTTCCACTCACTTCCTATCCTTATTCACACTCTGGAATTCACACCAAGCCGTGATTTTATTCTCACTTCTACTAGTGAATGTAATGTTACACACCCATACAATGCACACAACCCGCGATTTTTTTCAGAAACCTATCCTACATTGCCACTGGATGTTTCCTGACCTCCCCATGCTGACCACCCCCTAGTGCTTTTCTCCATCCTAGATTGTCACTCACTGCCTATCTTAATTCACATCCTATGATTCACACCACCCCATGATGTTTTTCCCACTCCTATTAGTGAATGTAATGTTACACACCCATACAATGCGCACCACCCCGCCATGTACTTCAGAAACCTATCCTAAATTGCCACTACATGTTTCCTGACCTCCCCATGCTGACCACCACGTGGTGCTTTTCTCCAGCCTACATTGCCACTCACTTCCTAACCTTATCCAGACCCTCCGATTCACACCACCCCGTGATGTTTTCTCACTCCTACTAGTGAATGAAATGTGACACACCCATACAATGCGCACCACCCGCTATGTTTTTAAGAAATCTATCCTACATTGCCACTGCATGTTTCCTGATCTCCCCATGGGGCCCACCCAGTGGTGCTCTTCTCCATCCTACATTGCCACTCACTGCCTATCCTAATTCAGACCCTCCGATTCAAACTAACCCGTGATGTTTTTCTCACACCTACTAGTGAATGTAATGTTACACACCCATACAATGCGCAAGACCCAACGATGTTTTTCAGAAACCTATCCTACATTGCCACTGCATGTTTCCTGACCTCCCCATGCTGACCACCCCTGGGGCTTTTCTCCATCCTAAATTGCCACTCACTGCCTATCCTAATTCAGACCCACCGATTCACACCACCCCGTGATGTTTTTCTCACACCTACTAGTGAATGTAATGTTACACACCAATACAATGCGCAAGACCCCACGATGTTTTTCAGAAACCTCTCCTACATTGCCACTGCATGTTTCCTGACCTCCCCATGCTGACCACCCCCTAGTGCTTTTCTCCATCCTAGATTGTACCTCACTGCCTATCCTAATTCACATCCTATGATTCACACCACCCAGTGATGTTTTTCTCACTCCAATAGTGAATGTAATGTTACACACCCTTACAATGCGCACCACCCCAAGATGTTTTACAGAAACCTATCCTACATTGCCACTGCATGTTTCCAGACGTCCCCATGCTGACCACTCCGTGGTGCTTTTCTCCATCCTACATTGCCACTCACGGCCTATCCTAATTCAGATCCTATGATTCACACCACCCCGTGATGCTTTTCTAACTCCTACTTGTGAATGGCCTGTTAGAAAACCTTACAATGATCACCACCCCGTGATGTTTATCAGAAACCTATGCTACATTGCCACTGCATGTTACCTGACCTCGCCATGATGACCACCCCGTGATACTTTTCCCCATCCTACATTGCAACTCACGGCCTATCCTAATTCAGACCATCCGATTCACACCACCCCATGATGTTTTTCTCACTCCTATTAGTGAATGTAATCTTACACACCCATACAATGCGCACCACCCCGCGATGTTTTTCAGAAACCAATCGTACATTGCCACTGCATGTTTCCTGACCTTCCCATGCTGACCACCCCGTGGTGCTTTTCTCCATCCTACATTTCTACTCACTGCCTAACCTTATTCAGACCCTCCGATTCACACCACCCCGTGATGTTTTTCTCACTCCTACTAGTGAATGTAATGTTAGAAACCCATACAATGCACAACACCCCACGATGTTTTTCAGAAACCTATCCTACATTGCAACTGCATGTTTCCTGACCTCCCCATCCTGACCACCCCGTGGTGCTTTTCTCCATCCTAGATAGCCACTCACTGCCTATCCTTTTCAGATCTATTGATTCACACCTCCCCGTGATGTTTTTCTCACTTCTACAAGTGAATGTAATGTTACACACCCATAAAAAGCACACCACCCCGAGACGTTTTTCAGAAACCTATCCAACATTGCCACTGCATGTTTCCTGACCTCCCCATGCTGACCACCCCGTGGTGCTTATCTCCATCCTACATTGCTACTAACTGCCTTTCCTAATTCAGATCCTATGATTCACACAACCCCGTGTTTTTCTCACTCCTACTAGTGAATGTAATGTTAGAAACCATACAATGCGCACCACCCAGCGATGATTTTAAAAACCTATTCTACATTGCCACTGCATGTTTCCTGACCTCCCTATGCTGACCACCCCGTGGTGCTTTTCTCCATCCTACATTGCCACTCACTGCCTATCCTAATTCAGACCCTCCGATTCACACCACCCCGTGATGTTTTTCTCACTCCTAGTAGTAAATGCAAGGTTACAAACCCATACAATGCGCACCACCCCGCGATGTTTTTCAGAAACCTATCCTACATTGCCACTGCATGTACCCTGAGCTCCCCATGCTGACCACCCGGTGGTGCTTTTCTCCATCCTACATTTCCACTCACTTCCTATCCTTATTCACACTCTGGAATTCACACCAAGCCGTGATTTTATTCTCACTTCTACTAGTGAATGTAATGTTACACACCCATACAATGCACACAACCCGCGATTTTTTTCAGAAACCTATCCTACATTGCCACTGGATGTTTCCTGACCTCCCCATGCTGACCACCCCCTAGTGCTTTACTCCATCCTAGATTGTCACTCACTGCCTATCTTAATTCACATCCTATGATTCACACCACCCCATGATGTTTTTCCCACTCCTATTAGTGAATGTAATGTTACACACCCATACAATGCGCACCACCCCGCCATGTACTTCAGAAACCTATCCTAAATTGCCACTACATGTTTCCTGACCTCCCCATGCTGACCACCCCGTGGTGCTTTTCTCCAGCCTACATTGCCACTCACTTCCTAACCTTATTCAGACCCTCCGATTCACACCACCCCGTGATGTTTTCTCACTCCTACTAGTGAATGAAATGTGACACACACATACAATGCGCACCACCCGCTATGTTTTTAAGAAATCTATCCTACATTGCCACTGCATGTTTCCTGATCTCCCCATGGTGCCCACCCAGTGGTGCTCTTCTCCATCCTACATTGCCACTCACTGCCTATCCTAATTCAGACCCTCCGATTCAAACTAACCCGTGATGTTTTTCTCACACCTACTAGTGAATGTAATGTTACACACCCATACAATGCGCAAGACCCAACGATGTTTTTCAGAAACCTATCCTACATTGCCACTGCATGTTTCCTGACCTCCCCATGCTGACCACCCCTGGGGCTTTTCTCCATCCTAAATTGCCACTCACTGCCTATCCTAATTCAGACCCACCGATTCACACCACCCCGTGATGTTTTTCTCACACCTACTAGTGAATGTAATGTTACACACCAATACAATGCGCAAGACCCCACGATGTTTTTCAGAATCCTCTCGTACATTGCCACTGCATGTTTCCTGACCTCCCCATGCTGACCACCCCCTAGTGCTTTTCTCCATCCTAGATTGTACCTCACTGCCTATCCTAATTCACATCCTATGATTCACACCACCCAGTGATGTTTTTCTCACTCCAATAGTGAATGTAATGTTACACACCCTTACAATGCGCACCACCCCAAGATGTTTTACAGAAACCTATCCTACATTGCCACTGCATGTTTCCAGACGTCCCCATGCTGACCACTCCGTGGTGCTTTTCTCCATCCTACATTGCCACTCACGGCCTATCCTAATTCAGATCCTATGATTCACACCACCCCGTGATGTTTTTCTCACTCCTACTTGTGAATGGCCTGTTAGAAACCCTTACAATGATCACCACCCCGTGATGTTTATCAGAAACCTATGCTACATTGCCACTGCATTTTACGTGACCTTCCCATGATGACCACCCCGTGATACTTTTCCCCATCCTACATTGCAACTCACGGCCTATCCTAATTCAGACCATCCGATTCACACCACCCCATGATGTTTTTCTCACTCCTATTAGTGAATGTAATCTTACACACCCATACAATGCGCACCACCCCGCGATGTTTTTCAGAAACCAATCGTACATTGCCACTGCATGTTTCCTGACCTTCCCATGCTGACCACCCCATGGTGCTTTTCTCCATCCTACATTTCTACTCACTGCCTAACCTTATTCAGACTCTCCGATTCACACCACCCCGTGATGTTTTTCTCACTCCTACTAGTGAATGTAATGTTAGAAACCCATACAATGCACAACACCCCGCGATGTTTTTCAGAAACCTATCCTACATTGCAACTGCATGTTTCCTGACCTCCCCATGCTGACCACCCCGTGGTGCTTTTCTCCATCCTAGATAGCCACTCACTGCCTATCCTTTTCAGATCTATTGATTCACACCTCCCCGTGATGTTTTTCTCACTCCTACAAGTGAATGTAATGTTACACACCCATACAAAGCACACCACCCCGAGACGTTTTTCAGAAACCTATCCAACATTGCCACTGCATGTTTCCTGACCTCCCCATGGTGAACACCCCGTGGTGCTTATCTCCATCCTACATTGCTACTAACTGCCTTTCCTTATTCAGATCCTATGATTCACACAACCCCGTGTTTTTCTCACTCCTACTAGTGAATGTAATGTTAGAAACCATACAATGTGCACCACCCAGCGATGATTTTAAAAACCTATTCTACATTGCCACTGCATGTACCCTGAGCTCCCCATGCTGACCACCCGGTGGTGCTTTTCTCCATCCTACATTTCCACTCACTTCCTATCCTTATTCACACTCTGGAATTCACACCAAGCCGTGATTTTATTCTCACTTCTACTAGTGAATGTAATGTTACACACCCATACAATGCACACAACCCGCGATTTTTTTCAGAAACCTATCCTACATTGCCACTGGATGTTTCCTGACCTCCCCATGCTGACCACGCCCTAGTGCTTTTCTCCATCCTAGATTGTCACTCACTGCCTATCTTAATTCACATCCTATGATTCACACCACCCCATGATGTTTTTCCCACTCCTATTAGTGAATGTAATGTTACACACCCATACAATGCGCACCACCCCGCCATGTACTTCAGAAACCTATCCTAAATTGCCACTACATGTTTCCTGACCTCCCCATGCTGACCACCCCGTGGTGCTTTTCTCCAGCCTACATTGCCACTCACTTCCTAACCTTATCCAGACCCTCCGATTCACACCACCCCGTGATGTTTTCTCACTCCTACTAGTGAATGAAATGTGACAAACCCATACAATGCGCACCACCCGCTATGTTTTTAAGAAATCTATCCTACATTGCCACTGCATGTTTCCTGATCTCCCCATGGGGCCCACCCAGTGGTGCTCTTCTCCATCCTACATTGCCACTCACTGCCTATCCTAATTCAGACCCTCCGATTCAAACTAACCCGTGATGTTTTTCTCACACCTACTAGTGAATGTAATGTTACACACCCATACAATGCGCAAGACCCAACGATGTTTTTCAGAAACCTATCCTACATTGCCACTGCCTGTTTCCTGACCTCCCCATGCTGACCACCCCTGGGGCTTTTCTCCATCCTAAATTGCCACTCACTGCCTATCCTAATTCAGACCCACCGATTCACACCAACCCGTGATGTTTTTCTCACACCTACTAGTGAATGTAATGTTACACACCAATACAATGCGCAAGACCCCACGATGTTTTTCAGAAACCTCTCCTACATTGCCACTGCATGTTTCCTGACCTCCCCATGCTGACCACACCCTAGTGCTTTTCTCCATCCTAGATTGTACCTCACTGCCTATCCTAATTCACATCCTATGATTCACACCACCCAGTGATGTTTTTCTCACTCCAATAGTGAATGTAATGTTACACACCCTTACAATGCGCACCACCCCAAGATGTTTTACAGAAACCTATCCTACATTGCCACTGCATGTTTCCAGACGTCCCCATGCTGACCACTCCGTGGTGCTTTTCTTCATCCTACATTGCCACTCACGGCCTATCCTAATTCAGATCCTATGATTCACACCACCCCGTGATGTTTTTCTCACTCCTACTTGTGAATGGCCTGTTAGAAACCCTTACAATGATCACCACCCCGTGATGTTTATCAGAAACCTATGCTACATTGCCACTGCATGTTACCTGACCTCGCCATGATGACCACCCCGTGATACTTTTCCCCATCGTACATTGCAACTCACGGCCTATCCTAATTCAGACCATCCGATTCACACCACCCCATGATGTTTTTCTCACTCCTATTAGTGAATGTAATCTTACACACCCATACAATGCGCACCACCCCGCGATGTTTTTCAGAAACCAATCGTACATTGCCACTGCATGTTTCCGGACCTTCCCATGCTGACCACCCCGTGGTGCTTTTCTCCATCCTACATTTCTACTCACTGCCTAACCTTATTCAGACTCTCCGATTCACACCACCCCGTGATGTTTTTCTCACTCCTACTAGTGAATGTAATGTTAGAAACCCATACAATGCACAACACCCCACGATGTTTTTCAGAAACCTATCCTACATTGCAACTGCATGTTTCCTGACCTCCCCATGCTGACCACCCCGTGGTGCTTTTCTCCATCCTAGATAGCCACTCACTGCCTATCCTTTTCAGATCTATTGATTCACACCTCCCCGTGATGTTTTTCTCACTCCTACAAGTGAATGTAATGTTACACACCCATACAAAGCACACCACCCCGAGACGTTTTTCAGAAACCTATCCAACATTGCCACTGCATGTTTCCTGACCTCCCCATGCTGACCACCCCGTGGTGCTTATCTCCATCCTACATTGCTACTAACTGCCTTTCCTAATTCAGATCCTATGATTCACACAACCCCGTGTTTTTCTCACTCCTACTAGTGAATGTAATGTTAGAAACCATACAATGCGCACCACCCAGCGATGATTTTAAAAACCTATTCTACATTGCCACTGCATGTTTCCTGACCTCCCTATGCTGACCACCCCGTGGTGCTTTTCTCCATCCTACATTGCCACTCACTGCCTATCCTAATTCAGACCCTCCGATTCACACCACCCCGTGATGTTTTTCTCACTCCTAGTAGTAAATGCAAGGTTACAAACCCATACAATGCGCACCACCCCGCGATGTTTTTCAGAAACCTATCCTACATTGCCACTGCATGTACCCTGAGCTCCCCATGCTGACCACCCGGTGGTGCTTTTCTCCATCCTACATTTCCACTCACTTCCTATCCTTATTCACACTCTGGAATTCACACCAAGCCGTGATTTTATTCTCACTTCTACTAGTGAATGTAATGTTACACACCCATACAATGCACACAACCCGCGATTTTTTTCAGAAACCTATCCTACATTGCCACTGGATGTTTCCTGACCTCCCCATGCTGACCACCCCCTAGTGCTTTTCTCCATCCTAGATTGTCACTCACTGCCTATCTTAATTCACATCCTATGATTCACACCACCCCATGATGTTTTTCCCACTCCTATTAGTGAATGTAATGTTACACACCCATACAATGCGCACCACCCCGCCATGTACTTCAGAAACCTATCCTAAATTGCCACTACATGTTTCCTGACCTACCCATGCTGACCACCCCGTGGTGCTTTTCTCCAGCCTACATTGCCACTCACTTCCTAACCTTATTCAGACCCTCCGATTCACACCACCCCGTGATGTTTTCTCACTCCTACTAGTGAATGAAATGTGACACACCCATACAATGCGCACCACCCGCTATGTTTTTAAGAAATCTATCCTACATTGCCACTGCATGTTTCCTGATCTCACCATGGTGCCCACCCAGTGGTGCTCTTCTCCATCCTACATTGCCACTCACTGCCTATCCTAATTCAGACCCTCCGATTCAAACTAACCCGTGATGTTTTTCTCACACCTACTAGTGAATGTAATGTTACACACCCATACAATGCGCAAGACCCAACGATGTTTTTCAGAAACCTATCCTACATTGCCACTGCATGTTTCCTGACCTCCCCATGCTGACCACCCCTGGGGCTTTTCTCCATCCTAAATTGCCACTCACTGCCTATCCTAATTCAGACCCACCGATTCACACCACCCCGTGATGTTTTTCTCACACCTACTAGTGAATGTAATGTTACACACCAATACAATGCGCAAGACCCCACGATGTTTTTCAGAATCCTCTCCTACATTGCCACTGCATGTTTCCTGACCTCCCCATGCTGACCACCCCCTAGTGCTTTTCTCCATCCTAGATTGTACCTCACTGCCTATCCTAATTCACATCCTATGATTCACACCACCCAGTGATGTTTTTCTCACTCCAATAGTGAATGTAATGTTACACACCCTTACAATGCGCATCACCCCAAGATGTTTTACAGAAACCTATCCTACATTGCCACTGCATGTTTCCAGACGTCCCCATGCTGACCACTCCGTGGTGCTTTTCTCCATCCTACATTGCCACTCACGGCCTATCCTAATTCAGATCCTATGATTCACACCACCCCGTGATGTTTTTCTCACTCCTACTTGTGAATGGCCTGTTAGAAACCCTTACAATGATCACCACCCCGTGATGTTTATCAGAAACCTATGCTACATTGCCACTGCATGTTACCTGACCTCCCCATGATGACCACCCCGTGATACTTTTCCCCATCCTACATTGCAACTCACGGCCTATCCTAATTCAGACCATCCGATTCACACCACCCCATGATGTTTTTCTCACTCCTATTAGTGAATGTAATCTTACACACCCATACAATGCGCACCACCCCGCGATGTTTTTCAGAAACCAATCGTACATTGCCACTGCATGTTTCCTGACCTTCCCATGCTGACCACCCCGTGGTGCTTTTCTCCATCCTACATTTCTACTCACTGCCTAACCTTATTCAGACCCTGGGATTCACACCACCCCGTGATGTTTTTCTCACTCCTACTAGTGAATGTAATGTTAGAAACCCATACAATGCACAACACCCCGCGATGTTTTTCAGAAACCTATCCTACATTGCAACTGCATGTTTCCTGACCTCCCCATGCTGACCACCCCGTGGTGCTTTTCTCCATCCTAGATAGCCACTCACTGCCTATCCTTTTCAGATCTATTGATTCACACCTCCCCGTGATGTTTTTCTCACTCCTACAAGTGAATGTAATGTTACACACCCATACAAAGCACACCACCCCGAGACGTTTTTCAGAAACCTATCCAACATTGCCACTGCATGTTTCCTGACTTCCCCATGCTGAACACCCCGTGGTGCTTATCTCCATCCTACATTGCTACTAACTGCCTTTCCTAATTCAGATCCTATGATTCACACAACCCCGTGTTTTTCTCACTCCTACTAGTGAATGTAATGTTAGAAACCATACAATACGCACCACCCAGCGATGATTTTAAAAACCTATTCTACATTGCCACTGCATGTTTCCTGACCTCCCTATGCTGACCACCCCGTGGTGCTTTTCTCCATCCTACATTGCCACTCACTGCCTATCCTAATTCAGACCCTCCGATTCACACCACCCCGTGATGTTTTTCTCACTCCTAGTAGTAAATGCAATGTTACAAACCCATACAATGCGCACCACCCCGCGATGTTTTTCAGAAACCTATCCTACATTGCCACTGCATGTACCCTGAGCTCCCCATGCTGACCACCCGGTGGTGCTTTTCTCCATCCTACATTTCCACTCACTTCCTATCCTTATTCACACTCTGGAATTCACACCAAGCCGTGATTTTATTCTCACTTCTACTAGTGAATGTAATGTTACACACCCATACAATGCACACAACCCGCGATTTTTTTCAGAAACCTATCCTACATTGCCACTGGATGTTTCCTGACCTCCCCATGCTGACCACCCCCTAGTGCTTTTCTCCATCCTAGATTGTCACTCACTGCCTATCTTAATTCACATCCTATGATTCACACCACCCCATGATGTTTTTCACACTCCTATTAGTGAATGTAATGTTACACACCCATACAATGCGCACCACCCCGCCATGTACTTCAGAAACCTATCCTAAATTGCCACTACATGTTTCCTGACCTCCCCATGCTGACCACCCCGTGGTGCTTTTCTCCAGCCTACATTGCCACTCACTTCCTAACCTTATCCAGACCCTCCGATTCACACCACCCCGTGATGTTTTCTCACTCCTACTAGTGAATGAAATGTGACACACCCATACAATGCGCACCACCCGCTATGTTTTTAAGAAATCTATCCTACATTGCCACTGCATGTTTCCTGATCTCCCCATTGGGCCCACCCAGTGGTGCTCTTCTCCATCCTACATTGCCACTCACTGCCTATCCTAATTCAGACCCTCCGATTCAAACTAACCCGTGATGTTTTTCTCACACCTACTAGTGAATGTAATGTTACACACCCATACAATGCGCAAGACCCAACGATGTTTTTCAGAAACCTATCCTACATTGCCACTGCATGTTTCCTGACCTCCCCATGCTGACCACCCCTGGGGCTTTTCTCCATCCTAAATTGCCACTCACTGCCTATCCTAATTCAGACCCACCGATTCACACCACCCCGTGATGTTTTTCTCACACCTACTAGTGAATGTAATGTTACACACCAATACAATGCGCAAGACCCCACGATGTTTTTCAGAAACCTCTCCTACATTGCCACTGCATGTTTCCTGACCTCCCCATGCTGACCACCCCCTAGTGCTTTTCTCCATCCTAGATTGTACCTCACTGCCTATCCTAATTCACATCCTATGATTCACACCACCCAGTGATGTTTTTCTCACTCCAATAGTGAATGTAATGTTACACACCCTTACAATGCGCACCACCCCAAGATGTTTTACAGAAACCTATCCTACATTGCCACTGCATGTTTCCAGACGTCCCCATGCTGACCACTCCGTGGTGCTTTTCTCCATCCTACATTGCCACTCACGGCCTATCCTAATTCAGATCCTATGATTCACACCACCCCGTGATGCTTTTCTCACTCCTACTTGTGAATGGCCTGTTAGAAAACCTTACAATGATCACCACCCCGTGATGTTTATCAGAAACCTATGCTACATTGCCACTGCATGTTACCTGACCTCGCCATGATGACCACCCCGTGATACTTTTCCCCATCCTACATTGCAACTCACGGCCTATCCTAATTCAGACCATCCGATTCACACCACCCCATGATGTTTTTCTCACTCCTATTAGTGAATGTAATCTTACACACCCATACAATGCGCACCACCCCGCGATGTTTTTCAGAAACCAATCGTACATTGCCACTGCATGTTTCCTGACCTTCCCATGCTGACCACCCCGTGGTGCTTTTCTCCATCCTACATTTCTACTCACTGCCTAACCTTATTCAGACCCTCCGATTCACACCACCCCGTGATGTTTTTCTCACTCCTACTAGTGAATGTAATGTTAGAAACCCATACAATGCACAACACCCCACGATGTTTTTCAGAAACCTATCCTACATTGCAACTGCATGTTTCCTGACCTCCCCATGCTGACCACCCCGTGGTGCTTTTCTCCATCCTAGATAGCCACTCACTGCCTATCCTTTTCAGATCTATTGATTCACACCTCCCCGTGATGTTTTTCTCACTCCTACAAGTGAATGTAATGTTACACACCCATACAAAGCACACCACCCCGAGACGTTTTTCAGAAACCTATCCAACATTGCCACTGCATGTTTCCTGACCTCCCCATGCTGACCACCCCGTGGTGCTTATCTCCATCCTACATTGCTACTAACTGCCTTTCCTAATTCAGATCCTATGATTCACACAACCCCGTGTTTTTCTCACTCCTACTAGTGAATGTAATGTTAGAAACCATACAATGCGCACCACCCAGCGATGATTTTAAAAACCTATTCTACATTGCCACTGCATGTTTCCTGACCTCCCTATGCTGACCACCCCGTGGTGCTTTTCTCCATCCTACATTGCCACTCACTGCCTATCCTAATTCAGACCCTCCGATTCACACCACCCAGTGATGTTTTTCTCACTCCTAGTAGTAAATGCAAGGTTACAAACCCATACAATGCGCACCACCCCGCGATGTTTTTCAGAAACCTATCCTACATTGCCACTGCATGTACCCTGAGCTCCCCATGCTGACCACCCGGTGGTGCTTTTCTCCATCCTACATTTCCACTCACTTCCTATTCTTATTCACACTCTGGAATTCACACCAAGCCGTGATTTTATTCTCACTTCTACTAGTGAATGTAATGTTACACACCCATACAATGCACACAACCCGCGATTTTTTTCAGAAACCTATCCTACATTGCCACTGGATGTTTCCTGACCTCCCCATGCTGACCACCCCCTAGTGCTTTTCTCCATCCTAGATTGTCACTCACTGCCTATCTTAATTCACATCCTATGATTCACACCACCCCATGATGTTTTTCCCACTCCTATTAGTGAATGTAATGTTACACACCCATACAATGCGCACCACCCCGCCATGTACTTCAGAAACCTATCCTAAATTGCCACTACATGTTTCCTGACCTCCCCATGCTGACCACCCCGTGGTGCTTTTCTCCAGCCTACATTGCCACTCACTTCCTAACCTTATCCAGACCCTCCGATTCACACCACCCCGTGATGTTTTCTCACTCCTACTAGTGAATGAAATGTGACACACCCATACAATGCGCACCACCCGCTATGTTTTTAAGAAATCTATCCTACATTGCCACTGCATGTTTCCTGATCTCCCCATGGGGCCCACCCAGTGGTGCTCTTCTCCATCCTACATTGCCACTCACTGCCTATCCTAATTCAGACCATCCGATTCAAACTAACCCGTGATGTTTTTCTCACACCTACTAGTGAATGTAATGTTACACACCCATACAATGCGCAAGACCCAACGATGTTTTTCAGAAACCTATCCTACATTGCCACTGCATGTTTCCTGACCTCCCCATGCTGACCACCCCTGGGGCTTTTCTCCATCCTAAATTGCCACTCACTGCCTATCCCTATTCAGACCCACCGATTCACACCACCCCGTGATGTTTTTCTCACACCTACTAGTGAATGTAATGTTACACACCAATACAATGCGCAAGACCCCACGATGTTTTTCAGAAACCTCTCCTACATTGCCACTGCATGTTTCCTGACCTCCCCATGCTGACCACCCCCTAGTGCTTTTCTCCATCCTAGATTGTACCTCACTGCCTATCCTAATTCACATCCTATGATTCACACCACCCAGTGATGTTTTTCTCACTCCAATAGTGAATGTAATGTTACACACCCTTACAATGCGCACCACCCCAAGATGTTTTACAGAAACCTATCCTACATTGCCACTGCATGTTTCCAGACGTCCCCATGCTGACCACTCCGTGGTGCTTTTCTCCATCCTACATTGCCACTCACGGCCTATCCTAATTCAGATCCTATGATTCACACCACCCCATGATGCTTTTCTCACTCCTACTTGTGAATGGCCTGTTAGAAAACCTTACAATGATCACCACCCCGTGATGTTTATCAGAAACCTATGCTACATTGCCACTGCATGTTACCTGACCTCGCCATGATGACCACCCCGTGATACTTTTCCCCATCCTACATTGCAACTCACGGCCTATCCTAATTCAGACCATCCGATTCACACCACCCCATGATGTTTTTCTCACTCCTATTAGTGAATGTAATCTTACACACCCATACAATGCGCACCACCCCGCGATGTTTTTCAGAAACCAATCGTACATTGCCACTGCATGTTTCCTGACCTTCCCATGCTGACCACCCCGTGGTGCTTTTCTCCATCCTACATTTCTACTCACTGCCTAACCTTATTCAGACCCTCCGATTCACACCACCCCGTGATGTTTTTCTCACTCCTACTAGTGAATGTAATGTTAGAAACCCATACAATGCACAACACCCCACGATGTTTTTCAGAAACCTATCCTACATTGCAACTGCATGTTTCCTGACCTCCCCATGCTGACCACCCCGTGGTGCTTTTCTCCATCCTAGATAGCCACTCACTGCCTATCCTTTTCAGATCTATTGATTCACACCTCCCCGTGATGTTTTTCTCACTCCTACAAGTGAATGTAATGTTACACACCCATACAAAGCACACCACCCCGAGACGTTTTTCAGAAACCTATCCAACATTGCCACTGCATGTTTCCTGACCTCCCCATGCTGACCACCCCGTGGTGCTTATCTCCATCCTACATTGCTACTAACTGCCTTTCCTAATTCAGATCCTATGATTCACACAACCCCGTGTTTTTCTCACTCCTACTAGTGAATGTAATGTTAGAAACCATACAATGCGCACCACCCAGCGATGATTTTAAAAACCTATTCTACATTGCCACTGCATGTTTCCTGACCTCCCTATGCTGACCACCCCGTGGTGCTTTTCTCCATCCTACATTGCCACTCAGTGCCTATCCTAATTCAGACCCTCCGATTCACACCACCCATAGATGTTTTTCTCACTCCTAGTAGTAAATGCAAGGTTACAAACCCATACAATGCGCACCACCCCGCGATGTTTTTCAGAAACCTATCCTACATTGCCACTGCATGTACCCTGAGCTCCCCATGCTGACCACCCGGTGGTGCTTTTCTCCATCCTACATTTCCACTCACTTCCTATTCTTATTCACACTCTGGAATTCACACCAAGCCGTGATTTTATTCTCACTTCTACTAGTGAATGTAATGTTACACACCCATACAATGCACACAACCCGCGATTTTTTTCAGAAACCTATCCTACATTGCCACTGGATGTTTCCTGACCTCCCCATGCTGACCACCCCCTAGTGCTTTTCTCCATCCTAGATTGTCACTCACTGCCTATCTTAATTCACATCCTATGATTCACACCACCCCATGATGTTTTTCCCACTCCTATTAGTGAATGTAATGTTACACACCCATACAATGCGCACCACCCCGCCATGTACTTCAGAAACCTATCCTAAATTGCCACTACATGTTTCCTGACCTCCCCATGCTGACCACCCCGTGGTGCTTTTCTCCAGCCTACATTGCCACTCACTTCCTAACCTTATTCAGACCCTCCGATTCACACCACCCCGTGATGTTTTCTCACTCCTACTAGTGAATGAAATGTGACACACCCATACAATGTGCACCACCCCGCGATGTTTTTCAGAAACCTATCCTACATTGCCACTGCATGTTTCCTGATCTCCCCATGGGGCCCACCCAGTGGTGCTCTTCTCCATCCTACATTGCCACTCACTGCCTATCCTAATTCAGACCCTCCGATTCAAACTAACCCGTGATGTTTTTCTCACACCTACTAGTGAATATAATGTTACACACCCATACAATGCGCAAGACCCAACGATGTTTTTCAGAAACCTATCCTACATTGCCACTGCATGTTTCCTGACCTCCCCATGCTGACCACCCCTGGGGCTTTTCTCCATCCTAAATTGCCACTCACTGCCTATCCTAATTCAGACCCACCGATTCACACCACCCCGTGATGTTTTTCTCACACCTACTAGTGAATGCAATGTTACACACCAATACAATGCGCAAGACCCCACGATGTTTTTCAGAAACCTCTCCTACATTGCTACTGCATGTTTCCTGACCTCCCCATGCTGACCACCCCCTAGTGCTTTTCTCCATCCTAGATTGTACCTCACTGCCTATCCTAATTCACATCCTATGATTCACACCACCCAGTGATGTTTTTCTCACTCCAATAGTGAATGTAATGTTACACACCCTTACAATGCGCACCACCCCAAGATGTTTTACAGAAACCTATCCTACATTGCCACTGCATGTTTCCAGACGTCCCCATGCTGACCACTCCGTGGTGCTTTTCTCCATCCTACATTGCCACTCACGGCCTATCCTAATTCAGATCCTATGATTCACACCACCCCGTGATGTTTTTCTCACTCCTACTTGTGAATGGCCTGTTAGAAACCCTTACAATGATCACCACCCCGTGATGTTTATCAGAAACCTATGCTACATTGCCACTGCATGTTACCTGACCTCCCCATGATGACCACCCCGTGATACTTTTCCCCATCCTACATTGCAACTCACGGCCTATCCTAATTCAGACTATCCGATTCACACCACCCCATGATGTTTTTCTCACTCCTATTAGTGAATGTAATCTTACACACCCATACAATGCGCACCACCCCGCGATGTTTTTCAGAAACCAATCGTACATTGCCACTGCATGTTTCCTGACCTTCCCATGCTGACCACCCCGTGGTGCTTTTCTCCATCCTACATTTCTACTCACTGCCTAACCTTATTCAGACCCTCCGATTCACACCACCCCGTGATGTTTTTCTCACTCCTACTAGTGAATGTAATGTTAGAAACCCATACAATGCACAACACCCCGCGATGTTTTTCAGAAACCTATCCTACATTGCAACTGCATGTTTCCTGACCTCCCCATGCTGACCACCCCGTGGTGCTTTTCTCCATCCTAGATAGCCACTCACTGCCTATCCTTTTCAGATCTATTGATTCACACCTCCCCGTGATGTTTTTCTCACTCCTACAAGTGAATGTAATGTTACACACCCATACAAAGCACACCACCCCGAGACGTTTTTCAGAAACCTATCCAACATTGCCACTGCATGTTTCCTGACCTCCCCATGCTGAACACCCCGTGGTGCTTATCTCCATCCTACATTGCTACTAACTGCCTTTCCTAATTCAGATCCTATGATTCACACAACCCCGTGTTTTTCTCACTCCTACTAGTGAATGTAATGTTAGAAACCATACAATGCGCACCACCCAGCGATGATTTTAAAAACCTATTCTACATTGCCACTGCATGTTTCCTGACCTCCCTATGCTGACCACTCCGTGGTGCTTTTCTCCATCCTACATTGCCACTCACTGCCTATACTAATTCAGACCCTCCGATTCACACCACCCCGTGATGTTTTTCTCACTCATAGTAGTAAATACAATGTTACAAACCCATACAATGCGCACCACCCCGCGATGTTTTTCAGAAACCTATCCTACATTGCCACTGCATGTACCCTGAGCTCCCCATGCTGACCACCCGGTGGTGCTTTTCTCCATCCTACATTTCCACTTACTTCCTATCCTTATTCACACTCTGGAATTCACACCAAGCCGTGATTTTATTCTCACTTCTACTAGTGAATGTAATGTTACACACCCATACAATGCACACAACCCGCGATTTTTTTGAGAAACCTATCCTACATTGCCACTGGATGTTTCCTGACCTCCCCATGCTGACCACCCCCTAGTGCTTTTCCCCATCCTAGATTGTCACTCACTTCCTAACCTTATTCAGACCCTCCGATTCACACCACCCCGTGATGTTTTCTCACTCCTACTAGTGAATGAAATGTTACACACCCATACAATGCGCACCACCAGCTATGTTTTTAAAAAATCTATCCTACATTGCCACTGCATGTTTCCTGATCTCCCCATGGTGCCCACCCAGTGGTGCTCTTCTCCATCCTACATTGCCACTCACTGCCTATCCTAATTCAGACCCTCCGATTCAAACTAACCCGTGATGTTTTTCTCACACCTACTAGTGAATGTAATGTTACACACCCTTACAATGCGCAAGACCCAACGATGTTTTTCAGAAACCTATCCTACATTGCCACTGCATGTTTCCTGACCTCCCCATGCTGACCACCCCTGGGGCTTTTCTCCATCCTAAATTGCCACTCACTGCCTATCCTAATTCAGACCCACCGATTCACACCACCCCGTGATGTTTTTCTCACACCTACTAGTGAATGTAATGTTACACACCAATACAATGCGCAAGACCCCACGATGCTTTTCAGAAACCTCTCCTACATTGCCACTGCATGTTTCCTGACCTCCCCATGCTGACCACCCCCTAGTGCTTTTCGCCATCCTAGATTGTACCTCACTGCCTATCCTAATTCACATCCTATGATTCACACCACCCAGTGATGTTTTTCTCACTCCAATAGTGAATGTAATGTTACACACCCTTACAATGCGCACCACCCCAAGATGTTTTACAGAAACCTATCCTACATTGCCACTGCATGTTTCCAGATGTCCCCATGCTGACCACTCCGTGGTGCTTTTTTCCATCCTACATTGCCACTCACGGCCTATCCTAACTCAGATCCTATGATTCACACCACCCCGTGATGTTTTTCTCACTCCTACTTGTGAATGGCCTGTTAGAAATCCTTACAATGATCACCACCCCGTGATGTTTATCAGAAACCTATGCTACATTGCCACTGCATGTTACCTGACCTCCCCATGATGACCACCCCGTGATACTTTTCCCCATCCTACATTGCAACTCACGGCCTATCCTAATTCAGACCATCCGATTCACACCACCCCATGATGTTTTTCTCACTCCTATTAGTGAATGTAATCTTACACACCCATACAATGCGCACCACCCCGCG
The DNA here is from genome assembly GCF_034190915.1 of Cavia porcellus. Taxonomy (NCBI): domain Eukaryota; kingdom Metazoa; phylum Chordata; class Mammalia; order Rodentia; family Caviidae; genus Cavia; species Cavia porcellus. The sequence goes on along the minus strand of NW_026947507.1, from coordinate 58,484,946 downwards.
ATGTTTTTCAGAAACCAATCGTACATTGCCACTGCATGTTTCCTGACCTTCCCATGCTGACCACCCCGTGGTGCTTTTCTCCATCCTACATTTCTACTCACTGCCTAACCTTATTCAGACCCTCCGATTCACACCACCCCGTGATGTTTTTCTCACTCCTACTAGTGAATGTAATGTTAGAAACCCATCAATGCGAAACACCCCGCGATGTTTTTCAGAAAGCTATCCTACATTGCCACTGCATGTTTCCTGACCTCCCCATGCTGACCACCCCGTGGTGATTTTCTCCCTCCTAGATAGCCACTCACTGCCATTCCTATTCAGTTCTTTTGATTCACACCTCCCCGTGATATTTTTCTCACTCCTACTAGTGAATGTAATCTTACACACCCATAAAATGCGCACCACCCAGCGATGTTTTTCAGAAAGCTATCCTACCTTGAAACTACATGTTTCCTGAGCTCCCCATGCTGACCAACCCGTGGTGCTTTTATCCATCCTACATTGCCACTCAGTTCCTATCCTTATTCACACTCTCCGATTCACACCACCCCGTGATGTTTTTCTCACTCCTACTAGTGAATGTAATGTTACACACCCATACAATGCACACAACCCGCGATTTTTTTCCGAAACCTATCCTACATTGCCATGAATGTTTCCTGACCTCCCCATGCTGACCACCCCCTAGTGCTTTTCTCCATCCTAGATTGTCACTCACTGCCTATCCTAATTCACATCCTATGATTCACACCACCCCATGATGTTTTTCCCACTCCTATTAGTGAATGTAATGTTACACACCCATACAATGCGCACCACCCCGCCATGTACTTCGGAAACCTATCCTAAATTGCCACTACATGTTTCCTGGCCTCCCCATGCTGACCACCCCGTGGTGCTTTTCTCCAGCCTACATTGCCACTCACTTCCTAACCTTATTCAGACCCTCCGATTCACACCACCCCGTGATGTTTTCTCACTCCTACTAGTGAATGTAATGTGACACACCCATACAATGCGCACCACCCGCTATGTTTTTAAGAAATCTATCCTATATTGCCACTGCATGTTTCCTGAACTCCCCATGGTGCCCACCCAGTGGTGCTCTTCTCCATCCTAAATTGCCACTCACTGCCTATCCTAATTCAGACCCTCCGATTCAAACCAACCCATGATGATTTTCTCACACCTACTCGTGAATGTAATGTTACACACCCATACAATGCGCAAGACCCCACGATGTTTTTCAGAAACCTATCCTACATTGCCACTGCATGTTTCCTGACCTCCCCATGCTGACCACCCCTGGGGCTTTTCTCCATCTTAAATTGCCACTCACTGCCTATCCTAATTCAGACCCACCGATTCACACCACCCCAAGATGTTTTTCTCACACCTACTAGTGAATGTAATGTTACACACCAATACAATGCGCAAGACCCAACGATGTTTTTCAGAAACCTCTCCTACATTGCCACTGCATGTTTCCTGACCTCCCCATGCTGACCACTTCCCTAGTGCTTTTCTCCATCCTAGATTGTACCTCACTCCCTATCCTAATTCACATCCTATGATTCACACCACCCAGTGATGTTTTTCTCACTCCAATAGTGAATGTAATGTTACACACCCTTACAATGCGCACCACCCCAAGATGTTTTACAGAAACCTATCCTACATTGCCACTGCATGTTTCAAGACGTCCCCATGTTGACCACTCCGTGGTGCTTTTCTCCATCCTACATTGCCACTCACTGCCTATCCTAATTCAGATCCTATTATTCACACCACCAGTTGATGTTTTTCTCACTCCTACTTGTGAATGGCCTGTTAGAAACCCTTACAATGATCACCACCCCGTGATGTTTATCAGAAACGTATGTACATTGCCACTGCATGTTACCTGACCTCCCCATGCTGACCACCCCGTGATACTTTTCCCCATCCTACATTGCAACTCACGGCCTATCCTAATTCAGACCATCCGATTCACACCACCCCGTGATGTGTTTTCTCACTCCTACTAGTGAATGTAATCTTACACAGCCATACAATGCGCACCACCCCGCGATGTTTTTCAGAAACCAATCGTACATTGCCACTGCATGTTTCCTGACCTTCCCAGGCTGACCACCCCGTGGTGCTTTTCTCCATCCTACATTACTACTCACTGCCTAACCTTATTCAGACCCTCCGATTCACACCACCCCGTGATGTTTTTCTCACTCCTACTAGTGAATGTAATGTTTAAACCCATACAATGCGCAACACCATGCGAAGTTTTTCAGAAACCTATCCTACATTGCCACTGCATGTTTCCTGACCTCCCCATGCTGACCACCCCGTGGTGCTTTTTTCCATCCTAGATAGTCACTCACTGCCTATCCTATTCAGATCTTTTGATTCCCACCTCCCCGTGATGTTTTTCTCACTCCTACTAGTGAATGTAATGTTACACACCCATACAAAGCACACCACCCAGCGATGATTTTCAAAACATATTCTACATTGCCACTGCATGTTTCCTGACCTCCCCATTCTGACCACCCCGTGGTGCTTTTCTCCATCCTACATTGCAACTCACAGCCTATCCTAATTCAGACCCTCCGATTCACACCACCCCGTGATGTTTTTCGCACTCCTACTAGTGAATGTAATGTTACACACCCATACAATGCGCACTACCCCGAGATGTTTTTCAGAAACCTATCCTAAGTTGCCAATGCATGTTCCTGAACTCCCCATGCTGACCATCCCATGGTGCTTTTCTCCATCCTACTTTGACACTCACTGCCTATCCTAATTCAGACCCTCCGATTCACACCACCCCGTGATGTTTTTCTCACTCCTACTAGTGAATGTAATGTTACACACCCATACAATGCGCTCCACCCGCGATTTTTTTCACAAATCTATCCTACATTGCCACTGCATGTTTCCTGACCTCCCCTTGCTGACCACCCCGTGGTGCTCTTCTCCATCCTACATTGCCACTCACTGCCTATCCTTATTCAGACCCTCCGATTCACACCACCCCGTGATGTTTTTCTCACTCCTACTGGTGAATGTAATGTTACACATCTATACAATGCGCACGACCCCGCAACGTTTTTCAGAAACCTATCCTACATTGCCACTGCATGTTTCCTGACCTCCATATGCTGACCACCCCATGATACTTTTCCCCATCCTACATTGCAACTCATGGCCTATCCTAATTCATACCATCCGATTCACACAATCCCGTGATGTTTTTGTCACTCCTACTAGTGAATTTAATCTTACACACCCATACAATGCGCACAACCCCGCGATGTTTTTCAGAAACCAATCGTACATTGCCACTGCATGTTTCCTGACCTTCCCATGCTGAACCACCCCGTGGTGCTTTTCTCCATCCTAGATAGCCACTCACTGCCTATCCTATTCAGATCTTTTGATTCATACCTCCCCGTGATGTTTTTCTCACTCGTACTAGTGAATGTAATGTTACACACCCATACAAAGCACACCACCCAGCGATGATTTTCAAAACATATTCTACATTGCCACTGCATGTTTCCTGACCTCCCCATTCTGACCACCCCGTGGTGCTTTTCTCCATCCTACATTGCAACTCACAGCCTATCCTAATTCAGACCCTCCGATTCACACCACCCCGTGATGTTTTTCGCACTCCTACTAGTGAATGTAATGTTACACACCCATACAATGCGCACTACCCCGAGATGTTTTTCAGAAACCTATCCTAAGTTGCCAATGCATGTTCCTGAACTCCCCATGCTGACCATCCCATGGTGCTTTTCTCCATCCTACTTTGACACTCACTGCCTATCCTAATTCAGACCCTCCGATTCACACCACCCCGTGATGTTTTTCTCACTCCTACTAGTGAATGTAATGTTACACACCCATACAATGCGCTCCACCCGCGATTATTTTCACAAATCTATCCTACATTGCCACTGCATGTTTCCTGACCTCCCCTTGCTGACCACCCCGTGGTGCTCTTCTCCATCCTACATTGCCACTCACTGCCTATCCTTATTCAGACCCTCCGATTCACACCACCCCGTGATGTTTTTCTCACTCCTACTGGTGAATGTAATGTTACACATCTATACAATGCGCACGACCCCGCAACGTTTTTCAGAAACCTATCCTACATTGCCACTGCATGTTTCCTGACCTCCATATGCTGACCACCCCATGATACTTTTCCCCATCCTACATTGCAACTCATGGCCTATCCTAATTCATACCATCCGATTCACACAATCCCGTGATGTTTTTGTCACTCCTACTAGTGAATTTAATCTTACACACCCATACAATGCGCACAACCCCGCGATGTTTTTCAGAAGCCAATCGTACATTGCCACTGCATGTTTCCTGACCTTCCCATGCTGAACCACCCCGTGGTGCTTTTCTCCATCCTAGATAGCCACTCACTGCCTATCCTATTCAGATCTTTTGATTCATACCTCCCCGTGATGTTTTTCTCACTCGTACTAGTGAATGTAATGTGACACACCCATACAAAGCACACCACCCAGCGATGATTTTCAAAACATATTCTACATTGCCACTGTATGTTTCCTGACCTCCCCATTCTGACCACCCCGTGGTGCTTTTCTCCATCCTACATTGCAACTCACAGCCTATCCTAATTCAGACCCTCCGATTCACACCACCCCGTGATGTTTTTCGCACTCCTACTAGTGAATGTAATGTTACACACCCATACAATGCGCACTACCACGAGATGTTTTTCAGAAACCTATCCTAAGTTGCCACTGCATGTTTCCTGAACTCCCCATGCTGACCATCCCGTGGTGCTTTTCTCCATCCTACTTTGACACTCACTGCCTATCCTAATTCAGACCCTCCGATTCACACCACCCCGTGATGATTTTCTCACTCCTACTAGTGAATGTAATGTTACACACCCATACAATGCGCACCACCCGCGACTTTTTTCACAAATCTATCCTACATTGCCACTGCATGTTTCCTGACCTCCCCTTGCTGACCACCCCGTGGTGCTCTTCTCCATCCTACATTGCCACTCACTGCCTATCCTTATTCAGACCCTCCGATTCACACCACCCCGTGATGTTTTTCTCACTCCTACTGGTGAATGTAATGTTACACATCTATACAATGCGCACGACCCCGCAACGTTTTTCAGAAACCTATCCTACATTGCCACTGCATGTTTCCTGACCTCCCCATGCTGACCACCCCGTGATACTTTTCCCCATCCTACATTGCAACTCATGGCCTATCCTAATTCAGACCATCCGATTCACACAATCCCGTGATGTTTTTGTCACTCCTACTAGTGAATTTAATCTTACACACCCATACAATGCGCACAACCCCGCAATGTTTTTCAGAAACCAATCGTACATTGCCACTGCATGTTTCCTGACCTTCCCATGCTGAACCACCCCGTGGTGCTTTTCTCCATCCTACATTTCTACTCACTGCCTAACCTTATTCTGACCCTCCGATTCACACCACCCCGTGATGTTTTTCTCACTCCTACTAGTGAATATAATGTTAGAAACCCATCAATGCGAAACACCCCGCGATGTTTTTCAGAAACCTATGCTACATTGCCACTGCATGTTTCCTAACCTCCCCATGCTGACCACCACGTGGTGCTTTTCTCCATCCTAGATAGCCACTCACTGCCATTCCTATTCAGTTCTTTTGATTCACAACTCCCCGTGATATTTTTCTCACTCCTACTAGTGAATGTAATCTTACACACTCAAAAAATGCGCACCACCCAGCGATGTTTTACAGAAAGCTATCCTACCTTGAAACTACATGTTTCCTGAGCTCCCCATGCTCACCACCCCGTGGTGCTTTTATCCATCCTACATTGCCACTCACTTCCTATCCTTATTCACACTCTCCGATTCACACCACCCCGTGATGTTTTTCTCACTCCTACTAGTGAATGTAATGTTACACACCCATACAATGCACACCACCCGCGATTTTTTTCCGAAACCTATCCTACATTGCCATGAATGTTTCCTGACCTTCCCATGCTGACCACCCCCTAGTGCTTTTCTCCATCCTAGATTGTCACTCACTGCCTATTCTAATTCACATCCTATGATTCACACCACCCCATGATGTTTTTCCCACTCCTATTAGTGAATGTAATGTTACACACCCATACAATGCGCACCACCCCGCCATGTACTTCAGATACCTATCCTAAATTGCCACTACATGTTTCCTGGCCTCCCCATGCTGACCACCCCGTGGTGCTTTTCTCCAGCCTACATTGCCACTCACTTCCTAACCTTATTCAGACCCTCCGATTCACACCACCCCGTGATGTTTTCTCACTCCTACTAGTGAATGTAATGTGACACACCCATACAATGCGCACCACCCGCTATGTTTTTAAGAAATCTATCCTATATTGCCACTGCATGTTTCCTGAACTCCCCATGGTGCCCACCCAGTGGTGCTCTTCTCCATCCTAAATTGCCACTCACTGCCTATCCTAATTCAGACCCTCCGATTCAAACCAACCCATGATGTTTTTCTCACTCCTACTCGTGAATGTAATGTTACACACCCATACAATGCGCAAGACCCCACGATGTTTTTCAGAAACCTATCCTACATTGCCACTGCATGTTTCCTGACCTCCCCATGCTGACCACCCCTGGGGCTTTTCTCCATCTTAAATTGCCAATCACTGCCTATCCTAATTCAGACCCACCGATTCACACCACCCCGTGATGTTTTACTCACACCTACTAGTGAATGTAATGTTACACACCAATACAATGCGCAAGACCCCACGATGTTTTTCAGAAACCTATCCTACATTGCCAATGCATGTTTCCGGACCTCCCCATGCTGACCACCCCCTAGTGCTTTTCTCCATCCTAGATTGTCACTCACTGCCTATCCTAATTCACATCCTGTGATTCACACCACCCAGTGATGTTTTTCTCACTCCAATAGTGAATGTAATGTTACACACCCTTACAATGCGCACCACCCCAAGATGTTTTACAGAAACCTATCCTACATTGCCACTGCATGTTTCAAGACGTCCCCATGCTGACCACTCCGTGGTGCTTTTCTCCATCCTACATTGCCACTCACTGCCTATCCTAATTCAGATCCTATGATTCACACCACCAGGTGATGTTTTTCTCACTCCTACTTGTGAATGGCCTGTTAGAAACCCTTACAATGATCACCACCCCGTGATGTTTATCAGAAACGTATGCTACATTGCCATTGCATGTTACCTGACCTCCCCATGCTGACCACCCCGTGATACTTTTCCCCATCCTACATTGCAACTCACGGCCTATCCTAATTCAGACCATCCGATTCACACCACCCCGTGATGTTTTTCTCACTCCTACTAGTGAATGTAATCTTACACAGCCATACAAGGCACACCACCCCGCGATGTTTTTCAGAAACCAATCGTACATTGCCACTGCATGTTTCCTGACCTTCCCATGCTGACCACCCCGTGGTGCTTTTCTCCATCCTACATTTCTACTCACTGCCTAACCTTATTCAGACCCTCCGATTCACACCACCCCGTGATGTTTTTCTCACTCCTACTAGTGAATGTAATGTTAGAAACCCATCAATGCGAAACACCCCGCGATGTTTTTCAGAAAGCTATCCTACATTGCCACTGCATGTTTCCTGACCTCCCCATGCTGACCACCCCGTGGTGCTTTTCTCCATCCTAGATAGCCACTCACTGCCATTCCTATTCAGTTCTTTTGATTCACACCTCCCCGTGATATTTTTCTCACTCCTACTAGTGAATGTAATCTTACACACCCATAAAATGCGCACCACCCAGCGATGTTTTTCAGAAAGCTATCCTACCTTGAAACTACATGTTTCCTGAGCTCCCCATGCTGACCACCCCGTGGTGCTTTTATCTATCCTACATTGCCACTCAGTTCCTATCCTTATTCACACTCTCCGATTCACACCACCCCGTGATGTTTTTCTCACTCCTACTAGTGAATGTAATGTTACACACCCATACAATGCACACAACCCGCGATTTTTTTCCGAAACCTATCCTACATTGCCATGAATGTTTCCTGACCTCCCCATGCTGACCACCCCCTAGTGCTTTTCTCCATCCTAGATTGTCACTCACTGCCTATCCTAATTCACATCCTATGATTCACACCACCCCATGATGTTTTTCCCACTCCTATTAGTGAATGTAATGTTACACACCCATACAATGCGCACCACCCCGCCATGTACTTCAGAAACCTATCCTAAATTGCCACTACATGTTTCCTGGCCTCCCCATGCTGACCACCCCGTGGTGCTTTTCTCCAGCCTACATTGCCACTCACTTCCTAACCTTATTCAGACCCTCCGATTCACACCACCCCGTGATGTTTTCTCACTCCTACTAGTGAATGTAATGTGACACACCCATACAAAGCGCACCACCCGCTATGTTTTTAAGAAATCTATCCTATATTGCCACTGCATGTTTCCTGAACTCCCCATGGTGCCCACCCAGTGGTGCTCTTCTCCATCCTAAATTGCCACTCACTGCCTATCCTAATTCAGACCCTCCGATTCAAACCAACCCATGATGTTTTTCTCACACCTACTCGTGAATGTAATGTTACACACCCATACAATGCGCAAGACCCCACGATGTTTTTCAGAAACCTATCCTACATTGCCACTGCATGTTTCCTGACCTCCCCATGCTGACCACCCCTGGGGCTTTTCTCCATCTTAAATTGCCACTCACTGCCTATCCTAATTCAGACCATCCGATTCACACCACCCCGTGATGTTTTTCTCACACCTACTAGTGAATGTAATGTTACACACCAATACAATGCGCAAGACCCAACGATGTTTTTCAGAAACCTCTCCTACATTGCCACTGCATGTTTCCTGACCTCCCCATGCTGACCACTTCCCTAGTGCTTTTCTCCATCCTAGATTGTACCTCACTCCCTATCCTAATTCACATCCTATGATTCACACCACCCAGTGATGTTTTTCTCACTCCAATAGTGAATGTAATGTTACACACCCTTACAATGCGCACCACCCCAAGATGTTTTACAGAAACCTATCCTACATTGCCACTGCATGTTTCAAGACGTCCCCATGTTGACCACTCCGTGGTGCTTTTCTCCATCCTACATTGCCACTCACTGCCTATCCTAATTCAGATTCTATTATTCACACCACCAGTTGATGTTTTTCTCACTCCTACTTGTGAATGGCCTGTTAGAAACCCTTACAATGATCACCACCCCGTGATGTTTATCAGAAACGTATGCTACATTGCCACTGCATGTTACCTGACCTCCCCATGCTGACCACCCCGTGGTGCTTTTTTCCATCCTAGATAGTCACTCACTGCCTATCCTATTCAGATCTTTTGATTCCCACCTCCCCGTGATGTTTTTCTCACTCCTACTAGTGAATGTAATGTTACACACCCATACAAAGCACACCACCCCGCGATGTTTTTCAGAAACCAATCGTACATTGCCACTGCATGTTTCCTGACCTTCCCATGCTGACCACCCCGTGGTGCTTTTCTCCATCCTACATTTCTACTCACTGCCTAACCTTATTCAGACCCTCCGATTCACACCACCCCGTGATGTTTTTCTCACTCCTACTAGTGAATGTAATGTTAGAATCCCATACAATGCGCAACACCATGCAATGTTTTTCAGAAACCTATCTTACATTGCCACTGCATGTTTCCTGACCTCCCCATGCTGACCACCCCGTGGTGCTTTTCTCCATCCTAGATAGCCACTCACTGCCTATCCTATTCAGATCTTTTGATTCATACCTCCCCGTGATGTTTTTCTCACTCCTACTAGTGAATGTAATGTTACACACCCATACAAAGCACACCACCCAGCGATGACTTTCAAAACATATTCTACATTGCCACTGCATGTTTCCTGACCTCCCCATTCTGACCACCCCGTGGTGCTTTTCTCCATCCTCCATTGCAACTCACAGCCTATCCTAATTCAGACCCTCCAATTCACACCACCCCGTGATGTTTTTCGCACTCCTACTAGTGAATGTAATGTTACACACCCATACAATGCGCACTACCACGAGATGTTTTTCAGAAACCTATCCTAAGTTGCTACTGCATGTTTCCTGAACTCCCCATGCTGACCATCCCGTGGTGCTTTTCTCCATCCTACTTTGACACTCACTGCCTATCCTAATTCAGACCCTCCGATTCACACCACCCCGTGATGATTTTCTCACTCCTACTAGTGAATGTAATGTTACACACCCATACAATGCGCACCACCCGCGATTTTTTTCACAAATCTATCCTACATTGCCACTGCATGTTTCCTGACCTCCCCTTGCTGACCACCCCGTGGTGCTCTTCTCCATCCTACATTGCCACTCACTGCCTATCCTTATTCAGACCCTCCGATTCACACCACCCCGTGATGTTTTTCTCACTCCTACTGGTGAATGTAATGTTACATATCTATAAAATGCGCACGACCCCGCAACGTTTTTCAGAAACCTATCCTACATTGCCACTGCATGTTTCCTGACCTCCCCATGCTGACCACCCCGTGATACTTTTCCCCATCCTACATTGCAACTCATGGCCTATCCTAATTCAGACCATCCGATTCACACAATCCCGTGATGTTTTTGTCACTCCTACTAGTGAATTTAATCTTACACACCCATACAATGCGCACAACCCCGCGATGTTTTTCAGAAACCAATCGTACATTGCCACTGCATGTTTCCTGACCTTCCCATGCTGAACCACCCCGTGGTGCTTTTCTCCATCCTACATTTCTATTCACTGCCTAAACTTATTCTGACCCTCCGATTAACACCACCCCGTGATGTTTTTCTCACTCCTACTAGTGAATATAATGTTAGAAACCCATCAATGCGAAACACCCCGCGATGTTTTTCAGAAACCTATGCTACATTGCCACTGCATGTTTCCTAACCTCCCCATGCTGACCACCACGTGGTGCTTTTCTCCATCCTAGATAGCCACTCACTGCCATTCCTATTCAGTTCTTTTGATTCACACCTCCCCGTGATACTTTTCTCACTCCTACTAGTGAATGTAATCTTACACACTCAAAAAATGCGCACCACCCAGCGATGTTTTACAGAAAGCTATCCTACCTTGAAACTACATGTTTCCTGAGCTCCCCATGCTCACCACCCCGTGGTGCTTTTATCCATCCTACATTGCCACTCACTTCCTATCCTTATTCACACTCTCCGATTCACACCACCCCGTGATGTTTTTCTCACTCCTACTAGTGAATGTAATGTTACACACCCATACAATGCACACCACCCGCGATTTTTTTCCGAAACCTATCCTACATTGCCATGAATGTTTCCTGACCTCCCCATGCTGACCACCCCCTAGTGCTTTTCTCCATCCTAGATTGTCACTCACTGCCTATCCTAATTCACATCCTATGATTCACACCACCCCATGATGTTTTTCCCACTCCTATTAGTGAATGTAATGTTACACACCCATACAATGCGCACCACCCCGCCATGTACTTCAGAAACCTATCCTAAATTGCCACTACATGTTTCCTGGCCTCCCCATGCTGACCACCCCGTGGTGCTTTTCTCCAGCCTACATTGCCACTCACTTCCTAACCTTATTCAGACCCTCCGATTCACACCACCCCGTGATGTTTTCTCACTCCTACTAGTGAATGTAATGTGACACACCCATACAATGCGCACCACCCGCTATGTTTTTAAGAAATCTATCCTATATTGCCACTGCATGTTTCCTGAACTCCCCATGGTGCCCACCCAGTGGTGCTCTTCTCCTTCCTAAATTGCCACTCACTGCCTATCCTAATTCAGACCCTCCGATTCAAACCAACCCATGATGTTTTTCTCACTCCTACTCGTGAATGTAATGTTACACACCCATACAATGCGCAAGACCCCACGATGTTTTTCAGAAACCTATCCTACATTGCCACTGCATGTTTCCTGACCTCCCCATGCTGACCACCCCTGGGGCTTTTCTCCATCTTAAATTGCCACTCACTGCCTATCCTAATTCAGACCCACCGATTCACACCACCCCGTGATGTTTTTCTCACACCTACTAGTGAATGTAATGTTACACACCAATACAATGCGCAAGACCCCACGATGTTTTTCAGAAACCTATCCTACATTGCCAATGCATGTTTCCGGACCTCCCCATGCTGACCACCCCCTAGTGCTTTTCTCCATCCTAGATTGTCACTCACTGCCTATCCTAATTCACATCCTGTGATTCACACCACCCAGTGATGTTTTTCTCACTCCAATAGTGAATGTAATGTTACACACCCTTACAATGCGCACCACCCCAAGATGTTTTACAGAAACCTATCCTACATTGCCACTGCATGTTTCAAGACGTCCCCATGCTGACCACTCCGTGGTGCTTTTCTCCATCCTACATTGCCACTCACTTCCTATCCCAATTCAGATCCTATGATTCACACCACCAGGTGATGTTTTTCTCACTCCTACTTGTGAATGGCCTGTTAGAAACCCTTACAATGATCACCACCCCGTGATGTTTATCAGAAACGTTTGCTACATGCCATTGCATGTTACCTGACCTCCCCATGCTGACCACCCCGTGATAATTTTCCCCATCCTACATTGCAACTCACGGCCTATCCTAATTCAGACCATCCGATTCACACCACCCCGTGATGTTTTTCTCACTCCTACTAGTGAATGTAATCTTACACAGCCATACAATGCACACCACCCCGCGATGTTTTTCAGAAACCAATCGTACATTGCCACTGCATGTTTCCTGACCTTCCCATGCTGGACACCCAGTGGTTCTTTTCTCCATCCTACATTTCTACTCACTGCCTAACCTTATTCAGACCCTCCGATTCACACCACCCCGTGATGTTTTTCTCACTCCTACTAGTGAATGTAATGTTTAAACCCATACAATGCGCAACGCCATGCGAAGTTTTTCAGAAACCTATCCTACATTGCCACTGCATGTTTCCTGACCTCCCCATGCTGACCACACCGTGGTGCTTTTTTCCATCCTAGATAGTCACTCACTGCCTATCCTATTCAGATCTTTTGATTCACACTTCCCCGTGATGTTTTTCTCACTCCTACTAGTGAATGTAATGTTACACACCCATACAAAGCACACCACCCCGCGATGTTTTTCAGAAACCAATCGTACATTGCCACTGCATGTTTCCTGACCTTCCCATGCTGACCACCCCGTGGTGCTTTTCTCCATCCTACATTTCTACTCACTGCCTAACCTTATTCAGACCCTCCGATTCACACCACCCCGTGATGTTTTTCTCACTCCTACTAGTGAATGTAATGTTAGAATCCCATACAATGCGCAACACCATGCGATGTTTTTCAGAAACCTATCTTACATTGCCACTGCATGTTTCCTGACCTCCCCATGCTGACCACCCCGTGGTGCTTTTCTCCATCCTAGATAGCCACTCACTGCCTATCCTATTCAGATCTTTTGATTCATACCTCCCCGTGATGTTTTTCTTACTCGTACTAGTGAATGTAATGTTACACACCCATACAAAGCACACCACCCAACGATGATTTTCAAAACATATTCTACATTGCCACTGCATGTTTCCTGACCTCTCCATTCTGACCACCCCGTGGTGCTTTTCTCCATCCTACATTGCAACTCACAGCCTATCCTAATTCAGACCCTCCGATTCACACCACCCCGTGATGTTTTTCACACTCCTACTAGTGAATGTAATGTTACACACCCATACAATGCGCACTACCACGAGATGTTTTTCAGAAACCTATCCTATGTTGCCACTGCATGTTTCCTGAACTCCCCATGCTGACCATCCCGTGGTGCTTTTCTCCATCCTACTTTGACACTCACTGCCTATCCTAATTCAGACCCTCCGATTCACACCACCCCGTGATGATTTACTCACTCCTACTAGTGAATGTAATGTTACACACCCATACAATGCGCACCACCCGCGATTTTTTTCACAAATCTATCCTACATTGCCACTGCATGTTTCCTGACCTCCCCTTGCTGACCACCCCGTGGTGCTCTTCTCCAACCTACATTGCCACTCACTGCCTATCCTTATTCAGACCCTCCGATTCACACCACCCCGTGATGTTTTTCTCACTCCTACTGGTGAATGTAATGTTACACATCTATACAATGCCCACGACCCCGCAACGTTTTTCAGAAACCTATCCTACATTGCCACTGCATGTTTCCTGACCTCCCCATGCTGACCACCCCGTGATACTTTTCCCCATCCTACATTGCAACTCATGGCCTATCCTAATTCAGACCATCCGATTCACACAATCCCGTGATGTTTTTGTCACTCCTACTAGTGAATTTAATCTTACACACCCATACAATGCGCACAACCCCGCGATGTTTTTCAGAAACCAATCGTACATTGCCACTGCATGTTTCCTGACCTTCCCATGCTGACCACCCCGTGGTGCTTTTCTCCATCCTACATTTCTACTCACTGCCTAAACTTATTCTGACCCTCCGATTCACACCACCCCGTGATGTTTTTCTCACTCCTACTAGTGAATGTAATGTTAGAAACCCATCAATGCGAAACACCCCGCGATGTTTTTCAGAAACCTATCCTACATTGCCACTGCATGTTTCCTGACCTCCCCATGCTGACCACCCCGTGGTGCTTTTCTCCATCCTAGATAGCCACTCACTGCCATTCCTATTCAGTTCTTTTGATTCACACCTCCCCGTGATATTTTTCTGACTCCTACTAGTGAATGTCATCTTACACACCCATAAAATGCGCACCACCCAGCGATGTTTTTCAGAAAGCTATCCTACCTTGAAACTACATGTTTCCTGAGCTCCCCATGCTGACCACCCCGCGGTGCTTTTATCCATCCTACATTGCCACTCAGTTCCTATCCTTATTCACACTCTCCGATTCACACCACCCCGTGATGTTTTTCTCACTCCTACTAGTGAATGTAATGTTACACACCCATACAATGCACACAACCCGCGATTTTTTTCCGAAACCTATCCTACATTGCCATGAATGTTTCCTGACCTCCCCATGCTGACCACCCCCTAGTGCTTTTCTCCATCCTAGATTGTCACTCACTGCCTATCCTAATTCACATCCTATGATTCACACCACCCCATGATGTTTTTCCCACTCCTATTAGTGAATGTAATGTTACACACCCATACAATGCGCACCACCCCGCCATGTACTTCAGAAACCTATCCTAAATTGCCACTACATGTTTCCTGGCCTCCCCATGCTGACCACCCCGTGGTGCTTTTCTCCAGCCTACATTGCCACTCACTTCCTAACCTTATTCAGACCCTCCGATTCACACCACCCCGTGATGTTTTCTCACTCCTACTAGTAAATGTAATGTGACACACCCATACAATGCGCACCACCCGCTATGTTTTTAAGAAATCTATCCTATATTGCCACTGCATGTTTCCTGAACTCCCCATGGTGCCCACCCAGTGGTGCTCTTCTCCATCCTAAATTGCCACTCACTGCCTATCCTAATTCAGACCCTCCGATTCAAACCAACCCATGATGTTTTTCTCACACCTACTCGTGAATGTAATGTTACACACCCATACAATGCGCAAGACCCCACGATGTTTTTCAGAAACCTATCCTACATTGCCACTGCATGTTTCCTGACCTCCCCATGCTGACCACCCCTGGGGCTTTTCTCCATCTTAAATTGCCACTCACTGCCTATCCTAATTCAGACCCACCGATTCACACCACCCCGTGATGTTTTTCTCACACCTACTAGTGAATGTAATGTTACACACCAATACAATGCGCAAGACCCCACGATGTTTTTCAGAAACCTATCCTACATTGCCACTGCATGTTTCCGGACCTCCCCATGCTGATCACCCCCTAGTGCTTTTCTCCATCCTAGATTGTCACTCACTGCCTATCCTAATTCACATCCTGTGATTCACACCACCCAGTGATGTTTTTCTCACTCCAATAGTGAATGTAATGTTACACACCCTTACAATGCGCACCACCCCAAGATGTTTTACAGAAACCTATCCTACATTGCCACTGCATGTTTCAAGACGTCCCCATGCTGACCACTCCGTGGTGCTTTTCTCCATCCTACATTGCCACTCACTGCCTATCCTAATTCAGATCCTATGATTCACACCACCAGGTGATGTTTTTCTCACTCCTACTTGTGAATGGCCTGTTAGAAACCCTTACAATGATCACCACCCCGTGATGTTTATCAGAAACGTATGCTACATTGCCACTGCATGTTACCTGACCTCCCCATGCTGACCACCCCGTGATACTTTTCCCCATCCTACATTGCAACTCACGGCCTATCCTAATTCAGACCATCCGATTCACACCACCCCGTGATGTTTTTCTCACTCCTACTAGTGAATGTAATCTTACGCAGCCATACAATGCGCACCATCCCGCGATGTTTTTCAGAAACCAATCGTACATTGCCACTGCATGTTTCCTGACCTTCCCATGCTGACCACCCCGTGGTGCTTTTCTCCATCCTACATATCTACTCACTGCCTAACCTTATTCAGACCCTCCGATTCACACCACCCCGTGATGTTTTTCTCACTCCTACTAGTGAATGTAATGTTTAACCCATACAATGCGCAACACCATGCGAAGTTTTTCAGAAACCTATCCTACATTGCCACTGCATGTTTCCTGACCTCCCCATGCTGACCAACCCGTGGTGCTTTTTTCCATCCTAGATAGTCACTCACTGCCTATCCTATTCAGATCTTTTGATTCACACCTCCCCGTGATGTTTTTCTCACTCCTACTAGTGAATGTAATGTTACACACCCATACAAAGCACACCACCCCGAGACGTTTTTCAGAAACCTATCCTACATTGCCCCTGCATGTTTCCTGACCTCCCCATGCTGACCACCCCATGGTACTTATCTCCATCCTACATTGCTACTCACTGCCTATCCTAATTCAGATCCTATGATTCACACCACCCCGCGTTTTTCTCACTCCTACTAGTGAATGTGTTGTTAGAAACCATACGATGCGCACCATCCAGCGATGATTTTCAAAACATATTCTACATTGCCACTGCATGTTTCCTGACCTCCCCATTCTGACCACCCCGTGGTGCTTCTCTCCATCCTACATTGCAACTCACAGCCTATCCTAATTCAGACCCTCTATTCACACCACCCCGTGATGTTTTTCTCACTCCTACTAGTGAATGTAATGTTACACACCCATACAATGCGCACTACCCCGAGATGTTTCTCAGAAACCAATCCTAAGTTGCCACTGCATGTTTCCTGAACTCCCCATGCTGACCACCCCGTGGGGCTTTTCTCCATCCTACATTGCCACTCACTGCCTATCCTAATTCAGACCCACCGATTCACACCACCCCGTGATGTTTTTCTCACTCTTAGTAGTAAATGCAATGTTACACACCCATACAATGTGCAACACCCCGCGATGTTTTTCAGAAACCTGTCCTACATTGCCACTGCATGTTTCCTGTGCTCCCCATGCTGACCACCCCGTGGTGCTTATCTCCATCCTACATTGCCACTCACTGCCTAACCTTATTCTGACCCTACGATTAACACCACCCCGTGATGTTTTTCTCACTCCTACTAGTGAATGTAATGTTAGAAACCCATCAATGCGAAACACCCCGCGATGTTTTTCAGAAACCTATCCTACATTGCCACTGCATGTTTCCTGACCTCCACATGCTGACAACCCTGTGGTGCTTTTCTCCATCCTAGATAGCCACTCACTGCCATTCCTATTCAGTTCTTTTGATTCCCACCTCCCCGTGATGTTTTTCTCACTCCTACTAGTGAATGTAATCTTACACACCCATAAAATGCGCACCACCCAGCGATGTTTTTCAGAAAGCTATCCTACCTTAAAACTACATGTTTCCTGAGCTCCCCATGCTGACCACCCCGTGGTGCTTTTATCCATCCTACATTGCCACTCACTTCCTATCCTTATTCACACTCTCCGATTCACACCCCCCCGTGATGTTTTTCTCACTCCTACTAGTGAATGTAATGTTACACACCCATACAATGCACACCACCCGCGATTTTTTTCCGAAACCTATCCTACATTGCCATGAATGTTTCCTAACCTCCCCATGCTGACCACCCCCTAGTGCTTTTCTCCATCCTAGACTGTCACTCACTGCCTATCCTAATTCACATCCTATGATTCACACCACCCCATGATGTTTTTCCCACTCCTATTAGTGAATGTAATGTTACACACCCATACAATGTGCACCACCCCGCCATGTACTTCAGAAACCTATCCTAAATTGCCACTACATGTTTCCTGGCCTCCCCATGCTGACCACACCGTGGTGCTTTTCTCCAGCCTACATTGCCACTCACTTCCTAACCTTATTCAGACCCTGCGATTCACACCACCCCGTGATGTTTTCTCACTCCTACTAGTGAATGTAATGTGATACACCCATACAATGCGCACCACCCGCTATGTTTTTAAGAAATCTATCCTATATTGCCACTGCATGTTTCCTGAACTCCCCATGGTGCCACCCAGTGGTGCTCTTCTCCATCCTACATTGCCACTCACTGCCTATCCCAATTCAGACCCTCCGATTCAAACCAACCCATGATGTTTTTCTCACACCTACTCGTGAATGTAATGTTACACACCCATACAATGCGCAAGACCCCACGATGTTTTTCAGAAACCTATCCTACATTCCCACTGCATGTTTCCTGACCTCCCCATGCTGACCACCCCTGGGGCTTTTCTTCATCCTAAATTGCCACTCACTGCCTATCCTAATTCAGACCCACCGATTCACACCACCCCGTGATGTTTTTCTCACACCTACTAGTGAATGCAATGTTACACACCAATACAATGCGCAAGACCCCACGATGTTTTTCAGAAACCTATCCTACATTGCCACTGCATGTTTCCTGACCTCCCCATGCTGACCACCCCCTAGTGCTTTTCTCCATCCTAGATTGTCACTCACTGCCTATCCTAATTCACATCCTATGATTCACACCACCCAGTGATGTTTTTCTCACTCCAATAGTGAATGTAATGTTACACACCCTTACAATGCGCACCACCCCAAGATGTTTTACAGAAACCTATCCTACATTGCCACTGCCTGTTTCAAGACGTCCCCATGCTGACCACTCCGTGGTGCTTTTCTCCATCCTACATTGCCACTCACTGCCTATCCTAATTCAGATCCTATGATTCACACCACCAGGTGATGTTTTTCTCACTCCTACTTGTGAATGGCCTGTTAGAAACCCTTACAATGATCACCACCCCGTGATCTTTATCAGAAACGTGTGCTACATTGCCACTGCATGTTACCTGACCTCCCCATGCTGACCACCCCGTGATACTTTTCCCCATCCTACATTGCAACTCACGGCCTATCCTAATTCAGACCATCCGATTCACACCACCCCGTGATGTTTTTCTCACTCCTACCAGTGAATGTAATCTTACACACCCACACAATGCGCACCACCCCACGATGTTTTTCAGAAACCAATCGTACATTGCCACTGCATGTTTCCTGACCTTCCCATGCTGACCACCCCGTGGTGCTTTTCTCCATCCTACATTTCTACTCACTGCCTAACCTTATTCAGACCCTCCGATTCACACCACCCCGTGATGTTTTTCTCACTCCTACTAGTGAATGTAATGTTAGAAACCCATGCAATGCGCAACACCATGCGATGTTTTTCAGAAACCTATCCTACATTGCCACTGCATGTTTCCTGACCTCCCCATGCTGACCACCCCGTGGTGCTTTTTTCCATCCTAGATAGTCACTCACTGCCTATCCTATTCAGATCTTTTGATTTACACCTCCCCGTGATGTTTTTCTCACTCCTACTAGTGAATGTAATGTTACACACCCATACAAAGCACACCACCCCGAGACGTTTTTCAGAAACCTATCCTACATTGCCACTGCATGTTTCCTGACCTCCCCATGCTGACCACCCCATGGTACTTTTCTCCATCCTACATTGCTACTCACTGCCTATCCTAATTCAGATCCTATGATTCACACCACCCCGTGTTTTTCTCACTCCTACTAGTGAATGTGTTGTTAGAAACCATACAATGCGCACCACCCAGCGATGATTTTCAAAACATATTCCACATTGCCACTGCATGTTTCCTGACCTCCCCATTCTGACCACCCCGTGGTGCTTTTCTCCATCCTACATTGCAACTCACAGCGTATCCTAATTCAGACCCTCTGATTCACACCACCCCGTGATGTTTTTCTCACTCCTACTAGTGAATGTAATGTTACACACACATACAATGCGCACTACCCCGAGATGTTTTTCAGAAACCTATCCTAAGTTGCCACTGCATGTTTCCTGAACTCCACATGCTGACCACCCCGTGGTGCTTTTCTCCATCCTACATTGCCACTCACTGCCTATACTAATTCAGACCCACCGATTCACACGACCCCGTGATGTTTTTCTCACTCCTAGTAGTAAATGCAATGTTACACACCCATACAATGTGCAACACCCCGCGATGTTTTTCAGAAACCTGTCCTACATTGCCACTGCATGTTTCCTGACCTCCCCATGCTGACCACCCCGTGGTGCTTCTTTCCATCCTAGATAGTCACTCACTGCCTATCCTATTCAGATCTTTTTATTCACACCTCCCCGTGATGTTTTTCTCACTCCTACTAGTGAATGTAATGTTACACACCCATACAAAGCACACCACCCCGAGACGTTTTCAGAAACCTATCCTACATTGCCACTGCATGTTTCCTGACCTCCCCATGCTGACCACCCCATGGTGCTTTTCTCCATCCTAGATAGCCACTCACTGCCATTCCTATTCAGTTCTTTTGATTCACACCTCCCCGTGATGTTTTTCTCACTCCTACTAGTGAATGTAATCTTACACACCCATAAAATGCGCACCACCCAGCGATGTTTTTCAGAAAGCTATCCTACCTTGAAACTACATGTTTCCTGAACTCCCCATGCTGACCACCCCGTGGTGCTTTTATCCATCCTACATTGCCACTCACTTCCTATCCTTATTCACACTCTCCGATTCATACCCCCCCTTGATGTTTTTCTCACTCCTACTAGTGAATGTAATGTTACACACCCATACAATGCACACCACCCACGATTTTTTTCCGAAACCTATCCTACATTGCCATGAATTTTTCCTAACCTCCCCATGCTGACCACCCCCTAGTGCTTTACTCCATTCTAGATTGTCACTCACTGCCTATCCTAATTCACATCCTATGATTCACACCACCCCATGATGTTTTTCCCACTCCTATTAGTGAATGTAATGTTACACACCCATACAATGCGCACCACCCCGCCATGTACTTCAGAAACCTATCCTAAATTGCCACTACATGTTTCCTGGCCTCCCCATGCTGACCACCCCGTGGTGCTTTTCTCCAGCCTACATTGCCACTCAATTCCTAACCTTATTCAGACCCTCCCATTCACACCACCCCGTGATGTTTTCTCACTCCTACTAGTGAATGTAATGTGATACACCCATACAATGCGCACCACCCGCTATGTTTTTAAGAAATCTATCCTATATTGCCACTGCATGTTTCCTGAACTCACCATGGTGCCACCCCGTGGTGCTCTTCTCCATCCTACATTGCCACTCACTGCCTATCCTAATTCAGACCCTCCGATTCAAACCAACCCATGATGTTTTTCTCACACCTACTAGTGAATGTAATGTTACACACCCATACAATGCGCAAGACCCCACGATGTTTTTCAGAAACCTATCCTACATTGCCACTGCATGTTTCCTGACCTCCCCATGCTGACCACCCCTGGGGCTTTTCTCCATCCTAAATTGCCACTCACTGCCTATCCTAATTCAGACCCAACGATTCACACCACCCCGTGATGTTTTTCTCACACCTACTAGTGAATGTAATGTTACACACCAATACAATGCGCAAGACCCCACGATGTTTTTCAGAAACCTATCCTACATTGCCACTGCATGTTTCCTGACCTCCCCATGCTGACCACCCCCTAGTGCTTTTCTCCATCCTAGATTGTCACTCACTGCCTATCCTAATTCACATCCTGTGATTCACACCACCCAGTGATGTTTTTCTCACTCCAATAGTGAATGTAATGTTACACACACTTACAATGCGCACCACCCCAAGATGTTTTACAGAAACCTATCCTACATTGCCACTGCATGTTTCAAGACGTCCCCATGCTGACCACTCCGTGGTGCTTTTCTCCATCCTACATTGCAACTCACTGCCTATCCTAATTCAGATCCTATGATTCACACCACCAGGTGATGTTTTTCTCACTCCTACTTGTGAATGGCCTGTGAGAAACCCTTACAATGATCACCACCCCGTGATCTTTATCAGAAACGTATGCTACATTGCCACTGCATGTTACCTGACCTCCCCATGCTGACCACCCCGTCATACTTTTCCCCATCCTACATTGCAACTCACGGCCTATCCTAATTCAGACCATCCGATTCACACCACCCCGTGATGTTTTTCTCACTCCTACTAGTGAATGTAATCTTACACAGCCATACAATGCGCACCACCCCGCGATGTTTTTCAGAAACCAATCGTACATTGCCACTGCATGTTTCCTGACCTTCCCATGCTGACCACCCCGTGGTGCTTTTCTCCATCCTACATTTCTACTCACTGCCTAACCTTATTCAGACCCTCCGATTCACACCACCCCGTGATGTTTTTCTCACTCCTAGTAGTAAATGCAATGTTACACACCCATACAATGTGCAACACCCCGCGATGTTTTTCAGAAACCTGTCCTACATTGCCACTGCATGTTTCCTGAGCTCCCCATGCTGACCACCCCGTGGTGCTTTTCTCCATCCTACATTGCCACTCACTGGCTATCATAATTCAGACCCTCCGATTCACACCACCCCATGATGTTTTTCTCAATCCTACTAGTGAATGTAATGTTACACACCCATACAATGTGCACCACACCGCGATGTTTTTTAGAAACCTATCCTACTTTGAAACTACATGTTTCCTGAGCTCCCCATGCTGACCAGCCGGTGGTGCTTTTCTCCATCCTACAATGCCACTCACTTCCTATCCTTATTCACACTCTCCAATTCACACCAACCCGTGATGTTATTCTCACTTCTACTCGTGAATGTAATGTTACACACCCATACAATGCACACCACCCGCGACTTTTTTCAGAAACCTATCCTACATTGCCACTGGATGTTTCCTGACCTCCCCATGCTCACCACCCCGTGGTGCTTTTCTCCATCCTACATTGCCACTCACTGCCTATACTTATTCAGATCCTATGATTCACACCACCTCGTGGTGTTTTTCTCACTCCTACTAGTGAATGTATTGTTACGCACCCATGCAATGTGCACCACCCCGCGATGTTTTTCAGAAACCTATCCTACATTGCCACTGCATGTTTCCTGACCTCCCCATGCTGACCACTCCATGGTGCTTTTCTCTATCCTAGATTGCCACTCACTGCCTATCCTTTTCAGATCCTATGATTTACACCGCCCAGTGATGTTTTTCTCACTCCTACTAGTGAATGTAATGTTACAGACCAATACAATGCGCACTACCCCAAGTTGTTTTTCAGAAACCTATCATACATTGCCACTGCATGTTTCCTGACCTCCTGAGGCTGACCACCCCGTGGTGCTTTTCTCCATCCTAGATTGCCACTCACTTCCTATCCTAATTCAGACACTCCGATTCACACCTCCCCGTTATGTTTTTCTCTCTCCTACTATTGAATGTAATGTTACACACCCATACAATGCGCATCCCCCGAGATGTTTTTCTGAAACCTATCCTACATTGCCACTGCATGTTTCCTGACCTCCCGTTGCTGACCACCTCGTAGTACTTTTCCCCGTCCTACATGGCTACTCACTGCCTATCCTTATTCAGACCCTCCGATTCACACCACTCCGTGATGTTTTTCTCACTCCTACTAGTGAATGTATTGTTACACACCCATACAATTTGCACCACCACGTGATGTTTTTCAAAAACCTGTCCTACACTTCCACTGCATGTTTCCTGACCTCCCCATGCTGAGCAAACCGTGATGCTTTTCTCTATCCTACATTGCCAATCACATTCTTTCCTTATTCAGATCCTATGATTCACACCACCCCGTGATATTTTTCTCATTCCCACTAGTGAATGTAATGTTACACACCCATATAATGCGCACCACCCCGCGATGTACTTCAGAAACCTATCCTTCATTGCCAGTGCATGTTTCCTGACCTCCCTATGCTGACCACCCCGTGGTACTTTTCCCCGTCCTACATTGCCACTCACTGCCTATCCTAATTCAGATCCTATGATTCACACCACCCTGTGATGTTTTTCTCACTCCTACTAGTGAATGGCCTGTTAGAAACCCTTACAATGTGCACCACCCCGCGATGTTTTTCAGAAACCTATCCTACATTGCCACTGCATGTTTCCTGACTTTCCCATGCTGACCACCCCGTGGTGCTTTTCTCCAACCTACATTGCCACTCACTGACTATCCTAATTCAGACATCCCGATTCACACAACCCTGTGATGTTTTTCTCACTCCTACTATTGAATGTATTGTTACACACCCATACAATGCACACCACCACGCGATGTTTTTCAGAAACCTATCCAACACTTCCACTGCATGTTTCCTTACTCCCCATGCTGACCACCCCGTGGTGATTTTCTCCAACCTACATTGCCACTCACTGCCTATCCTAATTCAGATCCTATGATTCACACCACCCTGTGATGTTTTTCTCACTCCTACTAGTGAATGGCCTGTTAGAAACCCTTACAATGTGCACCACCCCGCGATGTTTTTCAGAAACCTATCCTACATTGCCACTGCATGTTTCCTGACCTTCCCATGCTGACCACCCCGTGGTGCTTTTCTGCATCCTACATTGCGACTCACTTCCCATCCTTATTGAGATCCTATGATTCATACCACCCCGTGATGTTTTTCTCACTCCTACTAATTAATGTAATTTTACACACCCATAAATTGTGCTCCACCGGAGATGTTTTTCAGAAACCTATCCTACATTGCCACTGCATGTTTCCTGACCTCCCCATACTGACGACCTCGTGGTGCTTTTCTCCATCCTACATTGCCACTCGCTGCCTATCCTAATTCAGACGCTCTGATTCACACCACACCGTGATGGTTTTCTCACTCCTACTAGTGAATGTAATGTTACACACCCATACAATGCGCACCCCCCCGCGATGTTTTTTAGAAACCTATCCTACATTGCCACAGCGTGTTTCCTGACCTCACCATGCTGACCACCCTGTGGTGCTTTTCTCCATCCTACATTGCCACTCACTGCCTATGCTAATTCAGACATCCCGATTCACACAACCCCGTGATGTTTTTCTCATTCCTACTAGTGAATGTATTGTTACACACCCATACAATGCGCAGCACTCGAGATGTTTTTCAGAAACCTATCTTACATTGCCACTGCATGTTTCCTGACCTTCCCATGCTGACCACCGCGTGGTGCTTTTCTGCATCCTACATTGCGACTCACTTCCTATCCTTATTGAGATCCTATGATTCATACCACCCCGTGATGTTTTTTTCACTCCTACTAGTTAATGTAATTTTACACACCCATAAAATGGGCACCACCGGCGATGTTTTTCAGAAACCTATCCTACACTTCCACTGCATGTTTCCTGACCTCCCCATGCTGACCACCCCGTGATTCTTTTCTCCATCCTACATTGCCAATCACATTCTTTCCTTATTCAGATCCTATGATTCACACCACCCCGTGATATTTTTCTCACTCCCACTAATGAATGTAATGTTACACACCCATATAATGCGCACCACCCCGCGATGTACTTCAGAAACCTATCCTTCATTGCCAGTGCATGTTTCCTGACCTCCCTATGCTGACCACCCCGTGGTGCTTTTCTCCATCCTACATTGCCACTCACTGCCTATCCTAATTCAGACACTCTGTCTCACACCACCCCATGATGTTTTTCTCACTCCTACTACTGATTGTAATTTTACACACCCATACAATGCGCGTCACCCCACGATTTTTTTCAGAAACTTATCCTACATTGCCCATGAATGTTTCCTCACCTCCCCATGCTGCGCACCCATATAATGCGCACCACCTCGCGATGTACTTTAGAAACCTATCCTACATTGCCACTGCATGTTTCCTGACCTCCCCATGCTTACGACCGCATGGTGCTTTTCTACTTCCTACATTGCCACTCACTGCCTATCCTAATTCAGATCCTATGATTCATACCACCCCGTGATGTTTTTCTCACTGCTACTAGTGAATGGCCTATTAGAAACCCTTACTATGCGCACCACCCCGTGATGTTTTTCAGAAACCTATCCTACATTGCCACTGCATGTTTCCTGACCTCCCCATGCTGACCACCCCATGGTGCTTTTCTCTATCCTACATTGCCACTCACTGCCTATCCTAATTCAGACTCTCCGATTCACACCACACCATGATGTTTTTCTCACTCCTACTAGTGAATGTAATGTTACACACCAATACAATGCGCACCAACCGCGTTGTTTTTCAGAACCTATCCTACGTTGTCACTGCATGTTTCCTGTCCTTCACATGCTGACCACCCCGTGGTGCTTTTCTGCATCCTACAAGGCGACCCACTTCTTATCCTTATTGAGATCCTATGATTCATACCACCCCGTGATATTTTTCTCACTCCTAGTAGTTAATGTAATTTTACACACCCATAAATTGCCCACCACCGGCCATGTTTTTCAGAAACCTATCCTACATTGCCACTGCATATTTCCTGACCTCCCCATACAAATGACCTCGTGGTGCTTTTCTCCATCCTACATTGCCACTCACTGCCTATGCTAATTCAGAAGCTCCGATTCACACCACCCCGTGATGGTTTTCTCACTCCTATTAGTGAATGTAATGTTACACACCCATACAATGCGCACCACCCCGCGATGTTTTTCAGAAACCTATCCTACATTGCCACAGCGTGTTTCCTGACATCCCCATGCTGACGACCCCGTGGTGGTTTTCTCCAACCTACATTGCCACTCACTGACTATCCTAATTCAGACATCCCGATTCACACAACCCTGTGATGTTTTTCTCACTCCTACTAGTGAATGTATTGTTACACACCCATACAATGCGCACCACCACGCGATGTTTTTCAGAAACCTATGCAACACTTCCACTGCATGTTTCCTTACTCCCCACGCTGACCACCCCGTGGTGATTTTCTCCAACCTACATTGCCACTCACTGCCTGTCCTTATTCAGACCCTCCGATTCACACCACCCCGTGATGTTTTTCTCACTCCCACAAGTGAATGTAATGTTACACACCAATGCAATGCGCACCACCACACGATGTTTTTCAGAAACCTATTATACATTGCCACTGCATGTTTCCTGACCTCGCCATGCTGAACACCCTGTGGTGCTTTTCTCCATCCTAGATGGTCACTCACTGACTATCCTAATTCAGGTCTTATGATTCACACCACCCCGTGATGTTTTTCTCACTCCTACTAGTGAATGTAATGTTACACACCCATACAATGCGCACCACTCGCGATTGTTTTTGGAAACCTATCTTACATTGCCATTGCATATTTCCTGACCTCAGAATGCTGACCACCCCGTGGTGGTTTTCTCCATCCTACATTGCCACTCACTGCCTATCCTAATTCAGACGCTCTGATTCACACCACACCGTGATGGTTTCCTCACTCCTACTAATGAATGTAATGTTACACACCCATACAATGCGCACCACCCCGCGATGTCTTTCCGAAACCTATCCTACATTGCCACAGCGTGTATCCTGACCTCCCCATGCTGACCACCCCTTGGTGCTTTTCTTCATCCTACATTGCCACTCACTGCCTATCCTAATTCAGACATCCCGATTCCCACCACCCCGTGATGTTTTTCTCACTCCTACTAGTGAATGTACTGTTACACACCCATAGAATTCGCACCACAACGCGATGTTTTTCAGAAACCTATCCTACACATCCACTGCATGTTTCCTGACCTCCCCATGCTGACCACCCCGTGATTCTTTTCTCCATCCTACATTGCCAATCACATTCTTTCCTTATTCAGATCCTATGATTCACACCACCCCGTGATATTTTTCTCACTCCCACTAGTGAATGTAATGTTACACACCCATATAATGCGCACCACCCCGCGATGTACTTCAGAAACCTATCCTTCATTACCAGTGCATGTTTCCTGACCTCCCTATGCTGACCACCCCGTGGTGCATTTCTCCATCCTACATTGCCACTCACTGCCTATCCTAATTCAGACACTCTGTCTCACACCACCCCATGATGTTTTTCTCACTCCTACTACTGATTGTAATTTTACACACCCATACAATGCACATCACCCCATGATTTTTTTCAGAAACCTATCCTACATTGCCCCTGCATGTTTCCTCACCTTCCCATGCTGCGCACCCATATAATGCGCCCCACCCCGCGATGTACTTCAGAAACCTATCCTACATTGCCACTGCATATTTCCTGACCTCCCCATACTAATGACCTCGTGGTGCTTTTCTCCATCCTACATTGCCACTCACTGCCTATGCTAATTCAGAAGCTCCGATTCACACCACCCCGTGATGGTTTTCTCACTCCTATTAGTGAATGTAATGTTACACACCCATACAATGCGCACCACCCCGCGATGTTTTTCAGAAACCTATCCTACATTGCCACAGCGTGTTTCCTGACATCCCCATGCTGACGACCCCGTGGTGGTTTTCTCCAACCTACATTGCCACTCACTGACTATCCTAATTCAGATATCCCGATTCACACAACCCTGTGATGTTTTTCTCACTCCTACTAGTGAATGTATTGTTACACACCCATACAATGCACACCACCGCGCGATGTTTTTCAGAAACCTATCCAACACTTCCACTGCATGTTTCCTTACGCCCCACGCTGACCACCCCGTGGTGATTTTCTCCAACCTACATTGCCACTCACTGCCTGTCCTTATTCAGACCCTCCGATTCACACCACCCCGTGATGTTTTTCTCACTCCCACAAGTGAATGTAATGTTATACACCAATGCAATGCGCACCACCACACGATGTTTTTCAGAAACCTATTATACATTGCCACTGCATGTTTCCTGACCTCCCCATGCTGAACACCCTGTGGTGCTTTTCTCCATCCTAGATGGTCACTCACTGACTATCCTAATTCAGGTCTTATGATTCACACCACCCCGTGATGTTTTTCTCACTCCTACTAGTGAATGTAATGTTACACACCCATACAATGCGCACCACTCGCGATTGTTTTTGGAAACCTATCTTACATTGCCATTGCATATTTCCTGACCTCCGAATGCTGACCACCCCGTGGTGGTTTTCTCCATCCTACATTGCCACTCACTGCCTATCCTAATTCAGACGCTCTGATTCACACCACACCGTGATGGTTTCCTCACTCCTACTAATGAATGTAATGTTACACACCCATACAATGCGCACCACCCCGCGATGTCTTTCCGAAACCTATCCTACATTGCCACAGCGTGTTTCCTGACCTCCCCATGCTGACCACCCCTTGGTGCTTTTCTTCATCCTACATTGCCACTCACTGCCTATCCTAATTCAGACCTCCCGATTCCCACCACCCCGTGATGTTTTTCTCACTCCTACTAGTGAATGTACTGTTACACACCCATACAATTCGCACCACAACGCGATGTTTTTCAGAAACCTATCCTACACTTCCACTGCATGTTTCCTGACCTCCCCATGCTGACCACCCCGTGATGGTTTTCTCCATCCTACATTGCCAATCACATTCTTTCCTTATTCAGATCCTATGACTCACACCACCCCGTGATATTTTTCTCACTCCCACTAGTGAATGTAATGTTACACACCCATATAATGCGCACCACCCCGCGATGTACTTCAGAAACCTATCCTTCATTACCAGTGCATGTTTCCTGACCTCCCTATGCTGACCACCCCGTGGTGCATTTCTCCATCCTACATTGCCACTCACTGCCTATCCTAATTCAGACACTCTGTCTCACACCACCCCATGA
This sequence comes from Cavia porcellus, assembly GCF_034190915.1. NCBI lineage: Eukaryota > Metazoa > Chordata > Mammalia > Rodentia > Caviidae > Cavia > Cavia porcellus. The sequence goes on along the minus strand of NW_026947507.1, from coordinate 58,454,570 downwards.
TGTTTTTCTCACTCCTACTACTGATTGTAATTTTACACACCCATACAATGCACATCACCCCATGATTTTTTTCAGAAACCTATCCTACATTGCCCCTGCATGTTTCCTCACCTCCCCATGCTGCGCACCCATATAATGCGCCCCACCCCGCGATGTACTTCAGAAACCTATCCTACATTGCCACTGCATGTTTCCTGACCTCCCCATGCTTACGACCGCGTGGTGCTTTTCTACATCCTACATTGCCACTCACTGCCTATCCTAATTCAGATCCTATGATTCACACCACCCCGTGATGTTTTTCTCACTCCTACTAGTGAATGTAATGTTACACACCAATACAATGCGCACCAACCGCGTGGTTTTTCAGAACCTATCCTACATTGCCACTGCATGTTTCCTGACCTTCCCATGCTGACCACCCCGTGGTGCTTTTCTGCATCCTACATTGCGACTCACTTCCTATCCTTATTGAGATCCTATGATTCATACCACCTGTGATGTTTTTCTCACTCGTACTAGTTAATGTAATTTTACACACCCATAAATTGCCCACCACCGGCCATGTTTTTCAGAAACCTATCCTACATTGCCACTGCATATTTCCTGTCCTCCCCATACTAACGACCTCGTGGTGCTTTTCTCCATCCTACATTGCGACTCACTGACTGTCCTAATTCAGACATCCCGATTCACACAACCCTGTGATGCTTTTCTCACTCCTGCTAGTGAATGTATTGTTATACACCCATACAATGTGCACCACCACGCGATGTTTTTCAGAAACCTATCCAACACTTCCACTGCATGTTTACTGACTCCCCATGCTGACCATCCCGTGGTGATTTTCTCCAAACTACATTGCCACTCACTGCCTGTCCTTATTCAGACCCTCCGATTCACACCATCCCGTGATGTTTTTCTCACTGCTACTAGTTAATGGCATGTTAGAAAACCTTACGATGCGCACAACCCCGCGATGTTTTTCAGAAACATATCCTACATTGCCAGTGCATGTTTACTGACCTCCCCATGCTGACCACCACGTGGTGCTTTTCTCCATCCTACATTGCCACTCACAGCCTATCCTAATTCAGACTCTCCGATTCACAACACCCCGTGATGTTTTTCTCACTGCCACAAGTGAATGTAATGTTACACACCAATGCAATGCGCACCACCCCACGATGTTTTTCAGAAACCTATTATACATTGCCACTGCATGTTTCCTGACCTCCCCATGCTGAACACCCCGTGGTGCTTTTCTCCATCCTAGATGGTCACTCACTGACTGTCCTAATTCAGGTATTACGATTCACACCACCCCGTGATGTTTTTCTCACTCCTACTAGTGAATGTAATGTTACACACCCACACAAGGCGCACCACCCCGCGATGTGTTTCAGAAACCTATCATACATTGCCACTGCATGTTTCCTGACCTCCCCATGCTGACCATCCCGTGGTGATTTTCTCCATCCTACATTGCCACTCACATCCTATCCTTATTCAGATGCTATGATGAATCCCTCCCTGTGATATTTTTCTCACTCCCACTAGTTAATGTAATTTTACACACCCATATAATGGGCACCAACCCGCGATGTACTTCAGATACCTATCCTTCTTTGCCACTGCATGTTTCCTGACCTCCCTATGCTGACCACCCGGTGGTGCTTTTCTCCATCCTACATTGCCTCTCACTGCCTATCCCAATTTAGACACTCTGTTTCACACCACCCCATGATGTTTTTCTCACTCCTACTATTGATTGTAATGTTACACACCATACATTGCGCATCATCCCACGATTTTTTTTTAGAAACCTATCCTACCTTGCCACTGCATGTTTCCTGACCTCCCCATGCTGCGCACCCATATAATGCACACCACCTCACGATGTACTTCAGAAACCTATCCTACATTGCCACTGCATGTTTCCTGACCACCCCATGCTAACCACCCCGTCGTCTTTTTCTACATCCTACATTGCCACTCCCTGTCTATACTAATTCAGATCCTATGATTCACACCACCCCGTGATGTTTTTCTCACTCCTACTAGTTAAGGGCCTGTTAGAAACCCTTACAATGCGCACCACCCCGCGATATTTTTCAGAAACCTATCGTACATTGCCCCTGCATGTTTCCTTACCTCCACATGCTGACCACCCCGTGGTGCTTTTCTCCATCCTACATTGCCACTCACTGCCTATCCTAATTCAGACTCTCCGATTCACACCACCCCGTGATGTTTTTCTCACTCCGACTAGTGAATGTAATGTTACACACCAATACAATGCGCAACACCCGGCGATTTTGTTCAGAAACATATTATACATTGCCACTGCATATTTCCTGACCTCCCCATGCTGAACACCCCATGGTGCTTTTCTCCATCATACATTGCCACTCACTTCCTATCCTTACTGAGATCCTATGATTCACACCACCCCGTGATGTTTTTCTAACTCTTACCAGTGAATGTAATGTTACACACCCATACAATGCGCACCACCCGCGATATTTTTAAGAAACCTATCCTACATTGCCACTGCATGTTTCCTGACATTCCCATGCTGACCACGCCGTGGTGCTTTTCTGCATCCTACATTGCATCTCACTTCCTACCCTTATTGAGATCCTATGATTCACACCACCCCGTGATGTTTTTCTCACTCCCACTAGTGAATGTAATTTTAAACACCCATATAATGCGCACCACACTGCAATGTACTTCAGAAACCTATCCTACATTGCCACTGCATGTTTCCTGACCTCCCCACGCTTACCACCCCGTGGTGGTTTTCTCCATCCTACATTGCGACTCACTGCCTATCCTAATTCAGACACTCCATTTCACACCACCCCATGATGTTTTTCTCCCTCATACTAGTGAATGTAATGTTACACACCCACACAATGCGCACCATACCGCAATGTTTTTCAGAAACCTATCCTACATTGCCACTGCATGTTTCCTGACCTCCTTATGCTGACAACCCCGTGGTGCTTTTCTCCATCCTACATTGCCACTCACATCCTATCCTTATTCAGATCCTATGATTCACAGCACCCCGTGATGTTTCTCACTCCCACTAGTGAATGTAATTTTACACACCCATATAATGCGCACCACCCCGCAATGTACTTCAGAAATCTATCCTTCATTGGCAATGAATGTTTCCTGACCTCCTTATGCTGACCACCCCGTGGTGCTTTTCTCCATCCCACATTGCCATTCATTGCCTATCCTAAGTCAGACACTCCGTTTCACACCACCCCATGATGATTTTCTCACTCCTACTACTGATTCTAATGTTACACACCCATACAATGCGCACCACCCCGCGATGTTTTACAGAAACCTATCCTACATTGACACTGCATGTTTCCTGACCTCCACATGCTGACCACCCCGTGGTGCTTTTCTCCATCCTACATTGCCAATCACATCCTATCCTTATTCAGATCCTATGATTCACACCAACCCGTGATATTTTTCTAATTCCTACTAGTGAATGTAATGTTACACACCCATACAATGCGCACCACCCGCGATGTTTTTCAGAAACCTATCCTACAATGACACTGCATTTTTCCTGACCTTCCCATGCTGACCGCCCCGTGGTGCTTTTCTGCATCCTACATTGCGACTCACTTCCTATTCTTGATCCTATGTGATCCTATGATTCATCCTACATTGCGACTCACTTCCTATTTTCTCCATCCTACATTGCCACTCACTGCCTGTCCTTATTCAGACCCTCCGATCCACACCACGCCGTGATGTTTTTCTCACTGCTACTAGTTAATGGCATGTTACAAAACCTTACGATGGGCACCACCCCACGATGTTTTTCAGAAACCTATCCTACATTGCCGCTGCATGTTTCCTGACCTCCCCCTGCTGACCACCTCGTGGTGCTTTTTTCCATCCTACATTGCCACTCACTGTCTATCCTAATTCAGACTCTCCGATTCACACCACCCCGTGATGTTTTTCTCACGTATACTAGTGAATGTAATGTTACACACCAACAATGCGCACCACGCCGCGCTGTTTTTCACAAACCTATTATACATTGCCACTGCATGTTTCCTGACCTCCCCATGCTGAACACCCCGTGGTGCTTTTCTCCATCCTAGATGGCCACTCACTGCCTATCCTAATTCAGATCCTATGATTCACACCAGTAAGTGATGTTTTTCTCACTCCTAGTAGAGAATGTAATGTTACACACCCATACAATGCGCAGCACTCCGCGATATTTTTCAGAAACCTATCCTACATTGCCACTGCATGATTCCTGACCTTCCCATGCTGACCACGCCGTGGTGCTTTTCTCCATCGTACATTGCCACTCACTGCCTATCCTATTCAGATCCTATGATTCACACCACCCCGTGATGTTTTTCACACTCCTACTAGTGAATGCAATGGTACACACCCATACAATGCGCAGCACCCACGATGTTTTTCAGAAACCTATCCTACATTGCCACTGCATGTTTCCTGACCTCCCCATGCTGACGAACCCGTGGTGCTTTTCTCCAGCCTGCATTGCCACTCCCTTCCTATCCTTATTCAGACCCTCCGATTCACACCACCCCGTGATGTTTTTCACACTCCTACTAGTGAATGCAATGGTACACACCCATACAATGCGCAGCACCCACGATGTTTTTCAGAAACCTATCCTACATTGCCACTGCATGTTTCCTGACCTCTCCATGCTGACGACCCCTTGGTGCTTTTCTACAGCCTGCATTGCCACTCCCTTCCTATCCTTATTCAGATCCTATGATTCACACCACCCCATGATATTTTTCTCACTCCAACTAGTGAATGTAAAGTTACACACCCATGCAATACGCACCAACCCTCGATGTACTTCAGAAACCTATCCTACATTGCCACGGCATGTTTCCTCACCTCCCCATACTGACCACCCCGTGGTGCTTTTCTCCATCCTACATTGCCACTCACTGCCTATCCTAATTCAGATCCGATGATTCACATCGCTCCGTGATTTTTTTCTCACTCCTACTAGTGAATGGCCTGTTAGAAACCCTTACAATGCACACCACCCCGCGATGTTTTTCAGAAACAATGCCACTGCATGTTTCCTGACCTTCCCGTTCTGACCACCCCGTGGTCCTTTTATGCATCCTATATTGCGACTCACTTCCTATCCATATTGAGATCCTATGATTCACACCATCCCGTGATGTTTTTCTCACTCCTAGTAGTTAATGCAATTTTACAACCCCATAAAATGCGCACCACCGGCGATGTTTTTCAGATACCTATCCTACATTGCCACTGCATGTTTCCTGACCTCCCCATACTGACGAATTCGTGCTGCTTTTCTCCATCCTACGTTGGCACTCACTGCCTGTCCTTATTCAGACCCTCCGATTCACACAACCCCGTGATGTTTTTCTCACTGCTACTAGTTAATGGCATGTTAGAAAACCTTACGATGCGTACCACCCTGCGATGTTTTTCAGAAACCTATCCTACATTGCCACTGCATGTTTCCTGACCTCCCCATGCTGACCACCCCGTGGTGCTTTTCTCCATCCTACATTGTGACTCACTGAATATCCTAATTCAGACTCTCCGATTCACACCAGCCCGTGATGTTTTTCTCACTCCTACTAGTGAATGTAATCTTACACACCAATACAATGCGCACCACACCGCGATGTTTTTCAGAAACCTATTATATATTGCCACTGCATGTTTCCTGATCTCCCCATTCTGAAAACCCCGTGGAGCTTTTCTCCATCCTACATTGCCACTCACATCCGATCCTTATTCAGATCCTATGATTCCACACCACCCCGTGATATTTTTCTCACTCCCACAAGTGAATGTAATGTTACACACCCATATAATGCGCACCACCCCACGATGTACTTCAGAAACCTATCCTACATTGCCACTGCATGTTTCCTAACCTCCCCATGTTGACCACCCCGTGGTTCTTTTCTCAATCCTACATTGCCACTCACTTTCTATCCTTATTCAGCCCCTGGGTTTCACACCACCCCTTGATGTTTTTCTCACTCCTACTTGTGAGTGTAATTTTACACACCCATACAATAGCACCATCCGCGATGTTTTTCAAAAACCTATCTTACATTGCCACTGCATGTTTCCTGACCTCCCCATGCTGAAAACCCCGTGGTGCTTTTCTCCATCCGACATTGCCACTCACTTCCATTCCTTATTCAGATCCTATGATTCACACAACCCCGTGATGCTTTTCTCACTCCAACTAGGGAATGTAATGTTACACACCAATACAATGCGCACCACCCGCGATATTTTTCAGAAACCTATCCTACATTGCAACTGCATATTTCCTGACCTCGCCAAACTGACCACCCCGTGGTGCTTTTCTCCATCCTACATTGCCACTCACTGCCTATCCTAATTCATACTCTCCGAATTACACCACCCCATGATGTTTTTCTCACCCCTACTAGTGAAAGGAATGTTACGCACCAATACAATGGGCACCACCCTGCGATGATTTTTCAGAAACCTATTATACATTGCCACTGCACGATTTCTGACCGCCCCCTGCTGACCACACCGTGGTGCTTTTCTCCATCCTAGATTGCCACTCAATGCCTATCCTATTCAGATCCTATGATTCACACCACCCCGTCATGTTTTTCTCTCTCCTACTAGTGAATGTAATGTTACACACCCACACAATGCGCACCACCACTCGATGTTTTTCAGAAACCTATCCTACCTTGCCTCTGCATGTTACCTGACCTCCCCATGCTGACCACCCCGTGGTGCTTTTCTCCATTCTACACTGCTATTCGCTGACGATACTAATTCAGATCCTATGATTCACACCACCCCGTGATGTTTTTCTCACTCCTACTAGTGAATGAAATGTTACACACACATACAATGCGCACCACCACGCGATGTTTTTCAGAAACTTATCCTACATTGCCACTGCATATTTCCGGACCACCCCATGCTGACCACCCCATAGCGCTTTTCTCCATTCTAGATTGCCACTCACTGCCTATTCTAATGCAGATCCTATGGTTCAAACAACCCCGTGATGTTTTTCTCACTCCTACTAATGAATGTAATATTACACACCCATACAATGCGCAGCACTCCGGGATGTTTTTCAGAAACATATCCTACATTTCCACTGCATGTTTCCTGACCTCCACATGCTGACCAACCCGTGGTGCTTTTCTACATCTTACATTGCCACTCACTGCCTATCCTTATTCAGACCCTCTGATTCACACCATCCCATGATATTTTTGTCACTCCTACTAGTGAATGGCCTGTTAGAAACCCTTACAATGCGCACCACCCCGCGATGTTTTTCAGGAACCTAAACTACATTGCCACTGCATGTTTGTTGACCTCCGCATGCTGACCACCCCGTTTTGCTTTTCTCCATTCCACCTTGCTACTCACTGCCTATGCTAATTCAGACCCCCGATTCACACCACCCCGTGATGTTTTTCTCACTCCTAGTAGTGTATGTAATATTACACACCCATACCTTGCGCACCACCCCGCGATGTTTTTCAGAAACCTATCCTACATTGCCACTGCATGTTTCCTGACCTCCCTAGGATGACCACACCGTGGTGCTTTTCTCCATCCTACATTGCCAATGACTTCCTATCCTTACTGAGATCCTATTATTCACACGACCCCGAGATGTTGTTCTCACTCCTAGTAGTGAATGTAATGTTACACACCTATACAATGCGCTCCACCCGCGATGTTTTTCAGAAACCTATCCTACATTGCCACTGCATGTTTAGTGACCTTCCCATGCTGACCACCCCATGGTGCTTTTCTTCATCCTACATTGCGACTCACTTCCTATCCTTATTGAGATCCTGTGATTCACACCACCCCGTGATGTTTTTCTCACTCCTAGTAGTGTATGTAATATTACACACCCATACCGTGCGCACCACCCCGCGATGCTTTTCAGAAACCTATCCTACATTTCCACTGCATGTTTCCTGACCTCCCTAGGCTGACCACACCGTGGTGCTTTTCTCCATCCTACATTGCCACTCACTGCCTCTCCTAATTCAGATCCTATGATTCACACCACCCCATGAAGTTTTTCTCACTGCTACTGATTAATGGCATGTTAGAAAACCTTACGATGCGCACCACCCCGCGATGTTTTTCAGAAACCTATCCTATATTGCCACTGAATGTTTCCTGACCACCCCATGCTGACCACCCCGTGGTTCTTTGTTCAATCCTACTTTGCCACTGACTGCCTATCCGAATTCATGTCCTATGATTCACACCACCCCGTGATGTTTTTCTCCCTGCTACTAGTGAATGTATTGTTACACACCCATACAATGCGCACCACCCCGCGATGTGTTTCAGAAACCTATCCTACATTGCAACTGCATGTTTCCTGACCTCCCCATGCTGACCACCCCGTGGTGCTTTTCTCCATCCTACATTGCCACTCACTTCCTATTCTTATTCAGACACTCCGATTCACATCACCCCTTGATGTTGTTCTCACTCCTACTAGTGAATGTAATGTTACACACCCATACAATGCACACCACCCCACGATGTTTTTCAGAAAACTATCCTACATTGCCACTGCATATTTCCGGACCTCCCCATGCTGACCACCCCGTAGCGCTTTTCTCCATTCTAGATTGCCACTCACTGCCTATTCTAATTCAGATGCTATGGTTCAAACCACCCCGTGATGTTTTTCTCACTCCTATTAGTGAATGTAATATTACACACCCATAAAATGCGCACCAACCCGGGATGTTTTTCAGAAACCTATCCTACATTTCCACTGCATGTTTCCGGACCTCCCCATGTTGACCACCCCGTGGTACTTTTCTCCGTCCTACATTGCCACTCACTGCCTATCCTAATTCAGATCCTATGATTCACACCACCCCGTGATGTTTTTCTCACTCCTACTAGTGAATGGCCTGTTAGAAACCCTTCACAATGTGCACCATCCCGCGATGTACTTCTGAAAACTATCCTACATTGCCACTGCATGTTTCCTGACCTCCCCATGCTGACCACCCCGTGGTTCTTTGTTCAATCCTACTTTGCCACTGACTGCCTATCCGAATACATGTCCTATGATTCACACCACCCCGTGATGGTTTTCTCACTCCTATTAGTGAATGTAATGTTACACACCCATACAATGGGCACCACCCTTCGATGTTTTTCAGAAACCTATCCTACAATGTCACTGCATGTTTCCTGACCTCCCCATGCTGACCACCCCGTGGTGCTTTTCTCCATCCTACATTGCCACTCACTGCCTATCCTATTTCAAACCCTCCGATTCACACCACCCCATGAAGTTTTTCTCACTTCTACTAGTGAATGTAATTTTACACTCCCATACAATGCACACGACCACGCGATGTTTTTCAGAAACCTATCCTACATGGCCACTGCATGTTTCCTGACCACCCCATGCTGACCACCCCGTGGTGCTTTTCTCTATCCTACCGTGCCATTCACTCACTATCCTAATTCACATCCCATGATTCACACACGCCGTGATGTTTTTCTCACTCCTACTAGTGAATGTAATGTTACACACCCACACAATGCGCACCACAACGCGATGTTTTTCAGAAACCTATCCTACATTGCCTCTGCATGTTTCCTGACCTCCCCAAGCTGACCACCTTGTGGTGCTTTCTCCATCCTACTTTGCCACTCACTGCCTATCCTAATTCATATCCTATGATTCACACCACACCGTGATGTTTTTCTCACTCCTACTAGTGAATGTAATGTTACACACCATTACAATGCGCACCACCCCGCGATGTTTTTCAGAAACCTATCCTACATTGCCACTTCATGTTTACTGACGTCGTCATTCTGACCACCCCGTGGTGCTTTTCTCCATCCTACATTGCCACTCACATCCTATCCTTATTCAGATCCTATGATTCCCACCACCCCGTGATATTTTTCTCACTCCCACAAGTGAATGTAATGTTACACACCCATATAATGCGCACCACCCCACGACGTAATTCAGAAACCTATCCTACATTGCCACTGAATGTTTCCTGACCTCCCAATGCTGACCACCCTGTGGTGCTTTCGCAATCCTACATTGCCACTCACTGCCTATCCTAATTCATATCCTATGATTCACACCACACCATGATGTTTTTCTCCCTCCTACTAGTGAATGTAATGTTACACACCCACACAATGCGCACCACCTGCGATGTTGTTCAGAAACCTATCCTACATTGCCACTGCACGTTTTCTAACCTCCCCATGCTGACCACCCCGTGGTGCTTTTCTCCATCCTACATTGCCACTCACTTCCTATCCTTATTCAGTTCCCATGATTCACACCACCCCGTGATATTTTTCTCCCTCCCACTAGTGAATGTAGTGTTACACACCCATATAATGCGCACCACCCTGCGATTTACTTCAGAAACCTATCCTACATTGCCATTGCATGTTTCCTGACCTCCCCATGCTGATCACCCCGTTGTGCTTTTCTCCATCCTACATTGCCACTCACTGCCTATTCTAATTCAGATCCATTTGCTCAAACCACCCCGTGATTTTTTTCTCACTCCTACCAGTGAATGTAATGTTACACACCCATAGAATGAGCACCACCCCGCGATGTTTTTCAGAAACCTATCGTACATTGCCACTGCATGTTTCCTGACCTCCCCATGCTGACCACCCAGTGGTGCTTTTCTCCATCCTACAATGCCACTCATTGCCTATCATTATTCAGACGTTCCGTTTCACACCACCCCGTGATGTTTTTCTCACTCCTACTAGTGAATGTAATGTTACACACCCGTACAATGCGCACCACCCCGGGATGTTTTTCAGAAACCTATCCTACATTGCCATCGCATGTTTCCTGAACTCCCGAAGCTGACCACCCCGTGGTGCTTTTTTCTATCCTACATTGCGACTCACTTCCTTTCCTTATTCAGACCCGCTGATTCACACCACCCCTTGATGTTTTTCTCACTCCTACTTGTGAATGTAATTTTACACACCCATACAATAGCACCACCCGCGATGTTGTTTAGAAACCTATCCTACATTGCCACTGCATGATTTCAGACCTCCCCATGATGACCACACCGTGGTGCTTTTCTCCATCCTACATTGCCACTCACTGCTTATCCTAATTCAGATCCTATGATTCACACCACCCCGTGAAGTTATTCGCACTCCTACTAGGGAATGTAATGTTACACACCCATACAATGTGAACCACCCCGTGATGTACTTAAGAAACCTATCCTAAATTGCCACTACATGTTTCCTGACCTCCCCATGCCGACCACCCCGTGGTGCTTTTCTCCAGCCTACATTGCCACTCACTTCCTATCCTGATCCGACCCTCCGATTCACACCACCCTGTGATGTTTTTCACACTCCTACTAGTGAATGTAATGTTACACACCCATACAATGCGCACCACCCGCGATGTTTTTCAGAAACCTATCCTACTTTGCCACTGCATTTTTCCTGACCTCCCCATGCTGACCACCCCGTGGTGCTTTGCTCCATCCTACATTGCCACTCACTGCCTATCCTAATTCACCCCTGCCGATTCACACCACCCGTGATTTTTTTTTCTCAATCCTACTAGATAATGTAAAGTTACACACACATACAATGAGCACCTCCATGCGATGTTTTTCAGAAACCTATCCTACATTGCCACTGCAGGTTTCCTGACCTCTCCATGCTGACCACCCCGTGGTGCTTTTCTCCATCCTACATTGCCACTCACTGCCTATACTAATTCAGATCCTATGATTCACACCACCGCGTGATGTTTTTCTCACTCCTACTAGTGAATGGCCTGTTAGAAACGCTTACAATGCGCACCACCCCACGATGTTTTTCAGAAACCTATCCTACATTGCCACTGCATGTTTCCTGACCACCCAATGCTGATCACCCCGTTGTGCTTTTCTCCATCCTACATTGCCAGTCACTGCCTATCCTAATTCAGACCCACCGATTCACACCACCCTGTGATTTTTTTCTCAATCCTACTAGATAATGTAATGTTACACACCCATACAATTAGCACCACTACCGGATGTTTTTCAGAAACCTATCCTACATTGCCACTGCATGTTCCCTGACCTCCCCATGTTGACCACCCCGTGGTGCTTTTCTCCATTCTACAGTGCCATTCGCTGACTATCCTAATTCAGATCCTATGATTCACACCAGCCCGTGATGTTTTTCTCACTCCTACTAGTGAATGTAATGTTATACACCCATACAATGCGCACCACCCTGCGATGTTTTTCAGAAACCTATCCTATATTGCCACTGCCTATTTCCCGACCTCCCCATGCTGCCCACCCTGTAGCGCTTTTCTCCATTCTAGATTGCCACTCACTGCCTATTCTAATTCAGATCCTATGGTTCAAACCACCCCGTGATATTTCTCTCACTCCTACAATGAATGTAATATTACACACCCATAAAATGCGCACCACCCCGGGATGTTTTTCAGAAACCTATCCTACATTGCCATCGCATGTTTCCTGAACTCCCAAATCTGACCACCCCGTGGTGCTTTTCTCTACCCTACATTGCGACTCACTTCCTTTCCTTATTCAGACCTGCTGATTCACACCACCCTTGATGTTTTTCTCACTCCTACTTGTGAATGTAATTTTACACACCCATACAATAGCACCACCCGCGATGTTGTTCAGAAACCTATCCTACATTGTCACTGCATGTTTCCTGACCTCCCCATGCTGACCAGCCCATGGTGCTTTTAACCATCCTACATTGCCACTCAAATCCTATACTTATTCAGATCCTATGATTCACACAACCCCGTGATGTTTTTCTCACTCCTACTAGTGAATGTAATGTTACACACCCATACAATGCGCACCACCCGCGATGTTTTTCAGAAACCTATCCTACATTGCCACTGCATATTTCCTGACCTCGCCATGCTGACCACCCTGTGGTGCTTTTCTCCATCCTACATTGCCACTCACTGCCTATCCTAATTCAGACTCTCCGATTCACACCACCCCATGATGTTTTTCTCACCCCTACTAGTGAATGTAATGTTACACACCCATACAATGCGCACCACCCCATGATGTTTTTCAGAAACCTATCCTACAATGCCACTACATTTTTCCTGACCTCCACATACTGACCACCCCGTGGTGCTTTTGTCCATCCTACATTGCCACTCACTGCCTATCCCTTTCTGACCCTCCGATTCACACCACCCCGTGATGTTTTTCTCACTCCTACTAGTGTATGTAATGTTACACACCCATACAATGCGCACCACCACGCGATGTTTTTCAGAAAACTATCCTACAATGCCACTGCATGTTTCCTGACCTCCCCATGCTGACCACCGTGTGGTGCTTTTCTCCATCCTACAGTGCCATTCACTGACTATCCTAATTCTGATCCCACGATTCACACCACCCCGTGATGTTTTTCTCACTCACCCTAGTGAATGTAATGTTATACACCCATACATTGAGCACCGCAACGCGATGTTTTTCAGAAACCTATCCTAGATTGCCACTGCATGTTTCCATACCTCCCCATGCTGACCACCCCGTAGTGCTTTTCTCCATTCTAGATTGCCACTCACTGCCTATCCTAATTCAGATCCTATGATTCACACCACCCCGTGATGTTTTTTTCACTCTTACTAGTGAATGGCCTGTTAGAAACCCTTACATTGCGCACCATCCCGCGATGTTTTTCAGAAACATATCCTACATTGCCACTGCATTTTTCCTGACCTTCCCATGCTGACCAACCCGTGTTCTTTTATGCATCCTACATTGCGACTCACTGCTGTCCTTATTGAGATCCTATGATTCACACCACAACGTGATGTTTTTCTCACTCCTACTAGTTAATGTAATTTTACACACCCATAAAATGCGCACCACCGGCGATATTTTTTAGAAACCTATCCTACATTGCCACTGCATGTTTCCTGACCTCCCCATATTGACGACCTCGTGGTGCTTTTCTCCATCCCACATTGCCACTCACTGCCTATCCTAATTCAGACCCTTTGATTCACACCAACCCTTGATGGTTTTCTCACTCCTATTAGTGAATGTAATGTTACCCACCCATACAATGGGCACCACCCTTCGATGTTTTTCAGAAACCTATCCTACAATGTCACTGCATGTTTCCTGACCTCCCCATGCTGACCACCCCGTGGTGCTTTTCTCCATCCTACATTGCCACTCACTGCCTATCCTATTTCAAACCCTCCGATTCACACCACCCCATGAAGTTTTTCTCACTCCTACGAGTGAATGTAATTTTACACTCCCATACAATGCACACGACCACGCGATGTTTTTCAGAAACCTATCCTACATTGCCACTGCATGTTTCCTGACCTCCCCATGCTGACCACCCCGTGGTGCTTTTCTCCATCCTACAGTGCCATTCACTCACTATCCTAATTCACATCCCATGATTCACCCACCCCGTGATGTTTTTCTCACTCCTACTAGTGAATGTAATGTTACACACCCACACAATGCGCACCACCCCGCGATGTTTTTCAGAAACCTATCCTACATTGCCTCTGCATGTTTCCTGACCTCCCCAAGCTGACCACCCCGTGGTGCTTTCTCCATCCTACTTTGCCACTCACTGCCTATCCTAATTCATATCCTATGATTCACAACACACCGTGATGTTTTTCTCACTCCTACTAGTGAATGTAATGTTACACACCATTACAATGCGCACCACCCCGCGATGTTTTTCAGAAACCTATCCTACATTGCCACTTCATGTTTACTGACGTCCTCATTCTGACCACCACGTGGAGCTTTTCTCCATCCTACATTGCCACTCACATCCTATCCTTATTCAGATCCTATGATTCCCACCACCCCGTGATATTTTTGTCACTCCCACAAATGAATGTAATGTTACACTCCCATATAATGCGCACCACACCACGACGTAATTCAGAAACCTACCCTACATTGCCACTGAATGTTTCCTGACCTCCCCATGCTGACCACCCCGTGGTGCTTTTCTCCATCCTACATTGCCACTCACTGCCTATACTAATTCAGATCCTATGATTCACACCACCGCGTGATGTTTTTCTCACTCCTACTAGTGAATGGCCTGTTAGAAACGCTTACAATGCGCACCACCCCACGATGTTTTTCAGAAACCTATCCTACATTGCCACTGCATGTTTCCTGACCACCCAATGCTGATCACCCCGTTGTGCTTTTCTCCATCCTACATTGCCAGTCACTGCCTATCCTAATTCAGACCCACCGATTCACACCACCCTGTGATTTTTTTCTCAATCCTACTAGATAATGTAATGTTACACACCCATACAATTACCACCACTACCCGATGTTTTTCAGAAACCTATCCTACATTGCCACTGCATGTTCCTTGACCTCCCCATGTTGACCACCCCGTGGTGCTTTTCTCCATTCTACAGTGCCATTCGCTGACTATCCTAATTCAGATCCTATGATTCACACCAGCCCGTGATGTTTTTCTCACTCCTACTAGTGAATGTAATGTTATACACCCATACAATGCGCACCACCCCGCGATGTTTTTCAGAAACCTATCCTATATTGCCACTGCCTATTTCCCGACCTCCCCATGCTGCCCACCCCGTAGCGCTTTTCTCCATTCTAGATTGCCACTCACTGCCTATTCTAATTCAGATCCTATGGTTCAAACCACCCCGTGATATTTCTCTCACTCCTACAATGAATGTAATATTACACACCCATAAAATGCGCACCACCCCGGGATGTTTTTCAGAAACCTATCCTACATTGCCATCGCATGTTTCCTGAACTCCCAAATCTGACCACCCCGTGGTGCTTTTCTCTACCCTACATTGCGACTCACTTCCTTTCCTTATTCAGACCCGCTGATTCACACCACCCCTTGATGTTTTTCTCACTCCTACTTGTGAATGTAATTTTACACACCCATACAATAGCACCACCCGCGATGTTGTTCAGAAACCTATCCTACATTGCCACTGCATGTTTCCTGACCTCCCCATGCTGACCAGGCCATGGTGCTTTTAACCATACTACATTGTCACTCAAATCCTATACTTATTCAGATCCTATGATTCACACAACCCCGTGATGTTTTTCTCACTCCTACTAGTGAATGTAATGTTACACACCCATACAATGCGCACCACCCACGATGTTTTTCAGAAACCTATCCTACATTGCCACTGCATATTTCCTGAACTCGCCATGCTGACCACCCTGTGGTGCTTTTCTCCATCCTACATTGCCACTCACTGCCTATCCTAATTCAGACTCTCCGATTCACACCACCCCATGATGTTTTTCTCACCCCTACTAGTGAATGTAATGTTACACACCCATACAATGCGCACCACCCCATGATGTTTTTCAGAAACCTATCCTACAATGCCACTACATTTTTCCTGACCTCCACATACTGACCACCCCGTGGTGCTTTTGTCCATCCTACATTGCCACTCACTGCCTATCCCATTTCTGACCCTCCGATTCACACCACCCCGTGATGTTTTTCTCACTCCTACTAGTGTATGTAATGTTACACACCCATACAATGCGCACCACCACGCGATGTTTTTCAGAAAACTATCCTACAATGCCACTGCATGTTTCCTGACCTCCCCATGCTGACCACCGTGTGGTGCTTTTCTCCATCCTACAGTGCCATTCACTGACTATCCTAATTCTGATCCCACGATTCACACCACCCCGTGATGTTTTTCTCACTCACCCTAGTGAATGTAATGTTATACACCCATACATTGAGCACCGCAACGCGATGTTTTTCAGAAACCTATCCTAGATTGCCACTGCATGTTTCCATACCTCCCCATGCTGACCACCCCGTAGTGCTTTTCTCCATTCTAGATTGCCACTCACTGCCTATCCTAATTCAGATCCTATGATTCACACCACCCCGTGATGTTTTTTTCACTCTTACTAGTGAATGGCCTGTTAGAAACCCTTACATTGCGCACCATCCCGCGATGTTTTTCAGAAACATATCCTACATTGCCACTGCATTTTTCCTGACCTTCCCATGCTGACCAACCCGTGTTCTTTTATGCATCCTACATTGCGACTCACTGCTGTCCTTATTGAGATCCTATGATTCACACCACAACGTGATGTTTTTCTCACTCCTACTAGTTAATGTAATTTTACACACCCATAAAATGCGCACCACCGGCGATATTTTTTAGAAACCTATCCTACATTGCCACTGCATGTTTCCTGACCTCCCCATATTGACGACCTCGTGGTGCTTTTCTCCATCCCACATTGCCACTCACTGCCTATCCTAATTCAGACCCTTTGATTCACACCAACCCTTGATGGTTTTCTCACTCCTATTAGTGAATGTAATGTTACCCACCCATACAATGGGCACCACCCTTCGATGTTTTTCAGAAACCTATCCTACAATGTCACTGCATGTTTCCTGACCTCCCCATGCTGACCACCCCGTGGTGCTTTTCTCCATCCTACATTGCCACTCACTGCCTATCCTATTTCAAACCCTCCGATTCACACCACCCCATGAAGTTTTTCTCACTCCTACGAGTGAATGTAATTTTACACTCCCATACAATGCACACGACCACGCGATGTTTTTCAGAAACCTATCCTACATTGCCACTGCATGTTTCCTGACCTCCCCATGCTGACCACCCCGTGGTGCTTTTCTCCATCCTACAGTGCCATTCACACACTATCCTAATTCACATCCCATGATTCACCCACCCCGTGATGTTTTTCTCACTCCTACTAGTGAATGTAATGTTACACACCCACACAATGCGCACCACCCCGCGATGTTTTTCAGAAACCTATCCTACATTGCCTCTGCATGTTTCCTGACCTCCCCAAGCTGACCACCCCGTGGTGCTTTCTCCATCCTACTTTGCCACTCACTGCCTATCCTAATTCATATCCTATGATTCACAACACACCGTGATGTTTTTCTCACTCCTACTAGTGAATGTAATGTTACACACCATTACAATGCGCACCACCCCGCGATGTTTTTCAGAAACCTATCCTACATTGCCACTTCATGTTTACTGACGTCCTCATTCTGACCACCACGTGGTGCTTTTCTCCATCCTACATTGCCACTCACATCCTATCCTTATTCAGATCCTATGATTCCCACCACCCCGTGATATTTTTGTCACTCCCACAAATGAATGTAATGTTACACTCCCATATAATGCGCACCACACCACGACGTAATTCAGAAACCTACCCTACATTGCCACTGAATGTTTCCTGACCTCCCCATGCTGACCACCCTGTGGTGCTTTCGCAATCCTACATTGCCACTCACTGCCTATCCTAATTCATATCCTATGATTCACACCACACCGTGATGTTTTTCTCCCTCCTACTAGTGAATGTAATGTTACACACCCATACAATGCGCACCGCCCCACGATGTGTTTCAGAAACCTATCCTACATTGCCACTCCATGTTTCCTGACCTCCACATACTGACGAATTCGTGGTGCTTTTGTCCATCCTACATTGCCCTCACTTCCTATCCTTATTCAGACCCTCCGATTCACACCACCCCTTGATGTTTTTCTCACTCCTACTAGTGAATGTAATGTTACACACCCACACAATGCGCACCACCTGCGATGTTGTTCAGAAACCTATCCTACATTGCCACTGCACGTTTTCTAACCTCCCCATGCTGACCACCCCGTGGTGCTTTTCTCCATCCTACATTGCCACTCACTGCCTATACTAATTCAGATCCTATGATTCACACCACCGCGTGATGTTTTTCTCACTCCTACTAGTGAATGGCCTGTTAGAAACGCTTACAATGCGCACCACCCCACGATGTTTTTCAGAAACCTATCCTACATTGCCACTGCATGTTTCCTGACCACCCAATGCTGATCACCCCGTTGTGCTTTTCTCCATCCTACATTGCCAGTCACTGCCTATCCTAATTCAGACCCACCGATTCACACCACCCTGTGATTTTTTTCTCAATCCTACTAGATAATGTAATGTTACACACCCATACAATTAGCACCACTACCCGATGTTTTTCAGAAACCTATCCTACATTGCCACTGCATGTTCCTTGACCTCCCCATGTTGACCACCCCGTGGTGCTTTTCTCCATTCTACAGTGCCATTCGCTGACTATCCTAATTCAGATCCTATGATTCACACCAGCCCGTGATGTTTTTCTCACTCCTACTAGTGAATGTAATGTTATACACCCATACAATGCGCACCACCACGCGATGTTTTTCAGAAACCTATCCTATATTGCCACTGCCTATTTCCCGACCTCCCCATGCTGCCCACCCCGTAGCGCTTTTCTCCATTCTAGATTGCCACTCACTGCCTATTCTAATTCAGATCCTATGGTTCAAACCACCCCGTGATATTTCTCTCACTCCTACAATGAATGTAATATTACACACCCATAAAATGCACACCACCCCGGGATGTTTTTCAGAAACCTATCCTACATTGCCATCGCATGTTTCCTGAACTCCCAAATCTGACCACCCCGTGGTGCTTTTCTCTACCCTACATTGCGACTCACTTCCTTTCCTTATTCAGACCCGCTGATTCACACCACCCCTTGATGTTTTTCTCACTCCTACTTGTGAATGTAATTTTACACACCCATACAATAGCACCACCCGCGATGTTGTTCAGAAACCTATCCTACATTGCCACTGCATGTTTCCTGACCTCCCCATGCTGACCAGCCCATGGTGCTTTTAACCATCCTACATTGTCACTCAAATCCTATACTTATTCAGATCCTATGATTCACACAACCCCGTGATGTTTTTCTCATTCCTACTAGTGAATGTAATGTTACACACCCATACAATGCGCACCACCCGCGATGTTTTTCAGAAACCTATCCTACATTGCCACTGCATATTTCCTGACCTCGCCATGCTGACCACCCTGTGGTGCTTTTCTCCATCCTACATTGCCACTCACTGCCTATCCTAATTCAGACTCTCCGATTCACACCACCCCATGATGTTTTTCTCACCCCTACTAGTGAATGTAATGTTACACACCCATACAATGCGCACCACCCCATGATGTTTTTCAGAAACCTATCCTACAATGCCACTACATTTTTCCTGACCTCCACATACTGACCACCCCGTGGTGCTTTTGTCCATCCTACATTGCCACTCACTGCCTATCCCATTTCTGACCCTCCGATTCACACCACCCCGTGATGTTTTTCTCACTCCTACTAGTGTATGTAATGTTACACACCCATACAATGCGCACCACCACGCGATGTTTTTCAGAAAACTATCCTACAATGCCACTGCATGTTTCCTGACCTCCCCATGCTGACCACCGTGTGGTGCTTTTCTCCATCCTACAGTGCCATTCACTGACTATCCTAATTCTGATCCCACGATTCACACCACCCCGTGATGTTTTTCTCACTCACCCTAGTGAATGTAATGTTATACACCCATACATTGAGCACCACAACGCGATGTTTTTCAGAATCCTATCCTAGATTGCCACTGCATGTTTCCATACCTCCCCATGCTGACCACCCCGTAGTGCTTTTCTCCATTCTAGATTGCCACTCACTGCCTATCCTAATTCAGATCCTATGATTCACACCACCCCGTGATGTTTTTTTCACTCCTACTAGTGAATGGCCTGTTAGAAACCCTTACATTGCGCACCATCCCGCGATGTTTTTCAGAAACATATCCTACATTGCCACTGCATTTTTCCTGACCTTCCCATGCTGACCAACCCGTGTTCTTTTATGCATCCTACATTGCGACTCACTGCTGTCCTTATTGAGATCCTATGATTCACACCACAACGTGATGTTTTTCTCACTCCTACTAGTTAATGTAATTTTACACACCCATAAAATGCGCACCACCGGCGATATTTTTTAGAAACCTATCCTACATTGCCACTGCATGTTTCCTGACCTCCCCATATTGACGACCTCGTGGTGCTTTTCTCCATCCCACATTGCCACTCACTGCCTATCCTAATTCAGACCCTTTGATTCACACCAACCCTTGATGGTTTTCTCACTCCTATTAGTGAATGTAATGTTACCCACCCATACAATGGGCACCACCCTTCGATGTTTTTCAGAAACCTATCCTACAATGTCACTGCATGTTTCCTGACCTCCCGATGCTGACCACCCCGTGGTGCTTTTCTCCATCCTACATTGCCACTCACTGCCTATACTAATTCAGATCCTATGATTCACACCACCGCGTGATGTTTTTCTCACTCCTACTAGTGAATGGCCTGTTAGAAACGCTTACAATGCGCACCACCCCACGATGTTTTTCAGAAACCTATCCTACATTGCCACTGCATGTTTCCTGACCACCCAATGCTGATCACCCCGTTGTGCTTTTCTCCATCCTACATTGCCAGTCACTGCCTATCCTAATTCAGACCCACCGATTCACACCACCCTGTGATTTTTTTCTCAATCCTACTAGATAATGTAATGTTACACACCCATACAATTAGCACCACTACCCGATGTTTTTCAGAAACCTATCCTACATTGCCACTGCATGTTCCTTGACCTCCCCATGTTGACCACCCCGTGGTGCTTTTCTCCATTCTACAGTGCCATTCGCTGACTATCCTAATTCAGATCCTATGATTCACACCAGCCCGTGATGTTTTTCTCACTCCTACTAGTGAATGTAATGTTATACACCCATACAATGCGCACCACCACGCGATGTTTTTCAGAAACCTATCCTATATTGCCACTGCCTATTTCCCGACCTCCCCATGCTGCCCACCCCGTAGCGCTTTTCTCCATTCTAGATTGCCACTCACTGCCTATTCTAATTCAGATCCTATGGTTCAAACCACCCCGTGATATTTCTCTCACTCCTACAATGAATGTAATATTACACACCCATAAAATGCACACCACCCCGGGATGTTTTTCAGAAACCTATCCTACATTGCCATCGCATGTTTCCTGAACTCCCAAATCTGACCACCCCGTGGTGCTTTTCTCTACCCTACATTGCGACTCACTTCCTTTCCTTATTCAGACCCGCTGATTCACACCACCCCTTGATGTTTTTCTCACTCCTACTTGTGAATGTAATTTTACACACCCATACAATAGCACCACCCGCGATGTTGTTCAGAAACCTATCCTACATTGCCACTGCATGTTTCCTGACCTCCCCATGCTGACCAGCCCATGGTGCTTTTAACCATCCTACATTGCCACTCAAATCCTATACTTATTCAGATCCTATGATTCACACAACCCCGTGATGTTTTTCTCACTCCTACTAGTGAATGTAATGTTACACACCCATACAATGCGCACCACCCGCGATGTTTTTCAGAAACCTATCCTACATTGCCACTGCATATTTCCTGACCTCGCCATGCTGACCACCCTGTGGTGCTTTTCTCCATCCTACATTGCCACTCACTGCCTATCCTAATTCAGACTCTCCGATTCACACCACCCCATGATGTTTTTCTCACCCCTACTAGTGAATGTAATGTTACACACCCATACAATGCGCACCACCCCATGATGTTTTTCAGAAACCTATCCTACAATGCCACTACATTTTTCCTGACCTCCACATACTGACCACCCCGTGGTGCTTTTGTCCATCCTACATTGCCACTCACTGCCTATCCCATTTCTGACCCTCCGATTCACACCACCCCGTGATGTTTTTCTCACTCCTACTAGTGTATGTAATGTTACACACCCATACAATGCGCACCACCACGCGATGTTTTTCAGAAAACTATCCTACAATGCCACTGCATGTTTCCTGACCTCCCCATGCTGACCACCGTGTGGTGCTTTTCTCCATCCTACAGTGCCATTCACTGACTATCCTAATTCTGATCCCACGATTCACACCACCCCGTGATGTTTTTCTCACTCACCCTAGTGAATGTAATGTTATACACCCATACATTGAGCACCACAACGCGATGTTTTTCAGAATCCTATCCTAGATTGCCACTGCATGTTTCCATACCTCCCCATGCTGACCACCCCGTAGTGCTTTTCTCCATTCTAGATTGCCACTCACTGCCTATCCTAATTCAGATCCTATGATTCACACCACCCCGTGATGTTTTTTTCACTCCTACTAGTGAATGGCCTGTTAGAAACCCTTACATTGCGCACCATCCCGCGATGTTTTTCAGAAACATATCCTACATTGCCACTGCATTTTTCCTGACCTTCCCATGCTGACCAACCCGTGTTCTTTTATGCATCCTACATTGCGACTCACTGCTGTCCTTATTGAGATCCTATGATTCACACCACAACGTGATGTTTTTCTCACTCCTACTAGTTAATGTAATTTTACACACCCATAAAATGCGCACCACCGGCGATATTTTTTAGAAACCTATCCTACATTGCCACTGCATGTTTCCTGACGTCCCCATATTGACGACCTCGTGGTGCTTTTCTCCATCCCACATTGCCACTCACTGCCTATCCTAATTCAGACCCTTTGATTCACACCAACCCTTGATGGTTTTCTCACTCCTATTAGTGAATGTAATGTTACCCACCCATACAATGGGCACCACCCTTCGATGTTTTTCAGAAACCTATCCTACAATGTCACTGCATGTTTCCTGACCTCCCCATGCTGACCACCCCGTGGTGCTTTTCTCCATCCTACATTGCCACTCACTGCCTATCCTATTTCAAACCCTCCGATTCACACCACCCCATGAAGTTTTTCTCACTCCTACGAGTGAATGTAATTTTACACTCCCATACAATGCACACGACCACGCGATGTTTTTCAGAAACCTATCCTACATTGCCACTGCATGTTTCCTGACCTCCCCATGCTGACCACCCCGTGGTGCTTTTCTCCATCCTACAGTGCCATTCACTCACTATCCTAATTCACATCCCATGATTCACCCACCCCGTGATGTTTTTCTCACTCCTACTAGTGAATGTAATGTTACACACCCACACAATGCGCACCACCCCGCGATGTTTTTCAGAAACCTATCCTACATTGCCTCTGCATGTTTCCTGACCTCCCCAAGCTGACCACTCCGTGGTGCTTTCTCCATCCTACTTTGCCACTCACTGCCTATCCTAATTCATATCCTATGATTCACAACACACTGTGATGTTTTTCTCACTCCTACTAGTGAATGTAATGTTACACACCATTACAATGCGCACCACCCCGCGATGTTTTTCAGAAACCTATCCTACATTGCCACTTCATGTTTACTGACGTCCTCATTCTGACCACCACGTGGAGCTTTTCTCCATCCTACATTGCCACTCACATCCTATCCTTATTCAGATCCTATGATTCCCACCACCCCGTGATATTTTTGTCACTCCCACAAATGAATGTAATGTTACACTCCCATATAATGCGCACCACACCACGACGTAATTCAGAAACCTACCCTACATTGCCACTGAATGTTTCCTGACCTCCCCATGCTGACCACCCCGTGGTGCTTTTCTCCATCCTACATTGCCACTCACTGCCTATACTAATTCAGATCCTATGATTCACACCACCGCGTGATGTTTTTCTCACTCCTACTAGTGAATGGCCTGTTAGAAACGCTTACAATGCGCACCACCCCACGATGTTTTTCAGAAACCTATCCTACATTGCCACTGCATGTTTCCTGACCACCCAATGCTGATCACCCCGTTGTGCTTTTCTCCATCCTACATTGCCAGTCACTGCCTATCCTAATTCAGACCCACCGATTCACACCACCCTGTGATTTTTTTCTCAATCCTACTAGATAATGTAATGTTACACACCCATACAATTAGCACCACTACCCGATGTTTTTCAGAAACCTATCCTACATTGCCACTGCATGTTCCTTGACCTCCCCATGTTGACCACCCCGTGGTGCTTTTCTCCATTCTACAGTGCCATTCGCTGACTATCCTAATTCAGATCCTATGATTCACACCAGCCCGTGATGTTTTTCTCACTCCTACTAGTGAATGTAATGTTATACACCCATACAATGCGCACCACCCCGCGATGTTTTTCAGAAACCTATCCTATATTGCCACTGCCTATTTCCCGACCTCCCCATGCTGCCCACCCCGTAGCGCTTTTCTCCATTCTAGATTGCCACTCACTGCCTATTCTAATTCAGATCCTATGGTTCAAACCACCCCGTGATATTTCTCTCACTCCTACAATGAATGTAATATTACACACCCATAAAATGCGCACCACCCCGGGATGTTTTTCAGAAACCTATCCTACATTGCCATCGCATGTTTCCTGAACTCCCAAATCTGACCACCCCGTGGTGCTTTTCTCTACCCTACATTGCGACTCACTTCCTTTCCTTATTCAGACCCGCTGATTCACACCACCCCTTGATGTTTTTCTCACTCCTACTTGTGAATGTAATTTTACACACCCATACAATAGCACCACCCGCGATGTTGTTCAGAAACCTATCCTACATTGCCACTGCATGTTTCCTGACCTCCCCATGCTGACCAGGCCATGGTGCTTTTAACCATACTACATTGCCACTCAAATCCTATACTTATTCAGATCCTATGATTCACACAACCCCGTGATGTTTTTCTCACTCCTACTAGTGAATGTAATGTTACACACCCATACAATGCGCACCACCCACGATGTTTTTCAGAAACCTATCCTACATTGCCACTGCATATTTCCTGACTTCGCCATGCTGACCACCCTGTGGTGCTTTTCTCCATCCTACATTGCCACTCACTGCCTATCCTAATTCAGACTCTCCGATTCACACCACCCCATGATGTTTTTCTCACCCCTACTAGTGAATGTAATGTTACACACCCATACAATGCGCACCACCCCATGATGTTTTTCAGAAACCTATCCTACAATGCCACTACATTTTTCCTGACCTCCACATACTGACCACCCCGTGGTGCTTTTGTCCATCCTACATTGCCACTCACTGCCTATCCCATTTCTGACCCTCCGATTCACACCACCCCGTGATGTTTTTCTCACTCCTACTAGTGTATGTAATGTTACACACCCATACAATGCGCACCACCACGCGATGTTTTTCAGAAAACTATCCTACAATGCCACTGCATGTTTCCTGACCTCCCCATGCTGACCACCCCGTGGTGATTTTCTCCATCCTACATTGCCACTCACATCCTATCCTTATTCAGATCCTATGATTCCCACCACCCCGTGATATTTTTCTCACTCCCACAAATGAATGTAATGTTACACTCCCATATAATGCGCACCACACCACGACGTAATTCAGAAACCTATCCTACATTGCCACTGAATGTTTCCTGACCTCCCCATGCTGACCACCCTGTGGTGCTTTCGCAATCCTACATTGCCACTCACTGCCTATCCTAATTCATATCCTATGATTCACACCACACCGTGATGTTTTTCTCCCTCCTACTAGTGAATGTAATGTTACACACCCATACAATGCGCACCGCCCCACGATGTGTTTCAGAAACCTATCCTACATTGCCACTCCATGTTTCCTGACCTCCACATACTGAAGAATTCGTGGTGCTTTTCTCCATCCTACATTGCCCTCACTTCCTATCCTTATTCAGACCCTCCGATTCACACCACCCCTTGATGTTTTTCTCACTCCTACTAGTGAATGTAATGTTACACACCCATAGAATGAGCACCACCCCGCGATGTTTTTCAGAAACCTATCCTACATTGCCACTGCACGTTTTCTAACCTCCCCATGCTGACCACCCCGTGGTGCTTTTCTCCATCCTACATTGCCACTCACTTCCTATCCTTATTCAGTTCACATGATTCACACCACCCCGTGCTATTTTTCTACCTCCCACTAGTGAATGTAGTGTTACACACCCATATAATGCGCACCACCCCGCGATTTACTTCAGAAACCTATCCTACATTGCCATTGCATGTTTCCTGACCTCCCCATGCTGATCACCCCGTTGTGCTTTTCTCCATCCTACATTGCCACTCACTGCCTATTCTAATTCAGATCCATTTGCTCAAACCACCCCGTGATATTTTTCTCACTCCTACCAGTGAATGTAATGTTACACACCCATAGAATGAGCACCACCCCGCGATGTTTTTCAGAAACCTATTGTACATTGCCACTGCATGTTTCCTGACCTCCCCATGCTGACCACCCAGTGGTGCTTTTCTCCATCCTACAATGCCACTCATTGCCTATCATTATTCAGACGTTCCGTTTCACACCACCCCGTGATGTTTTTCTCACTCCTACTAGTGAATGTAATGTTACACACCCGTACAATGCACACCACCCCGGGATGTTTTTCAGAAACCTATCCTACATTGCCATCGCATGTTTCCTGAACTCCCGAAGGTGACCACCCCCTGGTGCTTTTTTCTATCCTACATTGCGACTCACTTCCTTTCCTTATTCAGACCCGCTGATTCACACCACCCCTTGATGTTTTTCTCACTCCTACTTGTGAATGTAATTTTACACACCCATACAATAGCACCACCCGCGATGTTGTTTAGAAACCTATCCTACATTGCCACTGCATGATTTCAGACCTCCCCATGATGACCACACCGTAGTGCTTTTCTCCATTCTAGATTGCCACTCACTGCCTATCCTAATTCAGATCCTATGATTCACACCACCCCGTGATGTTTTTTTCACTCCTACTAGTGAATGGCCTGTTAGAAACCCTTACATTGCGCACCATCCCGCGATGTTTTTCAGAAACATATCCTACATTGCCACTGCATGTTTCCTGACCTTCCCATGCTGACCAACCCGTGTTCTTTTATGCATCCTACATTGCGACTCACTGCTATCCTTATTGAGATCCTATGATTCACACCACAACGTGATGTTTTTCTCACTCCTACTAGTTAATGTAATTTTACACACCCATAAAATGCGCGCCACTGGCGATATTTTTTAGAAACCTATCCTACATTGCCACTGCATGTTTCCTGACCTCCCCATATTGACGACCTCGTGGTGCTTTTCTCCATCCCACAATGCCACTCACTGCCTATCCTAATTCAGACACTTTGATTCACAACAACCCTTGATGGTTTTCTCACTCCTATTAGTGAATGTAATGTTACACACCCATACAATGGGCACCACCCTTCGATGTTTTTCAGAAACCTATCCTACAATGTCACTGCATGTTTCCTGACCTCCCCATGCTGACCACCCCGTGGTGCTTTTCTCCATCCTACATTGCCACTCACTGCCTATCCTATTTAAAACCCTCCGATTCACACCACCCCATGAAGTTTTTCTCACTCCTACTAGTGAATGTAATTTTACACTCCCATACAATGCACACGACCACGCGATGTTTTTCAGAAACCTATCCTACATTGCCACTGCATGTTTCCTGACCTCCCCATGCTGACCACCCCGTGGTGCTTTTCTCCATCCTACAGTGCCATTCACTCACTATCCTAATTCACATCCCATGATTCACACACCCCGTGATGTTTTTCTCACTCCTACTAGTGAATGTAATGTTACACACCCACACAATGCGCACCACCCCGCGATGTTTTTCAGAATCCTATCCTACATTGCCTCTGCATGTTTCCTGACCTCCCCAAGCTGACCACCTCGTGGTGCTTTCTCCATCCTACTTTGCCACTCACTGCCTATCCTAATTCATATCCTATGATTCACACCACACCGTGATGTTTTTCTCACTCCTACTAGTGAATGTAATGTTACACACCATTACAATGCGCACCACCCCGCGATGTTTTTCAGAAACCTATCCTACATTGCCACTTCACGTTTACTGACGTCCTCATTCTGACCACCCCGTGGTGCTTTTCTCCATCCTACATTGCCACTCACATCCTATCCTTATTCAGATCCTATGATTCCCACCACCCCGTGATATTTTTCTCACTCCCACAAGTGAATGTAATGTTACACACCCATATAATGCGCACCACCCCACGACGTAATTCAGAAACCTATCCTACATTGCCACTGAATGTTTCCTGACCGCACCATGCTGACCACCCTGTGGTGCTTTTGCAATCCTACATTGCCACTCACTGCCTATCCTAATTCATATCCTATGATTCACACCACACCATGATGTTTTTCTCCCTTCTACTAGTGAATGTAATGTTACACACCCATACAATGCGCACCGCCCCACGATGTGTTTCAGAAACCTATCCTACATTGCCACTCCATGTTTCCTGACCTCCACATACTGACGAATTCGTGGTGCTTTTCTCCATCCTACATTGCCACTCACTTCCTATCCTTATTCAGACCCTCCGATTCACACCACCCCTTGATGTTTTTCTCACTCCTACTAGTGAATGTAATGTTACACACCCACACAATGTGCACCACCTGCGATGTTGTTCAGAAACCTATCCTACATTGCCACTGCACGTTTTCTAACCTCCCCATGCTGACCACCCCGTGGTGCTTTTCTCCATCCTACATTGCCACTCACTTCCTATCCTTATTCAGTTCCCATGATTCACACCACCCCGTGATATTTTTCTCCCTCCCACTAGTGAATGTAGTGTTACACACCCATATAATGCGCACCACCCCGCGATTTACTTCAGAAACCTATCGTACATTGCCACTGCATGTTTCCTGACCTCCCCATGCTGACCACCCAGTGGTGCTTTTCTCCATCCTACAATGCCACTCATTGCCTATCATTATTCAGATGTTCCGTTTCACACCACCCCGTGATGTTTTTCTCACTCCTACTAGTGAATGTAATGTTACACACCCGTACAATGGGCACCACCCCGGGATGTTTTTCAGAAACCTATCCTACATTGCCATCGCATGTTTCCTGAACTCCCGAAGCTGACCACCCCGTGGTGCTTTTTTCTATCCTACATTGCGACTCACTTCCTTTCCTTATTTAGACCCGCTGATTCACACCACCCCTTGATGTTTTTCTCACTCCTACTTGTGAATGTAATTTTACACACCCATACAATAGCACCACCCGCGATGTTGTTTAGAAACCTATCCTACATTGCCACTGCATGATTTCAGACATCCCCATGATGACCACACCGTGGTGCTTTTCTCCATCCTACATTGCCACTCTCTGCTTATCCTAATTCAGATCCTATGATTCACACCACCCCGTGATGTGTTTCGCACTCCTACTAGGGAATGTAATGTTACACACCCATACAATGTGAACCACCCCGCAATGTACTTAAGAAACCCATCCTAAATTGCCACTACATGTTTCCTGACCTCCCCATGCCGACCACCCCGTGGTGCTTTTCTCCAGCCTACATTGCCACTCACTTCCTATCCTGATCCGACCCTCCGATTCACACCAACCCGTGATGTTTTTCACACTCCTACTAGTGAATGTAATGTTACACACCCATACAATGCGCACCACCCGCGATGTTTTTCAGAAACCTATCCTACTTTGCCACTGCATTTTTCCTGACCTCCCCATGCTGACCACCCCGTGGTGCTTTGCTCCATCCTACATTGCCACTCACTGCCTATCCTAATTCAGTCCTGCCGATTCACACCACCCCGTGATTTTTTTTTCTCAATCCTACTAGATAATGTAAAGTTACACACACATACAATGAGCACCACCATGCGATGTTTTTCAGAAACCTATCCTACATTGCCACTGCAGGTTTCCTGACCTCTCCATGCTGACCACCCCGTGGTGCTTTTCTCCATCCTACATTGCCACTCACTGCCTATACTAATTCAGATCCTATGATTCACACCACCGCGTGATGTTTTTCTCACTCCTACTAGTGAATGGCCTGTTAGAAACGCTTACAATGCGCAGCACCCCACGATGTTTTTCAGAAACCTATCCTACATTGCCACTGCATGTTTCCTGACCACCCAATGCTGATCACCCCGTTGTGCTTTTCTCCATCCTACGTTGCCACTCACTGCCTATCCTAATTCAGACCCACCGATTCACACCACCCTGTGATTTTTTTCTCAATCCTACTAGATAATGTAATGTTACACACCCATACAATTAGCACCACCACCCGATGTTTTTCACAAACCTATCCTACATTGCCACTGCATGTTCCCTGACCTCCCCATGTTGACCACCCCGTGGTGCTTTTCTCCATTCTACAGTGCCATTCGCTGACTATCCTAATTCAGATCCTATGATTCACACCAGCCCGTGATGTTTTTCTCACTCCTACTAGTGAATGTAATGTTACACACCCATACAATGAGCACCACTCCGCGATGTTTTTCAGAAACCTATCCTACATTGCCACTGCATATTTCCGTACCTCCCCATGCTGACCACCCCGTAGCGCTTTTCTCCACTCTAAATTGCCACTCACTGCCTATTCTAATTCACATCCTATGGTTCAAACCACCGCGTGATTTTTTTCTCACTCCTACTAGTGAATGTAATATTACACACCCATACAATGATCACCACCATGCGATGTTTTTCAGAAACCTATCTACATTGCCACAGCGTGTTTCCTGACCTCCCCATGCTGACCACCCCGTGGTGCTTTTCTCTATCCTACATTGCCATGCACTGCCTATCCTAATTCAGACATCTCGATTCACACAACCCCATGATGTTTTTCTCACTCTTACTAGTGAATGTACTGTTACACACCCATACAATGCGCACCACCACGCGATGATTTTCAGAAACCGATTGTACACTTCCACGGCATGTTTCCTGACCTCCCCATGCTGACCACCCTGTGGTGCTTTTCTCTATCCTACATTACCACTCACTGCCTGTCTTATTCAGACCCTCCGATGCACACCACCCCGTGATGTTTTTCACACTCCTACTAGTGAATATATTGTTACATACCCATACAATGCGCACCACCCGCGATGTGTTTCAGAAACCGATCCTACATTGCCACTGCATTTTTCCTGACCTCCCCATGCTGACCACCCCGTGGTGCTTTTCTCCATCCTACATTGCCACTCACATCCTTTCTTTATTCAGATCCTGTGATTCACACCACCCCATGATATTTTTCTCACTCCCACTAGTGAATGTAATGTTACACATCCATAGAATGCGCACCACCCGCGATGTTTTTCAGAAACCTATCCTACATTGCCGCTGCATGTTTCCTGACCTCCCCATGCTGACCACCCCGTGGTGCTTTTCGCCATTCTACAGTGCCATTCGCTGACTATCCTAATTCACATGCTATGATTCACACCAGCCCGTGTTGTTTTTCTCACTCCTACTCGTGAATGTAATGTTACACACCCATACAATGCGCACCACCCCGCGATGTTTTTCTGAAACCTATCCTACATTGCCACTGCATGTTTCCTGACCTCCCAATGCTGACCACCCCGTGGTGCTTTTCTCTATCCTACATTGCCACTCACTTCCTTTCCTTATTGAGACCCGCCGATTCACACCACCCCTTGATGTTTTTCTCACTCCTACTTGTGAATGTAATTTTAAACCCCCATACAATAGCACCATCCGCGATGTTGTTCAGAAACCTATCATACATTGGCACTGCATGTTTCCTGACCTCCCCATGCTGACCACCCCATGTTGCTTTTAACCATCCTACATTGCCACTCACTTCCAATCCTTATTCAGATCCTATGATTCACACAACCCCGTGATGTTTTTCTCACTCCTACTAGGGAAAGTAATGTTACACACCAATACTATGCGCACCACCCGTGATATTTTTCAGAAACCTATCCTACATTGCAACTGCATATTTCCTGACCTCGCCATACTGACCACCCCGTGGTGCTTTTCTCCATCCTACATCGCCCCTCACTGCCTATCCTAATTCACATCCCATGATTCACACACCCCGTGATGTTTTTCTCACTCCTACTAGTGAATGTAATGTTACACACCCACACAATGCGCACCACCCCGCGATGTTTTTCAGAATCCTATCCTACATTGCCTCTGCATGTTTCCTGACCTCCCCAAGCTGACCACCTCGTGGTGCTTTCTCCATCCTACTTTGCCACTCACTGCCTATCCTAATTCATATCCTATGATTCACACCACACCGTGATGTTTTTCTCACTCCTACTAGTGAATGTAATGTTACACACCATTACAATGCGCACCACCCCGCGATGTTTTTCAGAAACCTATCCTACATTGCCACTTCACGTTTACTGACGTCCTCATTCTGACCACCCCGTGGTGCTTTTCTCCATCCTACATTGCCACTCACATCCTATCCTTATTCAGATCCTATGATTCCCACCACCCCGTGATATTTTTCTCACTCCCACAAGTGAATGTAATGTTACACACCCATATAATGCGCACCACCCCACGACGTAATTCAGAAACCTATCCTACATTGCCACTGAATGTTTCCTGACCGCACCATGCTGACCACCCTGTGGTGCTTTTGCAATCCTACATTGCCACTCACTGCCTATCCTAATTCATATCCTATGATTCACACCACACCATGATGTTTTTCTCCCTTCTACTAGTGAATGTAATGTTACACACCCATACAATGCGCACCGCCCCACGATGTGTTTCAGAAACCTATCCTACATTGCCACTCCATGTTTCCTGACCTCCACATACTGACGAATTCGTGGTGCTTTTCTCCATCCTACATTGCCACTCACTTCCTATCCTTATTCAGACCCTCCGATTCACACCACCCCTTGATGTTTTTCTCACTCCTACTAGTGAATGTAATGTTACACACCCACACAATGTGCACCACCTGCGATGTTGTTCAGAAACCTATCCTACATTGCCACTGCACGTTTTCTAACCTCCCCATGCTGACCACCCCGTGGTGCTTTTCTCCATCCTACATTGCCACTCACTTCCTATCCTTATTCAGTTCCCATGATTCACACCACCCCGTGATATTTTTCTCCCTCCCACTAGTGAATGTAGTGTTACACACCCATATAATGCGCACCACCCCGCGATTTACTTCAGAAACCTATCGTACATTGCCACTGCATGTTTCCTGACCTCCCCATGCTGACCACCCAGTGGTGCTTTTCTCCATCCTACAATGCCACTCATTGCCTATCATTATTCAGATGTTCCGTTTCACACCACCCCGTGATGTTTTTCTCACTCCTACTAGTGAATGTAATGTTACACACCCGTACAATGGGCACCACCCCGGGATGTTTTTCAGAAACCTATCCTACATTGCCATCGCATGTTTCCTGAACTCCCGAAGCTGACCACCCCGTGGTGCTTTTTTCTATCCTACATTGCGACTCACTTCCTTTCCTTATTTAGACCCGCTGATTCACACCACCCCTTGATGTTTTTCTCACTCCTACTTGTGAATGTAATTTTACACACCCATACAATAGCACCACCGGCGATGTTGTTTAGAAACCTATCCTACATTGCCACTGCATGATTTCAGACATCCCCATGATGACCACACCGTGGTGCTTTTCTCCATCCTACATTGCCACTCTCTGCTTATCCTAATTCAGATCCTATGATTCACACCACCCCGTGATGTGTTTCGCACTCCTACTAGGGAATGTAATGTTACACACCCATACAATGTGAACCACCCCGCAATGTACTTAAGAAACCCATCCTAAATTGCCACTACATGTTTCCTGACCTCCCCATGCCGACCACCCCGTGGTGCTTTTCTCCAGCCTACATTGCCACTCACTTCCTATCCTGATCCGACCCTCCGATTCACACCAACCCGTGATGTTTTTCACACTCCTACTAGTGAATGTAATGTTACACACCCATACAATGCGCACCACCCGCGATGTTTTTCAGAAACCTATCCTACTTTGCCACTGCATTTTTCCTGACCTCCCCATGCTGACCACCCCGTGGTGCTTTGCTCCATCCTACATTGCCACTCACTGCCTATCCTAATTCAGTCCTGCCGATTCACACCACCCCGTGATTTTTTTTTCTCAATCCTACTAGATAATGTAAAGTTACACACACATACAATGAGCACCACCATGCGATGTTTTTCAGAAACCTATCCTACATTGCCACTGCAGGTTTCCTGACCTCTCCATGCTGACCACCCCGTGGTGCTTTTCTCCATCCTACATTGCCACTCACTGCCTATACTAATTCAGATCCTATGATTCACACCACCGCGTGATGTTTTTCTCACTCCTACTAGTGAATGGCCTGTTAGAAACGCTTACAATGCGCAGCACCCCACGATGTTTTTCAGAAACCTATCCTACATTGCCACTGCATGTTTCCTGACCACCCAATGCTGATCACCCCGTTGTGCTTTTCTCCATCCTACGTTGCCACTCACTGCCTATCCTAATTCAGACCCACCGATTCACACCACCCTGTGATTTTTTTCTCAATCCTACTAGATAATGTAATGTTACACACCCATACAATTAGCACCACCACCCGATGTTTTTCAGAAACCTATCCTACATTGCCACTGCATATTCCCTGACCTCCCCATGTTGACCACCCCGTGGTGCTTTTCTCCATTCTACAGTGCCATTCGCTGACTATCCTAATTCAGATCCTATGATTCACACCAGCCCGTGATGTTTTTCTCACTCCTACTAGTGAATGTAATGTTACACACCCATACAATGAGCACCACTCCGCGATGTTTTTCAGAAACCTATCCTACATTGCCACTGCATATTTCCGTACCTCCCCATGCTGACCACCCCGTAGCGCTTTTCTCCACTCTAAATTGCCACTCACTGCCTATTCTAATTCACATCCTATGGTTCAAACCACCGCGTGATTTTTTTCTCACTCCTACTAGTGAATGTAATATTACACACCCATACAATGATCACAACCATGCGATGTTTTTCAGAAACCTATCTACATTGCCACAGCGTGTTTCCTGACCTCCCCATGCTGACCACCCCGTGGTGCTTTTCTCTATCCTACATTGCCATGCACTGCCTATCCTAATTCAGACATCTCGATTCACACAACCCCATGATGTTTTTCTCACTCTTACTAGTGAATGTACTGTTACACACCCATACAATGCGCACCACCACGCGATGATTTTCAGAAACCGATTGTACACTTCCACTGCATGTTTCCTGACCTCCCCATGCTGACCACCCTGTGGTGCTTTTCTCTATCCTACATTACCACTCACTGCCTGTCTTATTCAGACCCTCCGATGCACACCACCCCGTGATGTTTTTCACACTCCTACTAGTGAATATATTGTTACATACCCATACAATGCGCACCACCCGCGATGTGTTTCAGAAACCGATCCTACATTGCCACTGCATTTTTCCTGACCTCCCCATGCTGACCACCCCGTGGTGCTTTTCTCCATCCTACATTGCCACTCACATCCTTTCTTTATTCAGATCCTGTGATTCACACCACCCCATGATATTTTTCTCACTCCCACTAGTGAATGTAATGTTACACATCCATAGAATGCGCACCACCCGCGATGTTTTTCAGAAACCTATCCTACATTGCCGCTGCATGTTTCCTGACCTCCCCATGCTGACCACCCCGTGGTGCTTTTCGCCATTCTACAGTGCCATTCGCTGACTATCCTAATTCACATGCTATGATTCACACCAGCCCGTGTTGTTTTTCTCACTCCTACTCGTGAATGTAATGTTACACACCCATACAATGCGCACCACCCCGCGATGTTTTTCTGAAACCTATCCTACATTGCCACTGCATGTTTCCTGACCTCCCAATGCTGACCACCCCGTGGTGCTTTTCTCTATCCTACATTGCCACTCACTTCCTTTCCTTATTGAGACCCGCTGATTCACACCACCCCTTGATGTTTTTCTCACTCCTACTTGTGAATGTAATTTTAAACCCCCATACAATAGCACCATCCGCGATGTTGTTCAGAAACCTATCATACATTGGCACTGCATGTTTCCTGACCTCCCCATGCTGACCACCCCATGTTGCTTTTAACCATCCTACATTGCCACTCACTTCCAATCCTTATTCAGATCCTATGATTCACACAACCCCGTGATGTTTTTCTCACTCCTACTAGGGAAAGTAATGTTACACACCAATACTATGCGCACCACCCGTGATATTTTTCAGAAACCTATCCTACATTGCAACTGCATATTTCCTGACCTCGCCATACTGACCACCCCGTGGTGCTTTTCTCCATCCTACATTGCCCCTCACTGCCTATCCTAATTCATACTCTCCGATTCACACCACCCCATGATGTTTTTCTCACCCCTACTAGTGAATGGAATGTTACGCACCAATACAATTCGCACCACCCCACGATGTTTTTTCAGAAACCTATTATACATTGCCACTACACGATTTCTGACCGCCCCTTGCTGACCACACCCTGGTGCTTTTCTCCATCCTACATTGCCACTCAATGCCTATCCTATTCAGATCCTATGATTCACACCACCCCGTCATGTTTTTCTCTCTCCTACTAGTGAATGTAATGTTACACACACACACAATGCGCACCACCACTCGATGTTTTTCAGAAACCTATCCTACCTTGCCTCTGCATGTTACCTGACCTCCCCATGCTGACCACCCGGTGGTGCTTTTCTGCATTCTAAACTGCGATTCGCTGACGATCCTTATTCAGATCCTATGATTCACACCACCCCGTGATGTTTTTCTCACTCCTACTAGTGAATGAAATTTTACACACACATACAATGCGCACCACCACGCGATGTTTTTCAGAAACTTATCCTACATTGCCACTGCATATTTCCGGACCACCCCATGCTGACCACCCCATAGCGCTTTTCTCCATTCTAGATTGCCACTCACTGCCTATTCTAATGCAGATCCTATGGTTCAAAATACCCCGTGATGTTTTTCTCACTCCTACTAATGAATGTAATATTACACACCCTTACAATGCGCAGCACTCCGGGATGTTTTTCAGAAACATATCCCACATTTACACTGCATGTTTCCTGACCTCCACATGCTGACCAAACCGTGGTGCTTTTCTACATCCTACATTGCCACTCACTGCCTATCCTAATTCAGATCCTATGATTCACACCACCCCGTGATGTTTTTC
This sequence comes from Cavia porcellus, assembly GCF_034190915.1. Lineage (NCBI taxonomy): Eukaryota > Metazoa > Chordata > Mammalia > Rodentia > Caviidae > Cavia > Cavia porcellus. Next base: position 58,416,346 of record NW_026947507.1, on the reverse strand, counting down.
TCACTCCTACTAGTGAATAGCCTGTTAGAAACACTTACAATGCGCACCACCCCACGATGTTTTTCAGAAACCTATGCTACATTGCCACTGCATATTTCCTGACCTCCCCAGGCTGACCACCCCGTGGTGCTTTTTTCCATCCTACATTGCCACTCTGTGCCTATCCTAATTCATACCCTCTGATTCACACCACCCCGTGATGTTTTACTCACTCGTACCAATCAATGTAATGTTACACACCCATAAAATGCGCACCACCCCGCGATGTACTTCTGAAACCTATCCTACATTGCCACTGCATGTTTCCAGACCTCCCCATGCTGACCACCTCGTGGTGCTTTTCTCCATTCTACATTGCCACTCACTTCCTATTCTTATTCAGACACTCCGATTCACATCACCCCTTGATGTTGTTCTCACTCCTACTAGTGAATGTAATGTTACACACCCATACAATGCGCACCACCCCGCGATGTTTTTCAGAAACCTATCCTACATTGCCACTGCATATTTCCAGACCTCCCCATGCTGACCACCCCGTAGCACTTTTCTCCATTCTAGATTGCCACTCACTGCCTATTCTAATTCAGATTCTATGGTTCAAACCACCCCGTGATGTTTTTCTCACTCCTATTAGTGAATGTAATATTACACACCCATAAAATGCGCACCACCCCGGGATGTTTTTCAGAAACCTATCCTACATTTCCACTGCATGTTTCCTGACCTCCCCATGCTGACCACCCCGTGGTACTTTTCTCCATCCTACATTGCCACTCACTGCCTATCCTAATTCAGATCCTATGATTCACACCACCCCGTGATGTTTTTCTCACTCCTACTAGTGAATTGCCTGTTAGAAACCCTTCACAATGTGCACCATCCCGCGATGTAGTTCTGAAAACTATCCTACATTGCCACTGCATGTTTCCTGACCTCCCCATGCTGACCTCCCCGTGGTTCTTTGTTCAATCCTACTTTGCCACTGACTGCCTATCCGAATACATGTCCTATGATTCACACCACCCCGTGATGTTTTTCTCACTGCTACTACTGAACGTATTGTTACACACCCGAACAATGCGCACCACCCCGCGATGTGTTTCAGAAACCTATCCTACATTGCAACTGCATGTTTCCTGACCTCCCCATGCTGACCACCCCGTGGTGCTTTTCTCCATCCTACATTGCCACTCACTTCCTATTCTTATTCAGACAGTCTGATTCACATCACCCCTTGATGTTGTTCTCAATCCTACTAGTGAATGTTATGTTACACACCCATACAATGCGCACCAACCCGCGATGTTTTTCAGAAACCTATCCTACATTGCCACTGCATATTTCCGGACCTCCCCATGCTGACCACCCCGTAGCGCTTTTCTCCATTCTAGATTGCCACTCACTGCCTATTCTAATTCAGATGCTATGTTTCAAACCACCCCGTGATGTTTTCTTCACTCCTATTAGTGAATGTAATATTACACACCCATAAAATGCGCACCACCCGCGATGTTTTTCAGAAACCTATCCTACATTGCCGCTGCATGTTTCCTGACCTTCCCATGCTGACCAGCCCGTGGTGCTTTTCTGCATCCTACATTGCGACTCACTTCCTATCCTTATTGAGATCCTGTGATTCACACAACCCCGTGATGTTTTTCTCACTCCTACTTGTTAATGTAATTTTACACACCCGTAAAATGTGCAACACCGGCGCTGTTTTTCAGAAACCTATCCTACATTGCCACTGTATGTTTCCTGACCTCCCCATGCTGACCACCCCGTGGTGCGTTTCTCCATCCTACATTGCCACTCACTGCCTATTCTTATTCAGACCCTCTGATTCACAGCATCCCATGATATTTTTGTCACTCCTACTAGTGAATGGCCTGTTAGAAACCCTTACAATGCGCACCACCCCGCGATGTTTTTCAGGAACCTAAACTACATTGCCACTGCATGTTTCTTGACCTCCGCATGCTGACCACCCCGTGGTGCTTTTCTCCATCCCACCTTGCTACTCACTGCCTATGCTAATTCAGACCCCCGATTCACACCACCCCGTGATGTTTTTCTCACTCCTAGTAGTGTATGTAATATTACACACCCATACCGTGCGCACCACCCCGCGATGTTTTTCAGAAACCTATCCTACATTGCCACTGCATGTTTCCTGACCTCACTAGATGACCACACCGTGGTGCTTTTCTCCATCCTACATTGCCAATCACTTCCTATCCTTACTGAGATCCTATTATTCACACGACCCCGTGATGTTGTTCTCACTCCTACTAGTGAATGTAATGTTACACACCTATACAATGCGCTCCACCCGCGATGTTTTTCAGAAAGCTATCCTACATTGCCACTGCATGTTTAGTGACCTTCCCATGCTGACCACCCCATGGTGCTTTCCTGCAACCTACATTGCGACTCACTTCCTATCCTTATTGAGATCCTGTGATTCACACCACCCCGTGATGTTTTTCTCACTCCTAGTAGTGTATGTAATATTACACACCCATACCGTGCGCACCACCCCGCGATGTTTTTCAGAAACCTATCCTACATTTCCACTGCATGTCTCCTGACCTCCCTAGGCTGACCACACCGTGGTGCTTTTCTCCATCCTACATTGCCACTCACTGCTTCTCCTAATTCAGATCCTATGATTCACACCACCCCATGAAGTTTTTCTCACTGCTACTGATTAGTGGCATGTTAGAAAACCTTACGATGCGCACCACCCCGCGATGTTTTTCAGAAACCTATCCTACATTGCCACTGAATGTTTCCTGACCTCCCCATGCTGACCACCCCGTGGTTCTTTGTTCAATCCTACTTTGCCACTGACTGCCTATCCGAATTCATGTCCTATGATTCACACCACCCCGTGATGTTTTTCTCCCTGCTACTAGTGAATGTATTGTTACACACCCATACAATGCGCACCACCCCGCGATGTGTTTCAGAAACCTATCCTACATTGCAACTGCATGTTTCCTGACCTCCCCATGCTGACCACCCCGTGGTGCTTTTCTCCATCCTACATTGCCACTCACTTCCTATTCTTATTCAGACACTCCGATTCACATCACCCCTTGATGTTGTTCTCACTCCTACTAGTGAATGTAATGTTACACACCCATACAATGCACACCACCCCGCCATGTTTTTCAGAAACCTATCCTACATTGCCACTGCATATTTCCGGACCTCCCCATGCTGACCACCCCGTAGCGCTTTTCTCCATTCTAGATTGCCACTCACTGCCTATTCTAATTCAGAAGCTATGGTTCAAACCACCCCGTGATGTTTTTCTCAGTCCTATTAGTGAATGTAATATTACACACCCATAAAATGCGCACCAACCCGGGATGTTTTTCAGAAACCTATCCTACATTTCCACTGCATGTTTCCTGACCTCCCCATGCTGACCACCCCGTGGTACTTTTCTCCAACCTACATTGCCACTCACTGCCTATCCTAATTCAGATCCTATGATTCACACCACCCCGTGATGTTTTTCTCACTCCTACTAGTGAATGGCCTGTTAGAAACCCTTAACAATGTGCACCATCCCGCGATGTACTTCTGAAAACTATCCTACATTGCCACTGCATGTTTCCTGACCTCCCCATGCTGACCACCCCGTGGTTCTTTGTTCAATCCTACTTTGCCACTGACTGCCTATCCGGATACATTTCCTATGATTCACACCACCCCGTGATGTTTTTCTCACTGCTACTAGTGAATGTATTGTTACACACCCGTACAATGCGCACCACCCCGTGATGTGTTTCAGAAACATATCCTACGTTGCAACTGCATGTTTCCTGACCTCCCCATGCTGACCACCCCGTGGTGCTTTTCTCCATCCTACATTGCCACTCACTTCCTATTCTTATTCAGACAGTCTGATTCACATCACCCCTTGATGTTGTTCTCAATCCTACTAGTGAATGTTATGTTACACACCCATACAATGCGCACCACCCCGCGATGTTTTTCAGAAACCTATCCTACATTGCCACTGCATATTTCTGGACCTCCCCATGCTGACCACCCCGTAGCGCTTTTCTCCATTCTAGATTGCCACTCACTGCCTATTCTTATTCAGATGCTATGTTTCAAACCACCCCGTGATGTTTTCTTCACTCCTATTAGTGAATGTAATATTACACACCCATAAAATGCGCACCACCCGCGATGTTTTTCAGAAACCTATCCTACATTGCCGCTGCATGTTTCCTGACCTTCCCAAGCTGACCAGCCCGTGGTGCTTTTCTGCATCCTACATTGCGACTCACTTCCTATCCTTATTGAGATCCTGTGATTCACACAACCCCGTGATGTTTTTCTCACTCCTACTTGTTAATGTAATTTTACACACCCGTAAAATGTGCAACACCGGCGCTGTTTTTCAGAAACCTATCCTACATTGCCACTGTATGTTTCCTGACCTCCCCATGCTGACCACCCCGTGGTGCGTTTCTCCATCCTACATTGCCACTCACTGCCTATTCTTATTCAGACCCTCTGATTCACAGCATCCCATGATATTTTTGTCACTCCTACTAGTGAATGGCCTGTTAGAAACCCTTACAATGCGCACCACCCCGCGATGTTTTTCAGGAACCTAAACTACATTGCCACTGCATGTTTCTTGACCTCCGCATGCTGACCACCCCGTGGTGCTTTTCTCCATCCCACCTTGCTACTCACTGCCTATGCTAATTCAGACCCCCGATTCACACCACCCCGTGATGTTTTTCTCACTCCTAGTAGTGTATGTAATATTACACACCCATACCGTGCGCACCACCCCGCGATGTTTTTCAGAAACCTATCCTACATTGCCACTGCATGTTTCCTGACCTCACTAGATGACCACACCGTGGTGCTTTTCTCCATCCTACATTGCCAATCACTTCCTATCCTTACTGAGATCCTATTATTCACACGACCCCGTGATGTTGTTCTCACTCCTACTAGTGAATGTAATGTTACACACCTATACAATGCGCTCCACCCGCGATGTTTTTCAGAAAGCTATCCTACATTGCCACTGCATGTTTAGTGACCTTCCCATGCTGACCACCCCATGGTGCTTTCCTGCAACCTACATTGCGACTCACTTCCTATCCTTATTGAGATCCTGTGATTCACACCACCCCGTGATGTTTTTCTCACTCCTAGTAGTGTATGTAATATTACACACCCATACCGTGCGCACCACCCCGCGATGTTTTTCAGAAACCTATCCTACATTTCCACTGCATGTTTCCTGACCTCCCTAGGCTGACCACACCGTGGTGCTTTTCTCCATCCTACATTGCCACTCACTGCTTCTCCTAATTCAGATCCTATGATTCACACCACCCCATGAAGTTTTTCTCACTGCTACTGATTAGTGGCATGTTAGAAAACCTTACGATGCGCACCACCCCGCGATGTTTTTCAGAAACCTATCCTACATTGCCACTGAATGTTTCCTGACCTCCCCATGCTGACCACCCCGTGGTTCTTTGTTTAATCCTACTTTGCCACTGACTGCCTATCCGAATTCATGTCCTATGATTCACACCACCCCGTGATGTTTTTCTCCCTGCTACTAGTGAATGTATTGTTACACACCCATACAATGCGCACCACCCCGCGATGTGTTTCAGAAACCTATCCTACATTGCAACTGCATGTTTCCTGACCTCCCCATGCTGACCACCCCGTGGTGCTTTTCTCCATCCTACATTGCCACTCACTTCCTATTCTTATTCAGACAGTCTGATTCACATCACCCCTTGATGTTGTTCTCAATCCTACTAGTGAATGTTATGTTACACACCCATACAATGCGCACCAACCCGCGATGTTTTTCAGAAACCTATCCTACATTGCCACTGCATATTTCCGGACCTCCCCATGCTGACCACCCCGTAGCGCTTTTCTCCATTCTAGATTGCCACTCACTGCCTATTCTAATTCAGAAGCTATGGTTCAAACCACCCCGTGATGTTTTTCTCAGTCCTATTAGTGAATGTAATATTACACACCCATAAAATGCGCACCACCCCGGGATGTTTTTCAGAAACCTATCCTACATTTCCACTGCATGTTTCCTGACCTCCCCATGCTGACCACCCCATGGTACTTTTCTCCATCCTACATTGCCACTCACTGCCTATCCTAATTCAGATCCTATGATTCACACCACCCCGTGATGTTTTTCTCACTCCTACTAGTGAATGGCCTGTTAGAAACCCTTAACAATGTGCACCATCCCGCGATGTACTTCTGAAAACTATCCTACATTGCCACTGCATGTTTCCTGACCTCCCCATGCTGACCACCCCGTGGTTCTTTGTTCAATCCTACTTTGCCACTGACTGCCTATCCGGATACATTTCCTATGATTCACACCACCCCGTGATGTTTTTCTCACTGCTACTAGTGAATGTATTGTTACACACCCATACAATGCGCACCACCCCGTGATGTGTTTCAGAAACATATCCTACGTTGCAACTGCATGTTTACTGACCTCCCCATGCTGACCACCCCGTGGTGCTTTTCTCCATCCTACATTGCCACTCACGTCCTAATCTTATTCAGACACTCTGATTCACATCACCCCTTGATGTTGTTCTCAATCCTACTAGTGAATGTTATGTTACACACCCATACAATGCGCACCACCCCTTGATGTTTTTCAGAAACGTATCCTACATTGCCACTGCATATTTCCGGACCTCCCCATGCTGACCACCCCGTAGCGCTTTTCTCCATTCTAGATTGCCACTCACTGCCTATTCTAATTCAGATGCTATGGTTCAAACCACCCCGTGATGTTTTTCTCACTCCTATTAGTGAATGTAATATTACACACCCATAAAATGCGCACCATCCCGGGATGTTTTTCAGAAACCTATCCTACATTTCCACTGCATGTTTCCTGACCTCCCCATGCTGACCACCCCGTGGTACGTTTCTCCATCCTACATTGCCACTCACTGCCTATCCTAATTCAGATCCTATGATTCACACCATCCCGTGATGTTTTTCTCACTCCTACTAGTGAATGGCCTGTTAGAAACCCTTCACAATGCGCACCACCCCACAATGTTTTTCAGAAACCTCTCCTACATTGCCACTGCATGTTTCCTGACCTCCACATGCTTACCACCCCGTGGTGCTTTTCTGCATCCTACATTGCCACTCACTGCATGTCCTAATTCAGACCCTCTGATTCACACCACCCCGTGATGTTTTTCTCACTCCTACTAGTCAATGTAATGTTACACACCCATACAATGTGCACCATCCCGCGATGTACTTCTGAAACCTATCCTACATTGCCAGAGCATGTTTCCTGACCTCCCCATGCTGACCACCCCGTGGTTCTTTGTTCAATCCTACTTTGCCACTGACTGCCTATCCGAATACATTTCCTATGATTCACACCACCCCGTGATGTTTTTCTCACTGCTACTAGTGAATGTATTGTTACACACCCAAACAATGCGCACCACCCGCGATGTTTTTCAGAAACCTATCCTACATTGTCGCTGCAAGTTTCCTGACCTTCCCATGCTGACCACCCCGTGGTGCTTTTCTGCATCCTACATTGCGACTCACTTCCTATCCTTATTGAGATCCTGTGATTCACACCACCCCATGATGTTTTTCTCACTCCTAGTAGTGTATGTAATATTACACACCCATGCCGTGCGCACCACCCCGCGATGTTTTTCAGAAACCTATCCTACATTTCCACTGCATGTTTCCTGACCTCCCTAGGCTGACCACACCGTGGGGCTTTTCTCCATCCTACATTGCCACTCACTGCCTATACTAATTCAGATCCTATGATTCACACCACCCCATGAAGTTTTTCTCACTGCTACTGATTAATGGCATGTTAGAAAACCTTACGATGCGCACCACCCCGCGATGTTTTTCAGAAACCTATCCTACATTGCCACTGAATGTTTCCTGACCTCCCCATGCTGACCACCCCGTGATTCTTTGTTCAATCCTACTTTGCCACTGACTGCCTATCCGAATTCATGTCCTATGATTCACACCACCCCGTGATGTTTTTCTCCCTGCTACTAGTGAATGTATTGTTACACACCCATACAATGCGCACCACCCCGCGATGTGTTTCAGAAACCTATCCTATATTGCAACTGCATGTTTCCTGACCTCCCCATGCTGACCACCCCGTGGTGCTTTTCTCCATCCTAAATTGTCACTCACTTCCTATTCTTATTCAGACACTCCGATTCACATCACCCCTTGATGTTGTTCTCACTCCTACTAGTGAATGTAATGTTACACACCCATACAATGCGCACCACCCCGCGATGTTTTTCAGACACCTATCCTACATTGCCACTGCATATTTCCGGACCTCCCCATGCTGACCACCCCGTAGCGCTTTTCTCCATTCTAGATTGCCACTCACTGCCTATTCTAATTCAGATGCTATGGTTCAAACCACCCCGTGATGTTTTTCTCAGTCCTATTAGTGAATGTAATATTACACACCCATAAAATGCGCACCACCCCGGGATGTTTTTCAGAAACCTATCCTACATTTCCACTGCATGTTTCCTGACCTCCCCATGCTGACCACCCCGTGGTACTTTTCTCCATCCTACATTGCCACTCACTGCCTATCCTTATTCAGATCCTATGATTCACACCACCCCGTGATGTTTTTCTCACTCCTACTAGTGAATTGCCTGTTAGAAACCCTTCACAATGTGCACCATCCCGCGATGTTTTTCAGAAACCTATCCTACATTGCCGCTGCATGTTTCCTGACCTTCCCATGCTGACCAGCCCGTGGTGCTTTTCTGCATCCTACATTGCGACTCACTTCCTATCCTTATTGAGATCCTGTGATTCACACAACCCCGTGATGTTTTTCTCACTCCTATTTCTTAATGTAATTTTACACACCCGTAAAATGTGCAACACCGGCGCTGTTTTTCAGAAACCTATCCTACATTGCCACTGCATGTTTCCTGACCTCCCCATGCTGATCACCCCGTGGTGCCTTTCTCCATCCTACATTGCCACTCACTGCCTATTCTTATTCAGACCCTCTGATTCACAGCATCCCATGATATTTTTGTCACTCCTACTAGTGAATGGCCTGTTAGAAACCCTTATAATGCGCACCAGCCCGCGATGTTTTTCAGAAACCTAAATTACCTTGCCACTGCATGTTTCTTGACCTCCACATGATGACAACCCCGTGGTGCTTTTCTCCATCCTACCTTGCTACTCACTGTCTATCCTAATTCAGAACCCGATTCACACCACCCCGTGATGTTTTTCTCACTTGTACTAGCGAATGTAATATTACCCACCCATATTGGGCGCACCACCCCGCGATGTTTTTCAGAAACCTATCCTACATTGCCACTGCATGTTTCATGACTTCCCCATACTGACGATCCCGTGGTGCTTTTCTCCATCCTACATTGCCACTCACTTCCTATCCTAATTCAGACCCTCCAATTCACACCACCCCGTGATGGTTTTCTCACTCCTACTAGTCAATGTAATGTTACACACCCATACAATGCGCATCACCCCGCGATGATTTTCAGAAACCTATCGTACACTTCCACTGCATGTTTCCTAACCTCCCCATGCAGACCACCCCGTGGTGCTTTTCTCCATCCTACATTGCCACTCCCTCCCTGTCCTTATTCAGACCCTCCGATTCACACCACCCCATGATATTTTTGTCACTCTTACTTGTGCATGTAATGTTACACTCCCATGCAATGGGCAAAACCCAACGATGTTTTTCAGAAACCTCACCTACATTGCCACTGCATGTTTCCTGACCTCCCTAGGCAGACCACACTTTGGTGCTTTTCTCCATCCTACATTGCCACTCACTGCCTCTCCTAATACGGATCCTATGATTTACACCACCCCATGATGTTTTTCTCACTGCGACTGATTAGTGGCATGTTAGAAAACGTTACGATGCGCACCACCCCGCGATGTTTTACATAAACCTATCCTACATTGCCACTGCATCTTTCCTGACCTCCCCATGCTGACCACCCCGTGGTGCTTTGTTCAATCCTACTTTGCCACTGACTGCCTATCCTAATTCATGTACTATGATTCACCCCACCCCGTGATGTTTTTCTCTCTCCTACTAGTGAATGTAATGTTACACACCCATACAATGCGCACCACCCCGCGATGTGTTTCAGAAACCTATCCTACATTGCCACTGCATGTTTCCTTACCTCCTTATGCTGACCACCCCGTTGTGCTTTTCTCCATCCTACGTTGCCACTCACTTCCTATTCTTATTCAGACATTCCGATTCACATCACCCCTTGATGTTTTTCTCACTCCTACTAGTGAATGGCCTGTTAGAAACCCTTACAATGTGCACCACGCCGCAGTGTTTTTCAGAAACCTATCCTACATTGCAACTGCAGGTTTCCAGACCTCCACATGCTGACCACCCCGGGGTGTTTTTCTCCATCCTACATTGCCACTCACTGTCTATTCTAATTCAGATCCTATGATTCACACCACCGCGTGATGTTTTTCTCACTCCTACTAGTGAATGTAATGTTACACACCCATACAATGCGCACCACCACGCGACGTGCTTCAGAAACCTATCCTACATTGCCACTGCATTTTTCCTGTCCTCCACATGCTGACCACCCTGTGGTGCTTTTCTCTATCCTACATTGCCACTCACATGCTATCCTTATTCAGATCCTATGATTCACACAACCCCGTGATATTTTTCTCCCTCCCACTAGTGAATGAGATGGTACACACCCATATAATGCGCACCACCCGGCGATGTACTTCAGAAATCTATCCTACATTGCCACTGCATGTTTACGGACCACCCCATGCTGACCACCCCGTAGCGCTTTTCTCCATTCTAGATTGCCACTCACTGCCTATTCTAATTCAGATCCTATGATTCAAACCACCCCGTGAGGATTTTCTCACTCCTACTAGTGAATGTAAAGTTACACACCCATACAATGCTCACCACCCCGCGATGTTTTTCAGAAACCTATCCTACATTTTAACAGCATGTTTCCTGACCTCCCCATGCTGACCACCTCTTGGTGCTTTTCTACATCCTACATTGCTACTCACTGCCTATCCTAATTCAGATCCTATGATTCACACCACCCCGTGATGTTTTTCTCACTCCTACTAGTGAATGGCCTGTTAGAAACCCTTACAATGCGCACCAACCCACGATGTTTTTCAGAAACCAATCCTACATTGCCACTGCATGTTTCCTGACCTCCCCATGCTGACCACACCGTGGTCCTTTTCTCCATCGTACCTTGCTACTCACTGCCTATCCTAATCAGACCCCAGATTCACACCAACCAGTTATGTTTTTCTCACTCCTACTAGTGAATGTAATATTACACAACCATACCGTGCGCACCACCCCGCGATGTTTTTCTGAAACCTATGCTACATTGCCACTGCATTTTTCCTGACCTCCCAATGCTGACCACCCCGTGATGCTTTTCTCTATCCTACATTGCCACTCACTGCCTTTCCTTATTTAGAACCGCCGATTCACACCACCCCTTGATGTTTTTCTCACTCCTACTAGTGAATGGCCAGTTAGAAACCCTTACAATGCGCACCACCCCGCAATGTTTTTCAGAAACCCATCCTACATTCCCACTGCATGTTTCTTAACGTCCCCATGCTGACCACCCCGTGGTGCTTTTCTCCATCCTACGTTGATACTCACTACCTATCCTTATTCAGACCCTACGATTCACCCCACCTCGTGATGTTTTTCTCACTCCTACTAGTGAATGTAATGTTACACACCCATACAATGCGCACCACCCCGCGATGTGTTTCAGAAACCTATCCTACATTGCCACTGCATGTTTCCTGACCTCCCAATGCTCACTACCTCATGGTGCTTTTCTCCATCCTAGATTGCCACTCACTAACTATCCTAATTCACATCCTATGATTCACACCACCCTGTTATGTTTTTCTCACTCCTACTAGTGAATGGCCTGTTAGAAATCCTTACAATGTGCACCACCTTGTGATGTTTTTCAGAACCCTATCCTATATTGCCACTGCATGTTTCCTGACCTCTCCATGCTGACAACCCCATGGTGCTTTTCTCCAACCTACATTGCCACTCACTGCCTATTGTATTCAGATCCTATGATTCACACCACCCCGTGATGTTTTTCTGACTCCTTCTAGTGAATGGCCATTTGGAAACTCTTACAATGCGCACCAACCTGGGATGTTTTTCAGAAACCTATCCTACATTGCAACTGCATGTTTCCTGACGTACCCATGGTGATCACACCGTGGCGCTTTTCTCCATCCTACATTGCCACTCACTGCCTATCCTAATTCAGATCCTATGATTCACAACACCCCGTGATGTTTTTCTCAATCCTACTGGAGAATGTAATGTTACACACCCATACAATGCGCACCACCCCGCGATGTACTTCAGAAACCTATCCTACATTGCCACAACGTTTCCTGACCTCCACATGCTGACCATCCCGTGGTGCTTTTCTCCAACCTACATTGCCACTCAATGCCTATCCTATTCAGATCCTATGATTCACACCACCCCGTGATGTTTTTCTCACTCCTACTAGTGAATGGCCAGTTAGAAACCCTTACAATGCGCACCAACCCAGGATGTTTTTCAGAAACCTATCCTACATTGCCACTACATGTTTCCTGACCTCCCCATGCTGACCACCCCGTGATGCATTTCTCCATCCTACATTGCCACTCACTTTCTCTCCTTATTGAGATCCTATGATTCACACCACCCCGTGAGGTTTTTCTCACTCCTACTATTGAATGTAATGTTACACACCCATACAATGCGCACCACCCCACGATGTACTTCAGAAACCTGTCCTACATTGCCACTACATGTTTCCTGACCTCCCCATGCTGACCACCCAGTGGTGCTTTTCTCCATCCTAAATTGCCACTCGCTCCCTGTCCTTATTCAGACCCTCCGATTCACACCATCCTGTGATGTTTTTCTCACTCCTACTAGTGAATGTAATGTTACACACCCATATAATGCGCACCACCCCGCGATGTTCTTCAGAAACCTGTCCTACATTGCCACTGCATGTTTCCTGACCTCCCCATGCTGACCACCCCGTGGTGCTTTTCTCCAACCTACATTGGCACTCACTGCCTATCCTATTCAGATTCTATTATTCACACCACCCCGTGATGTTTTTCTCACTCCTACTAGTGAATGGCCAGTTAGAAACCCTTACAATGCGCACCAACCCAGGATGTTTTTCAGAAACCTATCCTACATTGCCACTACATGTTTCCTGACCTCCCCATGCTGACCACCCCGTGATGCTTTTCTCCATCCTACATTGCCACTCACTTCCTCTCCTTATTGAGATCCTATGATTCACACCACTCCGTGATGTTTTTCTCACTTCCACTAGTGAATGCAATGTTACACACCCATACAATGCGCACCACCCCACGATGTACTTCAGCAATCTGTCCTACATTGCCATTACATGTTTCCTGACCTCCCCATGCTGACCACCCCGTGGTGTTTTTCTCCATCCTAAATTGCCACTCGCTGCCTGTCCTTATTCAGACCCTCCGATTCACACCATCCCGTGATGTTTTTCTCACTCCTACTAGGGAATGTAATGTTACACACCAATATAATGCGCACCACCCAGCGATGTTTTTTCAGAAACCTATTATACATTGCCACTGCACGATTTCTGACCGCCCCCTGCTGACCACACCGTGGTGCTTTTCTCCATCCTACATTGCCACTCAATGCCTATCCTATTCAGATCCTCTGATTCACACCACCCCGTCATGTTTTTCTCTCCCCTACTAGTGAATGTAATGTTACACACCCACACAATGCGCACAACCACTCGATGTTTTTCAGAAACCTATCCTACCTTGCCTCTGCATGTTACCTGACCTCCACATGCTGACCACCCCGTGGAGCTTTTCTCCATTCTACACTGCTATTCGCGGACGATCCTAATTCAGATCCTATGATTCACACCACCCCGTGATGTTTTTCTCACTCCTACTAGTGAATGAAATGTTACACACCCATACATGCGCACCACCACGCGATGTTTTTCAGAAACCTATCCTACATTGCCACTGCATATTTCCGGACCACCCCATGCTGACCACCCCATAGCGCTTTTCTCCATTCTAGATTGCCACTCACTGCCTATTCTAATGCAGATCCTATGGTTCAAACAACCCCGTGATGTTTTTCTCACTCCTACTAATGAATGTAATATTACACACCCATACAATGCGCAGCACTCCGGGATGTTTTTCAGAAACATATCCTACATTTCCACTGCATGTTTCCTGACCTCCCCATGCTGACCAACCCGTGGTGCTTTTCTACATCCTACATTGCCACTCACTGCCTATCCTAATTCAGATCCTATGATTCACACCACCCCGTGATGTTTTTCTCACTCCTACTAGTAAATAGCCTATTAGAAACCCTTACAATGCGCACCACCCCACGATGTTTTTCAGAAACCTATGCTACATTGCCACTGCATGTTTCCTGACCTCCCCAGGCTGACCACCCCGTGGTGCTTTTCTCCATCCTACATTGCCACTCACTGCCTATCCTAATTCATACCCTCTGATTCACACCACCCCGTGATGTTTTCCTCACTCCTAGTAGTGTATGTAATATTGCACACCCATACCGTGCGCACCACCCCGCGATGTTTTTCAGAAACCTATCCTACATTGCCACTGCATGTTTCCTGACCTCCCTAGGCTGACCACACCGTGGTGCTTTTCTCCATCCTACATTGCCACTCACTGCCTCTCCTAATTCAGATCCTATGATTCACACCACCCCATGAAGTTTTTCTCACTGCTACTGATTAGTGGCATGTTAGAAAACGTTACGATGTGCACCACCCCGCGATGTTTTTCAGAAACCTATCCTACATTGCCACTGAATGTTTCCTGACCTCCCCATGCTGACCACCCCGTGGTTCTTTGTTCAATCCTACTTTGCCACTGACTGCCTATCCGAATTCATGTCCTATGATTCACAGCACCCCGTGATGTTTTTCTCACTGCTACTAGTGAATGTATTGTTACACACCCATACAATGCGCACCACCTCGCGATGTGTTTCAGAAACCTATCCTACATTGCAACTGCGTGTTTCCTGACCTCTCCATGCTGACGACCCCGTGGTGCTTTTCTCCATCCTACATTGCCACTCGTTTCCTATTCTTATTCAGACACTCCGATTCACATCAGCCCTTGATGCTGTTCTCACTCCTACTAGTGAATGTAATGTTACACACCCATACAATGCGCACCACCCCGCGATGTTTTTCAGAAACCTATCCTACATTGCCACTGCATATTTCCGGACATCCCCATGCTGACCACCCCGTAGCGCTTTTCTCCATTCTAGTTTGCCACTCACTGCCTATTCTAATTCAGATGCTATGGTTCAAACCACCCCGTGATGTTTTTCTCTCTCCTATTAGTGAATGTAATATTACACACCCATAAAATGCGCACCACCCCGGGATGTTTTTCAGAAACCTATCCTACATTTCCACTGCATGTTTCCTGACTTCCCCATGCTGACCACCCCGTGGTACTTTTCTACATCCTACATTGCCACTCACTGCCTATCCTAATTCAGATCCTATGATTCACACCACCCCGTGATGTTTTTCTCACTCCTACTAGTGAATGGCCTGTTAGAAACCCTTCACAATGCGCACCACCCAACAATGTTTTTCAGAAACCTCTCCTACATTGCCACTGCATGTTTCCTGACCTCCCCATGCTGACCACCCCGTGGTGCTTTTCTCCATCCTACATTGCCACTCACTGCATGTCCTAATTCAGACCCTCTGATTCACACCACCCCGTGATGTTTTTCTCACTGCTACTAGTCAATGTAATGTTACACACCCATACAATGTGCACCATCCCGCGATGTACTTCTGAAACCTATCCTACATTGCCACTGCATGTTTCCTGACCTCCCTCCCGTCTGACCACCCTGTGGTGCTTTTCTCCATTCGACATTGCCACTCACTTCCTATTCTTACTGAGATCTTCTGGTTCACACCACCCCATGATGTTTTTCTCACTCCTTCTCTTGAATGTAATGTTACAAACCAAAATAATGCGTTCCAGCCCACGAAGTACTTCAGAACCCTATCCTACTTTGCCACTGCATGTTCCCGACCTCCCCATGCTGAACACCCCGTGGTGCTTTTCTCATTCGTACATTGCCACTTACTGCCTATCCTAATACATCGCTCCGATTCACACCACCCTGTGATATTTTTTTCATTCCTAACTAGTGAATGTAATGTTACACACCCATACAATGCGCACCACCACGCGATGTTTTTCAGAAAACTATCCTACATTGCCACTGCATGTTTCCTGACCTCCCCATGCTGACCACTCTGTGGTGGTTTTCTCAATCCTACATTGCCACTCACTGCCTATCCTAATTCAGATCCTATGAGTCACACCACCCCGTGATGTTTTTCTCACTTCTACTAGTGAATAGCCTGTTTGAAACCCTTACAATGCGCACCGCACCGCGATGTTTTTCAGAAACCTATCCTACATTGCCACTGTATGTTTCCTGACCTCCCCATGCTGAGCACCCCGTGGTGCTTTTCTCCATCCTACATTGCTACTCACTGCCTCTCCTTATTCAGACCATCCGATTCACAACACCACTTGATGTTTTTCTCACTCCTTTTGGTGAATCTAATGTTAGAAACCCAAACAATGTGAACCACCCTGCGATGTTTTTCGGAAACCTATCCTACAATGCCACTGCCTCTTTCCTGACCTCGCCATGCTGACCACCACGTGGTGCTTTTCTCCATCCTACATTGCCACTCCCTGCCTATCCTATTCAGATCCTATGAATCACACCAACCCGTGATGTTTTTCTCACTCCTAGTAGTGAATGGCCAGTTAGATACACTTTCAATGCGCACCACACCACGATGTTTTTCAGAAACCTATCGTACATTGCCACTGCAGGTTTCCTGACCTCCCCATGCTGACCACTCCGTGGTGCTTTTCTACATCCTACATTGCCACTCACTGACTATTCTAATTCAGATCCCATGAGTCACACCACCTCGTGATGTTTTTCTCACTCCTACTAGTGAATGCAATGGTACACACCCTTACAATGCGCACCACCGCGCGATGTTCCTCAGAAACCTATCCTACATTGCCACTACATGTTTCCTGACCTCCCCATGCTGACCACCCCATGGTGCTTTTCTCCATCCTACATTGCCACTCACTTGCGATCCTTATTCAGACCCTCCGATTCACACCACCCCTTGATGTTTCTCTCACTCCTACTAGTGAATGTAATGTTACACACCCATACATTGCGCATCACCCCGCGATGTTTTTCAGAAACCTATCATACATTGCAACTGCATGTTTCCTGACTTCCCGATGCTGACCACCCCGTGGTGCTTTTCTCCATCCTACATTGCCACTCACTTCCTATTCTTATTCAGATCCTAAGATTCCCACCACCCCGTGATGTTTTTCTCACTCCCACTAGTGAATGTAATGTTACAAACCCATATAATGGGCACCACCCCGCGAAGTACTTCAGAACCCTATCCTGCTTTGCCACTGCATGTTCCCAGACCTCCCCATGCTGACCACCCCGTGGTGCATTTCTCCATCCTAGATTGCCACTCACTGACTATCCTAATTCAGATCCTATGATTCACACCACCCCGTGATATTTTTCTCAAGCCTACTAGTGAATGAAATGTTACACACCCATACAATGCGCACCACCTGCGATGTTTTTCAGAAACATATCCTACATTGCCACTGCATGTTTCCTGACCTCCCCATGCTGACCACCCCATAGGGCTTTTCTCCATCCTACATTGTCACTCCCTGCCTATCCTAATTCAGATCCTAAGATTCGCACCACCCCGTTATGTTTTTCTCACTCCTTCAGGTGAATGTAATGTTACAAACCCAAATAATGCGTACCAGCACACGAAGTACTTGAGAACCCTATCCTACTTTGCCACTGCATGTTCCCGGACCTCCCCATGCTGAACACCCCGTGGTGCTTTTCTCATTCGTACATTGCCACTAACTGCCTATCCTAATACATCGCTCCGATTCACACCACCCCGTGATATTTTTTTCATTCCTACTAGTGAATGTAATGTTACACACCCATACAATGCGCACCACAACGCGATGTTTTTCAGAAACCTATCCTACATTGCCACTGCATGTTTCCTGACCTTCCCATGCTGAGCACTCCGTGGTGGTTTTCTCAATCCTACATTGCCACTCACTGCCTACCCTAATTCAGATCCTATGATTCACACCACCCCGTGATGTTTTTCTCACTCCTACTAGTGAATGTAATATTACACACCCATACAATGCGCACCAACCCGCGATGTTTTTCAGAAACCTATCCTACATTGCCACTGCATGTTTCCTCACCTCCCCATGCTGACCACTCCACGGTGCTTTTCTCAATCCTACATTGCCACTCACTGCCTATCGTAATTCATATCCTATGATTCACACCACCCTGTGATGTTTTTCTCACTCCTACTAGTGAATGTAATGTTACACAACCATACAATGCGCACCACCCCGAGATGTGTTTCAGAAACCTATCCTACATTGCTACTGCATGTTTCCTGACCTCCCCGTGCTGACAACCCCGTGGTGCTTTTCTCCATCCTACATTGAAACTCAATTCCTATCCTTATTCAGACCCTCCAATTCAATTTACCCCTTGATGTTGTTCTCACTCCTACTAGTGAATGAAATGTTACACACCTAAACAATGTGCACCACCGGCGATGTTGTTCAGAAATCTATCCTACATTGCAACTGCATGTTTCCTGACCTCCCCTTGTTGACCACCCCGTGGTGCTTTTCTCCATCCTTCATTGCCACTCACTGCCTATCCGAATTCAGACCCTCTGATTCAAACCACCCCGTGATGTTTTTCTCACTCCTACTAGTCAATGTAATTTTACACACCCATACCATGCGCACCACTCGCGATGTTTTTCGAAACCTATCCTACATTGCCACTGCATGTTTCCTGACCTCCACATGCTGACCAGCCCATGGTGCTTTTCTCCATCCTAGATTGCCACTCACTGCCTATACTAATTCACATCCTACTATTCACACCACCCCATGATGTTTTTCTCACTCCTACTAGTGAATGGCCTGTTAGACACCCTTACAATGTGCACCACCCCGTGATGCTTTTCAGAAACCTATCCTACATTGCCACTGCATGTTTTCTGACCTCCCCATGCTGACCACCCCGTGGTGCTTTTCTCCATCCTACATTGCCACTCACTGCCTATCCTTATTCAGACCCTCTGATTCTCACCATCCCGTGATGTTTTTCTCACTCCTACTAGTGAATGTAATGTTACACACCCATATAATGCGCACCACCCCGCGATGTTCTACAGAAACCTGTCCTACATTGCCACTGCATGTTTCCTGACCTCCCCATGCTGACCACACCGTGGTGCTTTTCTCCAACCTACATTGCCACTCACTGCCTATTCTAATTCAGATCCTATGATTCACACCACCCCGTGATGTTTTTCTCACTCCTACTGGTGAATGAAATGTTACACACCCATACAATGCGCACCAACCCGTGATGTTTTTCAGAAACCTATCCTACATTGTCACTGCATGTTTCCTGACCTCCTCATGCTGACCACCCCATGGTGCTCTTCTCCATCCTAGATCGCCACTCACTGCCTATCCTAATTCACCTCCTATGATTCACACCACCCCGTGATGTTTTTCTCACTCCTACTAGTGAATGTAATGTTACACACCATTACAATGCGCACCACCCCGCTATGTTTTTCAGAAACCTATCCTACATTGCCACTGCATGTTTTCTGTCCTCCCCATGCTGACCACCCCGGGCTGCTTTTCTCCATCCTAGATTGCCACGCTCTGCCTATACTAATTCTGATCCTATGATTCACACCACCCCGTGATGTTTTTCTCACTCCTACTAGTGAATGAATGTTACACACCCATACAATGTGCAGCACCCCGCGATATTTTTCAAAAACCTATCTTACATTGCCACTGCATGTTTCCTGACCTCCCCATGCTGAAAACACCGTTGTGCTTTTCTCCATCCTACATTGCCACTCACTGCTTATCCTATTCAGATCCTATGATTCACACCACCCCGTGATGTTTTTCTCAGTCCTACTAGTGAATGGCCATTTCGAAACCCTTACAATGCGCACCACCCCGGGATGTTTTTCAGAAACCTATCCTACATTGCAACTGCATGTTTCCTGACGTCTCCCTGCTGACAACACCGTGGTGCTTTTCTCCATCCTACCTTGCCACTCACTGCCTATCATAATTGAGATCCTATGATTCACAACACCCTGTGATGTTTTTCTCACTCCTACTAGTGAATATAAAGTTACACACCCATACCAGGCGCACCGCCCCGCGATGTACTTCAGAAACCTATCCTACATTGCCACTACATGTTTCCTGATCACCCCATACTGACCACCCCGTGATGCTTTTCTCCATCCTACATTGCCACTCACTGCCTATCCGTATTCAGATCCTATGATTCACAACACCCCGTGCAGTTTTTCTCACTCGTACTAGTGAATCTAATGTTACACACCCACACAAAGCGCACTACCCCGCGATGTTTTTCAGAAACCTATCCTACATGGCCTCTGCATGTTTCCTGACCTCCGCATGCTGACCACCCCATGGTGCTTTTCTTCATCCTACATTGCCACTCACTACCTATCCTAATTGAGATCCTATGATTCACACCACTCCGTGATGTTTTTCTCACTCCCACTAGTGAATGTAATGTTACACACCATACAATGCGCACCACCCCGCGATGTACTTCAGAAACCTATCCTACATAGCCACTACATGTTTCCTGACCTCCCCATGCTGACCACCCAGTGGTGCTTTTCTCCAGCCTAGATTGCGACTCACTGACTATCCTAATTCAGATCCTATGATTCACACCACCCCGTGATGTTTTTCTCACTGCTACTAGTGAATGTAATGTTACATACCCATACAATGAGCACCACCCCTGATGTTTTTCAGAAACCTATCCTACATTTCCACTGCATGTTTCCTGACCTACCCATGACCATCCCGTGGTACTTTTCTCCATCCTACATTGCCACTCAGTGCCTATCCTTATTCAGAGCCTCGGATTCACACCACCACGTGTTTTATTTTTTTCACTCCTACTAGTGAATGACCTGTTAGAAACCCCTACAATGCGCACCACCCCGCGATGTTTATCAGAAACCTATCCTATATTGCCACTGCATGTTTCCTGACCTCCCCATGCTGACCACCCCGTGGTGCTTTTCTCCATCGTAGATGGCCACTCACTGCCTATTCTAATTCAGATCCTATGGCTCACACCACCCCGTGATGTTTTTCTCACTCGTACTAGTGAATGTAATGTTACACACCATTACAATGCGCACCACCCCGCTATGTTTTTCAGAAACCTATCCTACATTGCCACTGCATGTTTCCTGACCTCCCCATGCTGACCACCCCGTGCAGCTGTTCTCCATGCTAGATTGCCACGCTCTGCCTATACTAATTCCGATCCTATGATTCACACCCCCCCGTGATGTTTTTCTGACTCCTACTAGTGAATGAATGTTACACACCCATAAAATGTGCAGCACCCCGGGAAGTTTTTCAAAAACCTATCTTACATTGCCACTGCATGTTTCCTGACCTCCCCATGCTGAAAACACCGTGGTGCTTTTCTCCATCCTACATTGCCACTCGCTGCCTGTCCTTATTCAGACCCTCCGATTCACACCATCCCGTGATGTTTTTCTCACTCCTACTAGTGAATGTAATGTTACACACCCATATAATGCGCACCACCCCGCGATGTTCTTCAGAAACCTGTCCTACATTGCCACTGCATGTTTCCTGACCTCCCCATGCTGACCACCCTGTGGTGCTTTTCTCCAACCTACATTGGCACTCACTGCCTATCCTATTCAGATTCTATGATTCACACCACCCCGTGATGTTTTTCTCACTCCTACAAGTGAATGGCCAGTTAGAAACCCTTACAATGCGCACCAACCCGGGATGTTTTTCAGAAACCTATCCTACATTGCCACTACATGTTTCCTGACCTCCCCATGCTGACCACCCCATGATGCTTTTCTCCATCCTACATTGCCACTCACTTCCTCTCCTTATTGAGATCCTATGATTCACACCACCCCGTGAGGTTTTTCTCACTCCTACTAGTGAATGTAATGTTACACACCCATACAATGCGCACCACCCCGGGATGTACTTCAGAAACCTGTCCTACATTGCCACTACATGTTTCCTGACCTGCACATGCTGACCATCCCGTGGTGCTTTTCTCCATCCTACATTGCAACTCACTGCCTATCCTTATTCAGAGCCTCTGAATCACACCACCCCGTGATATTTTTCTCACTCCTACTAGTGAATTTTCTGTTAGATACCCCTACAACGCGCACCACCCCGCGATGTTTTTCAGAAACCTATCCTACATTGCCACTGCATGTTTCCTGACCTTCCAATGCAGAACCACCTGGTGGTGATTTTCTCCATTCTACATTGACACTCCCTGCCTATACGTATTCAGACCTTCCGATTCACACCATCCCGTCATGTTTTTCTAACTCCTACTAGCGAATGTAATGTTAGAAATCCATACAATGCACACCACCCCGCGATGTTTTTCAGAAACCTATTCTACATTGCCACAGTATATTTCCTGACCTCCCCATGCTGATCACCCCGTGGTGCTTTTCTCCATCCTACATTGCCACTCACTGCCTGTCCTTATTCAGACCCTCCGATTCACACCACCCCGTGATGTTTTTCTCACTCCTACTAGTGAATGTAATGTTACACACCCATATAATGCACACCACCACGCGATGTTCTTCGGAAACCTATCCTACATTGCCACTGCATGTTTCCTGAATTCCCCATGCTGACCACCCTGTAGCGCTTTTCTCTATTCTAGATTATCTCTCATGGCCTACCCTAATACAGATCCTATGATTCACACCACCACGGGATGTTTTTCTCACTCCTACTAGTGAATGTAATATTACAAACCCATACAATGCGCACCACCCTGCGATGCTTTTGAGAAACCTATCCTACATTGCCACTGCATGTTTCCTGACCGCCCCATGCTGACCACCCCTTGGTGCTTTTCTCAATCCTACATTGCCACTCACTGCCTATCCTAATTCATATCCTATGATTCACACCACCCCGTGATGTTTCTTTATCCTACTACTGAATGTAATGTTACACACCCATACAATGTGCACCACTCCGCGATGTGTTTCAGAAACCTATCCTACATTGCCACTGCATGTTTCCTGACCTCCCAATGCTGACCACCCCATGGTGCTTTTCTCCATCCTAGATTGCCACTCACTGCCTATCCTAATTCACGTCCTACGATTCACACCACCCCATGATGTTTTTCTCACTCCTACTATTGAATGCCCTGATAGACACCCTGACAATGTGCATCACCCCGCAATGCTTTTCAGAAACCTATCCTACATTACCACTGAATGTTTCCTGACCTCTCCATGCTGACCACCCCGTGGTGGTTTTCTCCATCCTACATTGCCACTCACTGCCTGTCCTTATTCAGACACTCCTATTCACAACACCCCGTGATGTTTTTCTCACTCCTACTAGTCAATGTAATTTTACACACCCATAAAATGTGCACCACTAGCGATGTTTTTCGAAACCTATCCTATATGGCCACTGCATGTTTCCGGACCTCCCCATGCTGACCACCTTATGGTGCCTTTCTCCATCCTACATTGCCACTCACTGCCTATACTAATTCAGACCCACCGATTCACACCATCCCGTGATGTTTTTCTCACTCCTACTAGTGAATGTAATGTTACACACCATTACAATGCGCACCATCCCGCTATGTTTTTCAGAAACCTATCCTACATTGCCACTGCATGTTTCCAGACCTCCCCATGCTTACCACCCCGTGCTGCTTTTCTCCATCCTACATTGCCACTCACTGCCTATCCTTATTCAGACCCTCTGATTCTCACCATCCCGTGATGTTTTTCTCACTCCTACTAGTGAATGTAATGTTACACACCCATATAATGCGCACCAACCTGGGATGTTTTTCAGAAACCTATCCTACATTGCAACTGCATGTTTCCTGACGTCCCCATGGTAACCACACCGTGGCACTTTTCTCCATCCTACATTGCCACTCACTTCCTCTCCTAATTCAGATCTTAGGATTCACAACACCCCGTGATGTTTTTCTCAATCCTACTGGAGAATGTAATGTTACACACCCTTACAATGCGCACCACCGCGCGATGTTCCTCAGAAACCTATCCTACATTGCCACTACATGTTTCCTGACCTCCCCATGCTGACCACCCCATGGTGCTTTTCTCCATCCTACATTGCCACTCACTTGCGATCCTTATTCAGACCCTCCGATTCACACCACCCCTTGATGTTTCTCTCACTCCTACTAGTGAATGTAATGTTACACACCCATACATTGCGCATCACCCCGCGATGTTTTTCAGAAACCTATCATACATTGCAACTGCATGTTTCCTGACTTCCCGATGCTGACCACCCCGTGGTGCTTTTCTCCATCCTACATTGCCACTCACTTCCTATTCTTATTCAGATCCTAAGATTCCCACCACCCCGTGATGTTTTTCTCACTCCCACTAGTGAATGTAATGTTACAAACCCATATAATGGGCACCACCCCGCGAAGTACTTCAGAACCCTATCCTGCTTTGCCACTGCATGTTCCCAGACCTCCCCATGCTGACCACCCCGTGGTGCATTTCTCCATCCTAGATTGCCACTCACTGACTATCCTAATTCAGATCCTATGATTCACACCACCCCGTGATATTTTTCTCAAGCCTACTAGTGAATGAAATGTTACACACCCATACAATGCGCACCACCTGCGATGTTTTTCAGAAACATATCCTACATTGCCACTGCATGTTTCCTGACCTCCCCATGCTGACCACCCCATAGGGCTTTTCTCCATCCTACATTGTCACTCCCTGCCTATCCTAATTCAGATCCTAAGATTCGCACCACCCCGTTATGTTTTTCTCACTCCTTCAGGTGAATGTAATGTTACAAACCCAAATAATGCGTACCAGCACACGAAGTACTTGAGAACCCTATCCTACTTTGCCACTGCATGTTCCCGGACCTCCCCATGCTGAACACCCCGTGGTGCTTTTCTCATTCGTACATTGCCACTAACTGCCTATCCTAATACATCGCTCCGATTCACACCACCCCGTGATATTTTTTTCATTCCTACTAGTGAATGTAATGTTGCACACCCATACAATGCGCACCACAACGCGATGTTTTTCAGAAACCTATCCTACATTGCCACTGCATGTTTCCTGACCTTCCCATGCTGAGCACTCCGTGGTGGTTTTCTCAATCCTACATTGCCACTCACTGCCTACCCTAATTCAGATCCTATGATTCACACCACCCCGTGATGTTTTTCTCACTCCTACTAGTGAATGTAATATTACACACCCATACAATGCGCACCAACCCGCGATGTTTTTCAGAAACCTATCCTACATTGCCACTGCATGTTTCCTCACCTCCCCATGCTGACCACTCCACGGTGCTTTTCTCAATCCTACATTGCCACTCACTGCCTATCGTAATTCATATCCTATGATTCACACCACCCTGTGATGTTTTTCTCACTCCTACTAGTGAATGTAATGTTACACAACCATACAATGCGCACCACCCCGAGATGTGTTTCAGAAACCTATCCTACATTGCTACTGCATGTTTCCTGACCTCCCCGTGCTGACAACCCCGTGGTGCTTTTCTCCATCCTACATTGAAACTCAATTCCTATCCTTATTCAGACCCTCCAATTCAATTTACCCCTTGATGTTGTTCTCACTCCTACTAGTGAATGAAATGTTACACACCTAAACAATGTGCACCACCGGCGATGTTGTTCAGAAATCTATCCTACATTGCAACTGCATGTTTCCTGACCTCCCCTTGTTGACCACCCCGTGGTGCTTTTCTCCATCCTTCATTGCCACTCACTGCCTATCCGAATTCAGACCCTCTGATTCAAACCACCCCGTGATGTTTTTCTCACTCCTACTAGTCAATGTAATTTTACACACCCATACCATGCGCACCACTCGCGATGTTTTTCGAAACCTATCCTACATTGCCACTGCATGTTTCCTGACCTCCACATGCTGACCAGCCCATGGTGCTTTTCTCCATCCTAGATTGCCACTCACTGCCTATACTAATTCACATCCTACTATTCACACCACCCCATGATGTTTTTCTCACTCCTACTAGTGAATGGCCTGTTAGACACCCTTACAATGTGCACCACCCCGTGATGCTTTTCAGAAACCTATCCTACATTGCCACTGCATGTTTTCTGACCTCCCCATGCTGACCACCCCGTGGTGCTTTTCTCCATCCTACATTGCCACTCACTGCCTATCCTTATTCAGACCCTCTGATTCTCACCATCCCGTGATGTTTTTCTCACTCCTACTAGTGAATGTAATGTTACACACCCATATAATGCGCACCACCCCGCGATGTTCTACAGAAACCTGTCCTACATTGCCACTGCATGTTTCCTGACCTCCCCATGCTGACCACACCGTGGTGCTTTTCTCCAACCTACATTGCCACTCACTGCCTATTCTAATTCAGATCCTATGATTCACACCACCCCGTGATGTTTTTCTCACTCCTACTGGTGAATGAAATGTTACACACCCATACAATGCGCACCAACCCGTGATGTTTTTCAGAAACCTATCCTACATTGTCACTGCATGTTTCCTGACCTCCTCATGCTGACCACCCCATGGTGCTCTTCTCCATCCTAGATCGCCACTCACTGCCTATCCTAATTCACCTCCTATGATTCACACCACCCCGTGATGTTTTTCTCACTCCTACTAGTGAATGTAATGTTACACACCATTACAATGCGCACCACCCCGCTATGTTTTTCAGAAACCTATCCTACATTGCCACTGCATGTTTTCTGTCCTCCCCATGCTGACCACCCCGGGCTGCTTTTCTCCATCCTAGATTGCCACGCTCTGCCTATACTAATTCTGATCCTATGATTCACACCACCCCGTGATGTTTTTCTCACTCCTACTAGTGAATGAATGTTACACACCCATACAATGTGCAGCACCCCGCGATATTTTTCAAAAACCTATCTTACATTGCCACTGCATGTTTCCTGACCTCCCCATGCTGAAAACACCGTGGTGCTTTTCTCCATCCTACATTGCCACTCACTGCTTATCCTATTCAGATCCTATGATTCACACCACCCCGTGATGTTTTTCTCAGTCCTACTAGTGAATGGCCATTTCGAAACCCTTACAATGCGCACCACCCCGGGATGTTTTTCAGAAACCTATCCTACATTGCAACTGCATGTTTCCTGACGTCTCCCTGCTGACAACACCGTGGTGCTTTTCTCCATCCTACCTTGCCACTCACTGCCTATCATAATTGAGATCCTATGATTCACAACACCCTGTGATGTTTTTCTCACTCCTACTAGTGAATATAAAGTTACACACCCATACCAGGCGCACCGCCCCGCGATGTACTTCAGAAACCTATCCTACATTGCCACTACATGTTTCCTGATCACCCCATACTGACCACCCCGTGATGCTTTTCTCCATCCTACATTGCCACTCACTGCCTATCCGTATTCAGATCCTATGATTCACAACACCCCGTGCAGTTTTTCTCACTCGTACTAGTGAATCTAATGTTACACACCCACACAAAGCGCACTACCCCGCGATGTTTTTCAGAAACCTATCCTACATGGCCTCTGCATGTTTCCTGACCTCCGCATGCTGACCACCCCATGGTGCTTTTCTTCATCCTACATTGCCACTCACTACCTATCCTAATTGAGATCCTATGATTCACACCACTCCGTGATGTTTTTCTCACTCCCACTAGTGAATGTAATGTTACACACCATACAATGCGCACCACCCCGCGATGTACTTCAGAAACCTATCCTACATAGCCACTACATGTTTCCTGACCTCCCCATGCTGACCACCCAGTGGTGCTTTTCTCCAGCCTAGATTGCGACTCACTGACTATCCTAATTCAGATCCTATGATTCACACCACCCCGTGATGTTTTTCTCACTGCTACTAGTGAATGTAATGTTACATACCCATACAATGAGCACCACCCCTGATGTTTTTCAGAAACCTATCCTACATTTCCACTGCATGTTTCCTGACCTACCCATGACCATCCCGTGGTACTTTTCTCCATCCTACATTGCCACTCAGTGCCTATCCTTATTCAGAGCCTCGGATTCACACCACCACGTGTTTTATTTTTTTCACTCCTACTAGTGAATGACCTGTTAGAAACCCCTACAATGCGCACCACCCCGCGATGTTTATCAGAAACCTATCCTATATTGCCACTGCATGTTTCCTGACCTCCCCATGCTGACCACCCCGTGGTGCTTTTCTCCATCGTAGATGGCCACTCACTGCCTATTCTAATTCAGATCCTATGGCTCACACCACCCCGTGATGTTTTTCTCACTCGTACTAGTGAATGTAATGTTACACACCATTACAATGCGCACCACCCCGCTATGTTTTTCAGAAACCTATCCTACATTGCCACTGCATGTTTCCTGACCTCCCCATGCTGACCACCCCGTGCAGCTGTTCTCCATGCTAGATTGCCACGCTCTGCCTATACTAATTCCGATCCTATGATTCACACCCCCCCGTGATGTTTTTCTGACTCCTACTAGTGAATGAATGTTACACACCCATAAAATGTGCAGCACCCCGGGAAGTTTTTCAAAAACCTATCTTACATTGCCACTGCATGTTTCCTGACCTCCCCATGCTGAAAACACCGTGGTGCTTTTCTCCATCCTACATTGCCACTCGCTGCCTGTCCTTATTCAGACCCTCCGATTCACACCATCCCGTGATGTTTTTCTCACTCCTACTAGTGAATGTAATGTTACACACCCATATAATGCGCACCACCCCGCGATGTTCTTCAGAAACCTGTCCTACATTGCCACTGCATGTTTCCTGACCTCCCCATGCTGACCACCCTGTGGTGCTTTTCTCCAACCTACATTGGCACTCACTGCCTATCCTATTCAGATTCTATGATTCACACCACCCCGTGATGTTTTTCTCACTCCTACAAGTGAATGGCCAGTTAGAAACCCTTACAATGCGCACCAACCCGGGATGTTTTTCAGAAACCTATCCTACATTGCCACTACATGTTTCCTGACCTCCCCATGCTGACCACCCCATGATGCTTTTCTCCATCCTACATTGCCACTCACTTCCTCTCCTTATTGAGATCCTATGATTCACACCACCCCGTGAGGTTTTTCTCACTCCTACTAGTGAATGTAATGTTACACACCCATACAATGCGCACCACCCCGGGATGTACTTCAGAAACCTGTCCTACATTGCCACTACATGTTTCCTGACCTGCACATGCTGACCATCCCGTGGTGCTTTTCTCCATCCTACATTGCAACTCACTGCCTATCCTTATTCAGAGCCTCTGAATCACACCACCCCGTGATATTTTTCTCACTCCTACTAGTGAATTTTCTGTTAGATACCCCTACAACGCGCACCACCCCGCGATGTTTTTCAGAAACCTATCCTACATTGCCACTGCATGTTTCCTGACCTTCCAATGCAGAACCACCTGGTGGTGATTTTCTCCATTCTACATTGACACTCCCTGCCTATACGTATTCAGACCTTCCGATTCACACCATCCCGTCATGTTTTTCTAACTCCTACTAGCGAATGTAATGTTAGAAATCCATACAATGCACACCACCCCGCGATGTTTTTCAGAAACCTATTCTACATTGCCACAGTATATTTCCTGACCTCCCCATGCTGATCACCCCGTGGTGCTTTTCTCCATCCTACATTGCCACTCACTGCCTGTCCTTATTCAGACCCTCCGATTCACACCACCCCGTGATGTTTTTCTCACTCCTACTAGTGAATGTAATGTTACACACCCATATAATGCACACCACCACGCGATGTTCTTCGGAAACCTATCCTACATTGCCACTGCATGTTTCCTGAATTCCCCATGCTGACCACCCTGTAGCGCTTTTCTCTATTCTAGATTATCTCTCATGGCCTACCCTAATACAGATCCTATGATTCACACCACCACGGGATGTTTTTCTCACTCCTACTAGTGAATGTAATATTACAAACCCATACAATGCGCACCACCCTGCGATGCTTTTGAGAAACCTATCCTACATTGCCACTGCATGTTTCCTGACCGCCCCATGCTGACCACCCCTTGGTGCTTTTCTCAATCCTACATTGCCACTCACTGCCTATCCTAATTCATATCCTATGATTCACACCACCCCGTGATGTTTCTTTATCCTACTACTGAATGTAATGTTACACACCCATACAATGTGCACCACTCCGCGATGTGTTTCAGAAACCTATCCTACATTGCCACTGCATGTTTCCTGACCTCCCAATGCTGACCACCCCATGGTGCTTTTCTCCATCCTAGATTGCCACTCACTGCCTATCCTAATTCACGTCCTACGATTCACACCACCCCATGATGTTTTTCTCACTCCTACTATTGAATGCCCTGATAGACACCCTGACAATGTGCATCACCCCGCAATGCTTTTCAGAAACCTATCCTACATTACCACTGAATGTTTCCTGACCTCTCCATGCTGACCACCCCGTGGTGGTTTTCTCCATCCTACATTGCCACTCACTGCCTGTCCTTATTCAGACACTCCTATTCACAACACCCCGTGATGTTTTTCTCACTCCTACTAGTCAATGTAATTTTACACACCCATAAAATGTGCACCACTAGCGATGTTTTTCGAAACCTATCCTATATGGCCACTGCATGTTTCCGGACCTCCCCATGCTGACCACCTTATGGTGCCTTTCTCCATCCTACATTGCCACTCACTGCCTATACTAATTCAGACCCACCGATTCACACCATCCCGTGATGTTTTTCTCACTCCTACTAGTGAATGTAATGTTACACACCATTACAATGCGCACCATCCCGCTATGTTTTTCAGAAACCTATCCTACATTGCCACTGCATGTTTCCAGACCTCCCCATGCTTACCACCCCGTGCTGCTTTTCTCCATCCTACATTGCCACTCACTGCCTATCCTTATTCAGACCCTCTGATTCTCACCATCCCGTGATGTTTTTCTCACTCCTACTAGTGAATGTAATGTTACACACCCATATAATGCGCACCAACCTGGGATGTTTTTCAGAAACCTATCCTACATTGCAACTGCATGTTTCCTGACGTCCCCATGGTAACCACACCGTGGCACTTTTCTCCATCCTACATTGCCACTCACTTCCTCTCCTAATTCAGATCTTAGGATTCACAACACCCCGTGATGTTTTTCTCAATCCTACTGGAGAATGTAATGTTACACACCCATACAATGCGCACCACCCCGCGATGTACTTCAGAAACCTATCCTACATTGCCACTACATGTTTCCTGACCTCCACATGCTGACCATCCCGTGGTGCTTTTCTCCAACCTACATTGCCACTCACTGCGTCTTCTATTCAGATCCTATGATTCACACCACCCCATGATGTTTTTCTCACTCATACTATTGAATGCCCTGATAGACACCCTGACAATGTGCACCAGCCTGCGATGTTTTTCAGAAACCTATCCTACATTACCACTGAATGTTTCCTGACCTCTCCATGCTGAACACCCCATGGTGCTTTTCTCCATCCTACATTGCCACTCACTGCCTGTCCTTATTCAGACCCTCCTATTCACACCACCTCGTGATGTTTTTTCTCACTCCTACTAGTCAATGTAATTTTACACACCCATAAAATGTGCACAACTAGCGATGTTTTTCGAAACCTATCCTGTATTTCCACTGCATGTTTCCGGACCTCCCCATGCTGACCACCTTATGGTGCCTTTCTCCGTCCTACATTGCCACTCACTGCCTATCCTAATTCAGACCCACTGATTCACACCACCCCGTGATGCTTTTCTCACTCCTACTGGTGAATGTAATGTTACACACCCATACAATGCGCACCACCTCGCGATGTTTTTCAGAAACCTATCCTACATTGCCACTTCATGTTTCCTGACCTCCCCATGCTGACCACCCCATGGTGCTTTTCTCCATCTTAGATTGCCACTCACTGCCTATCCTAATTAACGTCCTACGATTCACACCACCCCATGATGTTTTTCTCACTCCTACTATTGAATGCCCTGATAGACACCCTGACAATGTGCACCACCGCGCGATGTTTTTCAGAAACCTATCCTACATTACCACTGAATGTTTCCTGACCTCTCCATGCTGACCACCCCGTGGTGGTTTTCTCCATCCTACATTGCCACTCACTGCCTGTCCTTATTCAGACCCTCCTATTCACACCACCCCGTGATGTTGTTCTCACTCCTAGTAGTCAATGTAATTTTACACACCCATAAAATGTGCACCACTAGCGATGTTTTTCGAAACCTATCCTACATTGCCACTGCATGTTTCCGGACCTCCCCATGCTGACCACTTTATGGTGCCTTTCTCCGTCATAAATTGCCACTCACTGCCTATCCGAATTCAGACCCACTGATTCACACCACCCCGTGATGTTTTTCTCACTCCTACTAGTGAATGTAATGTTACACACCATTAGAATGCGCACCACCCCGCTATGTTTTTCAGAAACCTATCCTACATTGCCACAGCATGTTTCCTGACCTCCCCATGCTGACCACCCCGTGCAGCTTTTCTCCATCCTAGATTGCCATGCTCTGCCTATACTAATTCCGATCCTATGATTCACACCCCCCCGTGATGTTTTTCTGACTCCTACTAGTGAATGAATTTTACACACCCATTAAATGTGCAGCACCCCGCGAAGTTTTTCAAAAACCTATCTTACATTGCCACTGCATGTTTCCTGACCTCCCCATGCTGAAAACACCGTGGTGCTTTTCTCCATCCTACATTGCCACTCACTGCCTATCCTATTCAGATCCTATGATTCACACCACCCCATGATGTTTTTCTCAGTCCTACTAGTGAATGGCCAGTTCGAAACCCTTACAATGCGCACCACCCCGGGATGTTTTTCAGAAACCTATCCTACATTGCAACTGCATGTTTCCTGACGTCTCCCTGCTGACAACACCGTGGTGCTTTTCTCCATCCTACCTTGCCACTCACTGCCTATCATAATTGAGATCCTATGATTCACAACACCCTGTGATGTTTTTCTCACTCCTACTAGTGAATATAAAGTTACACACCCATACCATGCGCACCGCCCCGCGATGTACTTCAGAAACCTATCCTACATTGCCACTACATGTTTCCTGATCACCCCATACTGACCACCCCGTGATGCTTTTCTCCATCCTACATTGCCACTCACTGCCTATCCTTATTCAGATCCTATGATTCACAACACCCCGTGCAGTTTTTCTCACTCGTACTAGTGAATCTAATGTTACACACCCACACAAAGCACACTACCCCGCGATGTTTTTCAGAAACCTATCCTACATGGCCTCTGCATGTTTACTGAACTCCGCATGCTGACCACCCCATGGTGCTTTTCTCCATCCTACATTGCCACTCACTACCTATCCTAATTGAGATCCTATGATTCACACCACTCCGTGATGTTTTTCTCACTCCCACTAGTGAATGTAATGTTACACACCATACAATGCGCACCACCCCGCGATGTACTTCAGAAACCTATCCTACATAGCCACTACATGTTTCCTGACCTCCCATTGCTGACCACCCAGTGGTGCTTTTCTCCATCCTACATTGCCACTCACTGCCTATCCTAATTCAGATCCTATGATTCACACCACCCCGTGATGTTTTTCTCACTCCTACTAGTGAATGTAATGTTACACACTCATACAATGCGCATCACCGCGAGATGTTTTTCAGAAACCTATCCTACATTGCCACTGCATGTTTCCTAACCTCTCATGCTGAGCACCCCGTGGTGCTTTTCTACATCCTAGATGGCCACTCACGGACTATCCTATTTCAGATCCTATGATTCACACCACCCCGTGATGTTTTTCTCACTCCTACTAGTGAATGGCCAGTTCGAAACCCTTACAATGCGCACCACCCCGGGATGTTTTTCAGAAACCTATCCTACATTGCAACTGCACGTTTCCTGACGTCTCCATGCTGACCACACCGTGGTGCTTTTCTTCATCCTACCTTGCCACTCACTGCCTATCATAATTGAGATCCTATGATTCACAACACCCCGTGATGTTTTTCTCACTCCTACTAGTGAATGTAAAGTTACACACCCATACCATGCGCACCGCCCCGCGATGTACTTCAGAAACCTATCCTACATTGCCACTACATGTTTCCTGACCACCCCATACTGACCACCCCGTGATGCTTTTCTCCATCCTACATTGCCATTCACTGCCTATCCTTATTCAGATCCTATGATTCACAACACCCCGTGCAGTTTTTCTCACTCGTTCTAATGAATCTAATGTTACACACCCACACAAAGGGGACTACCCCGCGATGTTTTTCAGAAACCTATCCTACATGGCCTCTGCATGTTTCCTGACCTCCGCATGCTGACCAAACCATGGTGCTTTTTTCCATCCTACATTGCCACTCACTGCCTATCATAATTGAGATCCTATGATTCACACCACTCCGTGATGTTTTTCTCACTCCCACTAGTGAATGTAATGTTACACACCCATACAATGCGCACCACCCCACGATGTACTTCAGAAACCTATCCTACATTGCCAATACATGTTTCCTGACCTCCCCATGCTGACCACCCAGTGGTGCTTTTCTCCAGCCTAGATTGCCACTCACTGACTATCCTAATTCAGATCCTATGATTCACACCACCCTGTGATGTTTTTCTCACTGCTAATAGTGAATGTAATGTTACATACCCACACAATGAGCACCACCCCCTGATGTTTTTCAGAAACCTATCCTACATTGCCACTGCATGTTTCCTGACCTCCCCATGACCATCTCGTGGTACTTTTCTCCATCCTACATTGCCACTCAGTGCCTATCCTTATTCAGAGCCTCGGATTCACACCACCCCGTGTTTTTTTTTTTTCACTCATACTAGTGAATGACCTGTTAGAAACCCCTACAATGCGCACCACACCGCGATGTTTATCAGAAACCTATCCTATATTGCCACTGCATGTTTCCTGACCTCCCAATGCTGACCACCCCATGGTGCTTTTCTCCATCCTAGATGGCCACTCACTGCCTATTCTAATTAAGATCCTATGACTCACACCACCCCGTGATGTTTTTCTCACTCCTACTAGTGAATGTAATGTTACACACCCATACAATGCGCACCACCCTGCGATGTTTTTCAGAAACCTATCCTACATTGCCACTGCATGTTTCCTGACCTCCCCATGCTCACAACCCCATGGTGCTTTTCTCCATCCTAGATTGCCACTCACTAACTATCGTAATTCACATCCTATGATTCACACCACCCCGTGATGTTTTTCTCACTCCTACTAGTGAATGGCCTGTTAGAAATCCTTACAATGTGCACCACCCTGTGATGTTTTTCAGAACCCTATCCTACATTGCCACTGCATGTTTCCTGACCTCTCCATGCTGACAACCCCATGGTGCTTTTCTCCAACCTACATTGCCACTCACTGCCTATTGTATTCAGATCCTATGATTCACACCACACCGTGATGATTTTCTGACTCCTTCTAGTGAATGGCCATTTGGAAACCCTTACAATGCGCACCAACATGGGATGTCTTTCAGAAACCTATCCTACATTGCAACTGCATGTTTCCTGACGTACCCATGGTGACCACACCGTGGCGCTTTTCTCCATCCTACATTGCCACTCACTGCCTATCCTAATTCAGATCCTATGATTCACAACACCCCGTGATGTTTTTCTCAATCCTACTGGAGAATGTAATGTTACACACCCATACAATGCGCACCACCCCGCGATGTACTTCAGAAACCTATCCTACATTGCCACAACGTTTCCTGACCTCCACATGCTGACCATCCCGTGGTGCTTTTCTCCAACCTACATTGCCACTCAATGCCTATCCTATTCAGATCCTATGATTCACACAACCCCGTGATGTTTTTCTCACTCCTACTAGTGAATGGCCAGTTAGAAACCCTTACAATGCGCACCAACCCAGGATGTTTTTCAGAAACCTATCCTACATTGCCACTACATGTTTCCTGACCTCCCCATGCTGACCACCCCGTGATGCTTTTCTCCATCCTACATTGCCACTCACTTCCTCTCCTTATTGAGATCCTATGATTCACACCACCCCGTGAGGTTTTTCTCACTCCTACTATTGAATGTAATGTTACACACCCATACAATGCGCACCACCCCACGATGTACTTCAGAAACCTGTCCTACATTGCCACTACATGTTTCCTGACCTCCCCATGCTGACCACCCCGTGGTGCTTTTCTCCAACCTACATTGGCACTCACTGCCTATCCTATTCAGATTCTATGATTCACACCACCCCGTGATGTTTTTCTCACTCCTACTAGTGAATGGCCAGTTAGAAACCCTTACAATGCGCACCAACCCGGGATGTTTTTCAGAAACCTATCCTACATTGCCACTACATGTTTCCTGACCTCCCCATGCTGACCACCCCGTGATGCTTTTCTCCATCCTACATTGCCACTCACTTCCTCTCCTTATTGAGATCCTATGATTCACACCACCCCGTGATGTTTTTCTCACTCCTACTAGTGAATGTAATGTTACACACCCATATAATGCACACCACCCCGCGATGTTCTTCAGAAACCTATCCTACATTGCCACTGCATGTTTCCTGAACTCCCCATGCTGAACACCCTGTAGCGCTTTTCTCTGTTCTAGATTATCTCTCATGGCCTACCCTAATACAGATCCTATGATTCACACCACCATGGGATGTTTTTCTCACTCCTACTAGTGAATGTAATATTACAAACCCATACAATGCGCACCACCCTGCGATGCTTTTGAGAAACCTATCCTACATTGCCACTGCATGTTTCCTGACCGCCCCATGCTGACCACCCCGTGGTGCTTTTCTCAATCCTACATTGCCACTCACTGCCTATCCTAATTCATATCCTATGATTCACACCACCCCGTGATGTTTCTTTATCCTACTCCTGAATGTAATATTACACACCCATACAATGTGCACCACTCCGCTATGTGTTTTAGAAACCTATCCTACATTGCCACTGCATGTTTCCTGACCTCCCAATGCTGACCACCCCATGGTGCTTTTCTCCATCCTAGATTGCCACTCACTGCCTATCCTAATTCACGTCCTACGATTCACACCACCCCATGATGTTTTTCTCACTCCTACTATTGAATGCCCTGATAGACACCCTGACAATGTGCATCACCCCGCGATGTTTTTCAGAAACCTATCCTACATTACCACTGAATGTTTCCTGACCTCTCCATGCTGACCACCCCGTGGTGGTTTTCTCCATCCTACATTGCCACTCACTGCCTGTCCTTATTCAGACCCTCCTATTCACACCACCCCGTGATGTTTTTCTCACTCCTACTAGTCAATGTAATTTTACACACCCATAAAATGTGCACCACTAGCGATGTTTTTCGAAACCTATCCTATATGGCCACTGCATGTTTCCGGACCTCCCCATGCTGACCACCTTATGGTGCCTTTCTCCATCCTACATTGCCACTCACTGCCTATCCTAATTCAGACCCACCGATTCACACCACCCCGTGATGTTTTTCTCACTCCTACTAGTGAATGTAATGTTACACACCATTACAATGCGCACCATCCCGCTATGTTTTTCAGAAACCTATCCTACATTGCCACTGCATGTTTCCAGACCTCCCCATGCTTACCACCCCGTGCTGCTTTTCTCCATCCTACATTGCCACTCACTGCCTATCCTTATTCAGACCCTCTGATTCTCACCATCCCGTGATGTTTTTCTCACTCCTACTAGTGAATGTAATGTTACACACCCATATATTGCGCACCACCCCACGATGTTCTACAGAAACCTGTCCTACATTGCCACTGCATGTTTCCTGACCTCCCCATGCTGACCACCCTGTGGTGCTTTTCTCCAACCTACATTGCCACTCACTGCCTATTCTATTTCAGATCCTATGATTCACACCACCCCGTGATGTTTTTCTCACTCCTACTGGTGAATGAAATGTTACACACCCATACAATGCGCACGAACCCGTGATGTTTTTCAGAAACCTAACCTACATTGCCACTGCATGTTTCCTGACCTCCTCATGCTGACCACCCCATGGTGCTTTTCTCCATCCTAGATCGCCACTCACTGCCTATCCTAATTCACCTCCTATGATTCACACCACGCCATGATGTTTTTCTCACTCGTACTATTGAATGCCCTGATAGACACCCTGACAATGTGCACCACCCTGCGATGTTTTTCAGAAACCTATCCTACATTACCACTGAATGTTTCCTGAGCTCTCCATGCTGAACACGCCATGGTGCTTTTCTCCATCCTACATTGCCACTCACTGCCTGTCCTTATTCAGACCCTCCTATTCACACCACCTCGTGATGTTTTTTCTCACTCCTACTAGTCAATGTAATTTTACACACCCATAAAATGTGCACAACTAGCGATGTTTTTCGAAACCTATCCTGCATTGCCACTGCATGTTTCCGGACCTCCCCATGCTGACCACCTTATCGTGCTTTTCTCCGTCCTACATTGCCACTCACTGCCTATCCTAATTCAGACCCACCGATTCACACCACCCCGTGATGTTTTTCTCACTCCTACTAGTGAATGTAATGTTACACACCATTACAATGCGCACCACCCCGCTATGTTTTTCAGAAACCTGTCCTACATTGCCACTGCATGTTTTCTGTCCTCCCCATGCTGACCACCCCGGGCTGCTTTTCTCCATCCTAGATTGCCACGCTCTGCCTATACTAATTCTGATCCTATGATTCACACCACCCCGTGATGTTTTTCTCACTCCTACTAGTGAATGAATGTTACACACCCATACAATGTGCAGCACCCCGCGATGTTTTTCAAAAACCTATCTTACATTGCCACTGCATGTTTCCTGACCTCCCCATGCTGAAAACCCCGTGGTGCTTTTCTCCATCCTACATTGCCACTCACTGCCTATCCTATTCAGATCCTATGATTCACACCACCCCGTGATGTTTTTCTCAGTCCTACTAGTGAATGGCCAGTTCGAAACCCTTACAATGTGCACCACCCCGGGATGTTTTTCAGAAACCTATCCTACATTGCAACTGCATGTTTCCTGACGTCTCCCTGCTGACAACACCGTGGTGCTTTGCTCCATCCTACCTTGCCACTCACTGCCTATCATAATTGAGATCCTATGATTCACAACACCCTGTGATGTTTTTCTCACTCCTACTAGTGAATATAAATTTACACACCCATACCATGCGCACCGCCCCGCGATGTACTTCAGAAACCTATCCTACATTGCCACTACATGTTTCCTGATCACCCCATACTGACCACCCCGTGATGCTTTTCTCCATCCTACATTGCCACTCACTGCCTATCCTTATTCAGATCCTATGATTCACAACACCCCGTGCAGGTTTTCTCACTCGTACTAGTGAATCTAATGTTACACACCCACACAAAGCACACTACCCCGCGATGTTTTTCAGAAACTTATCCTACATGGCCTCTGCATGTTTACTGAACTCCGCATGCTGACCACCCCATGGTGCTTTTCTCCATCCTACATTGCCACTCACTACCTATCCTAATTGAGATCCTATGATTCACACCACTCCGTGATGTTTTTCTCACTCCCACTAGTGAATGTAATGTTACACACCATACAATGCGCACCACCCCGCGATGTACTTCAGAAACCTATCCTACATAGCCACTACATGTTTCCTGACCTCCCCATGCTGACCACCCCGTGGTGCTTTTCTCCAGCCTAGATTGCGACTCACTGACTATCCTAATTCAGATCCTATGATTCACACCACCCCGTGATGTTTTTCTCACTGCTACTAGTGAATGTAATGTTACATACCCATACAATGAGCACCACCCCCTGATGTTTTTCAGAAACCTATCCTACATTTCCACTGCATGTTTCCTGACCTACCCATGACCATCCCGTGGTACTTTTCTCCATCCTACATTGCCACTCAGTGCCTATCCTTATTCAGAGCCTCGGATTCACACCACCACGTGTTTTATTTTTTTCACTCCTACTAGTGAATGACCTGTTAGAAACCCCTACAATGCGCACCACCCCGCGATGATTATCAGAAACCTATCCTATATTGCCACTACATGTTTCCTGACCTTCCCATGCTGACCACCCCGTGGTGCTTTTCTCCATCGTAGATGGCCACTCACTGCCTATTCTAATTCAGATCCTATGGCTCACACCACCCCGTGACGTTTTTCTCACTCGTACTAGTGAATGTAATGTTACACACCCATACAATGCGCACCACCCCGCGATGTTTTTCAGAAACCTATCCTACATTGCCACTGCATGTTTCCTGACCTCCCCATGCTCACTACCCCATGGTGCTTTTCTCCATCCTTGATTGCCACTCACTAACTATCCTAATTCACATCCTACGATTCACAGCACCCCGTGATGTTTTTCTCACTCCTACTAGTGAATGGCCTGTTAGAAACCCTTACAATGTGCACCACCCAGTGATGTTTTTCAGAACCCTATCCTACATTGCCACTGCATGTTTCCTGCCCTCCCCATGCTGACAACCCCATGGTGCTTTTCTCCAACCTACATTGCCACTCACTGCCTATCGTATTCAGATCCTATTATTCACACCACCCCGTGATGTTTTTCTCACTCCTACTAGTGAATGGCCAGTTGGAAACCCTTACAATGCGCACCAACCTGGGATGTTTTTCAGAAACCTATCCTACATTGCAACTGCATGTTTCCTGACGTCCCCATGGTGACCACACTGTGGCGCTTTTCTGCATCCTACATTGCCACTCACTTCCTATCCTAATTCAGATCCTAGGATTCACAACACCCCGTGATGTTTTTCTCAATCCTACTGGAGAATGTAATGTTACACACCCATACAATGCGCACCACCCCGCGATGTACTTCAGAAACCTATCCTACATTGCCACTACATGTTTCCTGACCTCCACATGCTGACCATCCCGTGGTGCTTTTCTCCAACCTACATTGCCACTCACTGCTTCTTGTATTCAGATCCTATGATTCACACCACCCCATGATGTTTTTCTCACTCGTACTATTGAATGCCCTGAAAGACACCCTGACAATGTGCACCACCCTGCGATGTTTTTCAGAAACCTATCCTCCATTACCATTGAATGTTTCCTGACCTCTCCATGCTGAACACCCCATGGTGCTTTTCTCCATCCTACATTGCCACTCACTGCCTGTCCTTATTCAGACCCTCCTATTCACACCACCTCGTGATGTTTTTTCTCACTCCTACTAGTCTATGTAATTTTACACACCCATAAAATGTGCACAACTAGCGATGTTTTTCAAAACCTATCCTGCATTGCCACTGCATGTTTCCGGACCTCCCCATGCTGACCACCTTATGGTGCCTTTCTCCGTCCTACATTGCCACTCACTGCCTATCCTAATTCAGACCCACCGATTCACACCACCCCGTGATGTTTTTCTCACTCCTACTAGTGAATGTAATGTTACACACCCTTACAATGCGCACCACCCCGCTATGTTTTTCAGAAACCTATCCTACATTGCCACTGCATGTTTTCTGTCCTCCCCATGCTGACCACCCCGGGCTGCTTTTCTCCATCCTAGATTGCCACGCTCTGCCTATACTAATTCTGATCCTATGATTCACACCACCCCGTGATGTTTTTCTCACTCCTACTAGTGAATGAATGTTACACACCCATACAATGTGCAGCACCCCGCGATGTTTTTCAAAAACCTATCTTACATTGCCACTGCATGTTTCCTGACCTCCCCATGCTGAAAACCCCGTGGTGCTTTTCTCCATCCTACATTGCCACTCACTGCCTATCCTATTCAGATCCTATGATTCACACCACCCCGTGATGTTTTTCTCAGTCCTACTAGTGAATGGCCAGTTCGAAACCCTTACAATGCGCACCACCCCGGGATGTTTTTCAGAAACCTATCCTACATTGCAACTGCATGTTTCCTGACGTCTCCCTGCTGACAACACCGTGGTGCTTTTCTCCATCCTACCTTGCCACTCACTGCCTATCATAATTGAGATCCTATGATTCACAACACCCTGTGATGTTTTTCTCACTCCTACTAGTGAATATAATGTTACACACCCATACCATGCGCACCGCCCCGCGATGTACTTCAGAAACCTATCCTACATTGCCACTACATGTTTCCTGATCACCCCATACTGACCACCCCGTGATGCTTTTCTCCATCCTACATTGCCACTCACTGCCTATCCTTATTCAGATCCTATGATTCACAACACCCCGTGCAGTTTTTCTCACTCGTACTAGTGAATCTAATGTTACACACCCACACAAAGCACACTACCCCGCGATGTTTTTCAGAAACCTATCCTACATGGCCTCTGCATGTTTACTGAACTCCGCATGCTGACCACCCCATGGTGCTTTTCTCCATCCTACATTGCCACTCACTACCTATCCTAATTGAGATCCTATGATTCACACCACTCCGTGATGTTTTTCTCACTCCCACTAGTGAATGTAATGTTACACACCATACAATGCGCACCACCCCGCGATGTACTTCAGAAACCTATCCTACATAGCCACTACATGTTTCCTGACCTCCCCATGCTGACCACCCAGTGGTGCTTTTCTCCAGCCTAGATTGCGACTCACTGACTATCCTAATTCAGATCCTATGATTCACACCACCCCGTGATGTTTTTCTCACTGCTACTAGTGAATGTAATGTTACATACCCATACAATGAGCACCACCCCCTGATGTTTTTCAGAAACCTATCCTACATTTCCACTGCATGTTTCCTGACCTACCCATGACCATCCTGTGGTACTTTTCTCCATCCTACATTGCCACTCAGTGCCTATCCTTATTCAGAGCCTCGGATTCACACCACCACGTGTTTTATTTTTTTCATTCCTACTAGTGAATGACCTGTTAGAAACCCCTACAATGCGCACCACCCCGAGATGTACTTCAGAAACCTGTCCTACATTGCCACTACATGTTTCCTGACCTGCACATGCTGACCATCCCGTGGTGCTTTTCTCCATCCTACATTGCAACTCACTGCCTATCCTTATTCAGAGCCTCTGAATCACACCACCCCGTGA
Source organism: Cavia porcellus (assembly GCF_034190915.1). Taxonomy (NCBI): domain Eukaryota; kingdom Metazoa; phylum Chordata; class Mammalia; order Rodentia; family Caviidae; genus Cavia; species Cavia porcellus. Next base: position 58,372,542 of record NW_026947507.1, on the reverse strand, counting down.
TATTTTTCTCACTCCTACTAGTGAATTTTCTGTTAGATACCCCTACAACGCGCACCACCCCGCGATGTTTTTCAGAAACCTATCCTACATTGCCACTGCATGTTTCCTGACCTTCCAATGCAGAACCACCTGGTGGTGATTTTCTCCATTCTACATTGACACTCCCTGCCTATACTTACTCAGACCTTCCGATTCACACCATCCCGTCATGTTTTTCTAACTCCTACTAGCGAATGTAATGTTAGAAACCCATACAATGCACACCACCCCGCGATGTTTTTCAGAAACCTATTCTACATTGCCACAGTATATTTCCTGACCTCCCCATGCTGACCACCCCGTGGTGCTTTTCTCCATCCTACATTGCCACTCACTGCCTGTCCTTATTCAGACCCTCCGATTCACACCACCCCGTGATGTTTTTCTCACTCCTACTAGTGAATGTAATGTTACACACCCATATAATGCACACCACCCCGCGATGTTCTTCAGAAACCTATCCTACATTGCCACTGCATGTTTCCTGAACTCCCCATGCTGACCACCCTGTAGCGCTTTTCTCTATTCTAGATTATCTCTCATGGCCTACCCTAATACAGATCCTATGATTCACACCACCACGGGAAGTTTTTCTCACTCCTACTAGTGAATGTAATATTACAAACCCATACAATGTGCACCACCCTGCGATGCTTTTGAGAAACCTATCCTACATTGCCACTGCATGTTTCCTGACCGCCCCATGCTGACCACCCCGTGGTGCTTTTCTCAATCCTACATTGCCACTCACTGCCTATCCTAATTCATATCCTATGATTAACACCACCCCGTGATGTTTCTTTATCCTACTACTGAATGTAATGTTACACACCCATACAATGTGCACCACTCCGCGATGTGTTTCAGAAACCTATCCTACATTTCCACTGCATGTTTCCTGACCTACCCATGACCATCCCGTGGTACTTTTCTCCATCCTACATTGCCACTCAGTGCCTATCCTTATTCAGAGCCTCGGATTCACACCACGACGTGTTTTATTTTTTTCACTCCTACTAGTGAATGACCTGTTAGAAACCCCTACAATGCGCACCACCCCGCGATGATTATCAGAAACCTATCCTATATTGCCACTGCATGTTTCCTGACCTTCCCATGCTGACCACCCCGTGGTGCTTTTCTCCATCGTAGATGGCCACTCACTGCCTATTCTAATTCAGATCCTATGGCTCACACCACCCCGTGATGTTTTTCTCACTCCTACTAGTGAATGTAATGTTACACACCATTACAATGCGCACCACCCCGCGATGTTTTTCAGAAACCTATCCTACATTGCCACTGCATGTTTCCTGACCTCCCCATGCTCACTACCCCATGGTGCTTTTCTCCATCCTAGATTGCCACTCACTAACTATCCTAATTCACATCCTACGATTCACACCACCCCGTGATGTTTTTCTCACTCCTACTAGTGAATGGCCTGTTAGAAACCCTTACAATGTGCACCACCCAGTGATGTTTTTCAGAACCCTATCCTACATTGCCACTGCATGTTTCCTGCCCTCCCCATGCTGACAACCCCATGGTGCTTTTCTCCAACCTACATTGCCACTCACTGCCTATCGTATTCAGATCCCATTATTCACACCACCCCGTGATGTTTTTCTCACTCCTACTAGTGAATGGCCAGTTGGAAACCCTTACAATGCGCACCAACCTGGGATGTTTTTCAGAAACCTATCCTACATTGCAACTGCATTTTTCCTGACGTCCCCATGGTGACCACACCGTGGCGCTTTTCTCCATCCTACATTGCCACTCACTTCCTATCCTAATTCAGATCCTAGGTTTCACAACACCCCGTGATGTTTTTCTCAATCCTACTGGAGAATGTAATGTTACACACCCATACAATGCGCACCACCCCGCGATGTACTTCAGAAACCTATCCTACATTGCCACTACATGTTTCCTGACCTCCACATGCTGACCATCCCGTGGTGCTTTTCTCCAACCTACATTTCCACTCACTGCCTCTTCTATTCAGATCCTATGATTCACACCACCCCATGATGTTTTTCTCACTCGTACTATTGAATGCCCTGATAGACACCCTGACAATGTGCACCACCCTGCGATGTTTTTCAGAAACCTATCCTACATTACCATTGAATGTTTCCTGACCTCTCCATGCTGAACACCCCATGGTGCTTTTCTCCATCCTACATTGCCACTCACTGCCTGTCCTTATTCAGACCCTCCTATTCACACCACCTCGTGATGTTTTTTCTCACTCCTACTAGTCAATGTAATTTTACACACCCATAAAATGTGCACAACTAGCGATGTTTTTCGAAACCTATCCTGCATTGCCACTGCATGTTTCCGGACCTCCCCATGCTGACCACCTTATGGTGCCTTTCTCCGTCCTACATTGCCACTCATGGCCTATCCTAATTCAGACCCACCGATTCACACCACCCCGTGATGTTTTTCTCACTCCTACTAGTGAATGTAATGTTACACACCCTTACAATGCGCACCACCCCGCTATGTTTTTCAGAAACCTATCCTACATTGCCACTGCATGTTTTCTGTCCTCCCCATGCTGACCACCCCGGGCTGCTTTTCTCCATCCTAGATTGCCACGCTCTGCCTATACTAATTCTGATCCTATGATTCACACCACCCCGTGATGTTTTTCTCACTCCTACTAGTGAATGAATGTTACACACCCATACAATGTGCAGCACCCCGCGATGTTTTTCAAAAACCTATCTTACATTGCCACTGCATGTTTCCTGACCTCCCCATGCTGAAAACCCCGTGGTGCTTTTCTCCATCCTACATTGCCACTCACTGCCTATCCTATTCAGATCCTATGATTCACACCACCCCGTGATGTTTTTCTCAGTCCTACTAGTGAATGGCCAGTTCGAAACCCTTACAATGCGCACCACCCCGGGATGTTTTTCAGAAACCTATCCTACATTGCAACTGCATGTTTCCTGACGTCTCCCTGCTGACAACACCGTGGTGCTTTTCTCCATCCTACCTTGCCACTCACTGCCTATCATAATTGAGATCCTATGATTCACAACACCCTGTGATGTTTTTCTCACTCCTACTAGTGAATATAATGTTACACACCCATACCATGCGCACCGCCCCGCGATGTACTTCAGAAACCTATCCTACATTGCCACTACATGTTTCCTGATCACCCCATACTGACCACCCCGTGATGCTTTTCTCCATCCTACATTGCCACTCACTGCCTATCCTTATTCAGATCCTATGATTCACAACACCCCGTGCAGTTTTTCTCACTCGTACTAGTGAATCTAATGTTACACACCCACACAAAGCACACTACCCCGCGATGTTTTTCAGAAACCTATCCTACATGGCCTCTGCATGTTTACTGAACTCCGCATGCTGACCACCCCATGGTGCTTTTCTCCATCCTACATTGCCACTCACTACCTATCCTAATTGAGATCCTATGATTCACACCACTCCGTGATGTTTTTCTCACTCCCACTAGTGAATGTAATGTTACACACCATACAATGCGCACCACCCCGCGATGTACTTCAGAAACCTATCCTACATAGCCAATACATGTTTCCTGACCTCCCCATGCTGACCACCCAGTGGTGCTTTTCTCCAGCCTAGATTGCGACTCACTGACTATCCTAATTCAGATCCTATGATTCACACCACTCCGTGATGTTTTTCTCACTGCTACTAGTGAATGTAATGTTACATACCCATACAATGAGCACCACCCCCTGATGTTTTTCAGAAACCTATCCTACATTTCCACTGCATGTTTCCTGACCTACCCATGACCATCCCGTGGTACTTTTCTCCATCCTACATTGCCACTCAGTGCCTATCCTTATTCAGAGCCTCGGATTCGCACCACCACGTGTTTTATTTTTTTCACTCCTACTAGTGAATGACCTGTTAGAAACCCCTACAATGCGCACCACCCCGAGATGTACTTCAGAAACCTGTCCTACATTGCCACTACATGTTTCCTGACCTGCACATGCTGACCATCCCGTGGTGCTTTTCTCCATCCTACATTGCAACTCACTGCCTATCCTTATTCAGAGCCTCTGAATCACACCACCCCGTGATATTTTTCTCACTCCTACTAGTGAATTTTCTGTTAGATACCCCTACAACGCGCACCACCCCGCGATGTTTTTCAGAAACCTATCCTACATTGCCACTGCATGTTTCCTGACCTACCAATGCAGAACCACCTGGTGGTGATTTTCTCCATTCTACATTGACACTCCCTGCCTATACTTACTCAGACCTTCCGATTCACACCATCCCGTCATGTTTTTCTAACTCCTACTAGCGAATGTAATGTTAGAAACCCATACAATGCACACCACCCCGCGATGTTTTTCAGAAACCTATTCTACATTGCCACAGTATATTTCCTGACCTCCCCATGCTGACCACCCCGTGGTGCTTTTCTCCATCCTACATTGCCACTCACTGCCTGTCCTTATTCAGACCCTCCGATTCACACCACCCCGTGATGTTTTTCTCACTCCTACTAGTGAATGTAATGTTACACACCCATATAATGCACACCACCCCGCGATGTTCTTCAGAAACCTATCCTACATTGCCACTGCATGTTTCCTGAACTCCCCATGCTGACCACCCTGTAGCGCTTTTCTCTATTCTAGATTATTTCTCAAAGCCTACCCTAATACAGATCCTATGATTCACACCACCACGGGATGTTTTTCTCACTCCTACTAGTGAATGTAATATTACAAACCCATACAATGCGCACCACCCTGCGATGCTTTTGAGAAACCTATCCTACATTGCCACTGCATGTTTCCTGACCGCCCCATGCTGACCACCCCGTGGTGCTTTTCTCAATCCTACATTGCCACTCACTGCCTATCCTAATTCATATCCTATGATTCACACCACCCCGTGATGTTTCTTTATCCTACTACTGAATGTAATGTTACACACCCATACAATGTGCACCACTCCGCGATGTGTTTCAGAAACCTATCCTACATTGCCACTGCATGTTTCCTGACCTCCCAATGCTGACCACCCCATGGTGCTTTTCTCCATCCTAGATTGCCACTCACTGCCTATCCTAATTCACGTCCTACGATTCACACCACCCCATGATGTTTTTCTCACTCCTACTATTGAATGCCCTGATAGACACCCTGACAATGTGCATCACCCCGCGATGTTTTTCAGAAACCTATCCTACATTACCACTGAATGTTTCCTGACCTCTCCATGCTGACCACCCCGTGGTGGTTTTCTCCATCCTACATTGCCACTCACTGCCTGTCCTTATTCAGACATTCCTATTCACACCACCCCGTGATGTTTTTCTCACTCCTACTAGTCAATGTAATTTTACACACCCATAAAATGTGCACCACTAGCGATGTTTTTCGAAACCTATCCTATATGGCCACTGCATGTTTCCGGACCTCCCCATGCTGACCACCTTATGGTGCCTTTCTCCATCCTACATTGCCACTCACTGCCTATCCTAATTCAGACCCACCGATTCACACCACCCCGTGATGTTTTTCTCACTCCTACTAGTGAATGTAATGTTACACACCATTACAATGCGCACCATCCCGCTATGTTTTTCAGAAACCTATCCTACATTGCCACTGCATGTTTCCAGACCTCCCCATGCTTACCACCCCGTGCTGCTTTTCTCCATCCTACATTGCCACTCACTGCCTATCCTTATTCAGACCCTCTGATTCTCACCATCCCGTGATGTTTTTCTCACTCCTACTAGTGAATGTAATGTTACACACCCATATAATGCGCACCACCCCGCGATGTTCTACAGAAACCTGTCCTACATTGCCACTGCATGTTTCCTGACCTCCCCATGCTGACCACCCTGTGGTGCTTTTCTCCAACCTACATTGCCACTCACTGCCTATTCTATTTCAGATCCTATGATTCACACCACCCCGTGATGTTTTTCTCACTCCTACTGGTGAATGAAATGTTACACACCCATACAATGCGCACCAACCCGTGATGTTTTTCAGAAACCTAACCTACATTGCCACTGCATGTTTCCTGACCTCCTCATGCTGACCACCCCATGGTGCTTTTCTCCATCCTAGATCGCCACTCACTGCCTATCCTAATTCACCTCCTATGATTCACACCACCCCATGATGTTTTTCTCACTCGTACTATTGAATGCCCTGATAGACACCCTGACAATGTGCACCACCCTGCGATGTTTTTCAGAAACCTATCCTACATTACCACTGAATGTTTCCTGACCTCTCCATGCTGAACACCCCATGGTGCTTTTCTCCATCCTACATTGCCACTCACTGCCTGTCCTTATTCAGACCCTCCTATTCACACCACCTCGTGATGTTTTTTCTCACTCCTACTAGTCAATGTAATTTTACACACCCATAAAATGTGCACAACTAGCGATGTTTTTCGAAACCTATCCTGCATTGCCACTGCATGTTTCCGGACCTCCCCATGCTGACCACCTTATGGTGCCTTTCTCCGTCCTACATTGCCACTCACTGCCTATGCTAATTCAGTCCCACCGATTCACACCACCCCGTGATGTTTTTCTCACTCCTACTAGTGAATGTAATGTAACACACCCTTACAATGCGCACCACCCCGCTATGTTTTTCAGAAACCTATCCTACATTGCCACTGCATGTTTTCTGTCCTCCCCATGCTGACCACCCCGGGCTGCTTTTCTCCATCCTAGATTGCCACGCTCTGCCTATACTAATTCTGATCCTATGATTCACACCACCCCGTGATTTTTTTCTCACTCCTACTAGTGAATGAATGTTACACACCCATACAATGTGCAGCACCCCGCGATGTTTTTCAAAAACCTATCTTACATTGCCACTGCATGTTTCCTGACCTCCCCATGCTGAAAACCCCGTGGTGCTTTTCTCCATCCTACATTGCCACTCACTGCCTATCCTATTCAGATCCTATGATTCACACCACCCCGTGATGTTTTTCTCAGTCCTACTAGTGAATGGCCAGTTCGAAACCCTTACAATGCGCACCACCCCGGGATGTTTTTCAGAAACCTATCCTACATTGCAACTGCATGTTTCCTGACGTCTCCCTGCTGACAACACCGTGGTGCTTTTCTCCATCCTACCTTGCCACTCACTGCCTATCATAATTGATATCCTATGATTCACAACACCCTGTGATGTTTTTCTCACTCCTACTAGTGAATATAATGTTACACACCCATACCATGCGCACCGCCCCGCGATGTACTTCAGAAACCTATCCTACATTGCCACTACATGTTTCCTGATCACCCCATACTGACCACCCCGTGATGCTTTTCTCCATCCTACATTGCCACTCACTGCCTATCCTTATTCAGATCCTATGATTCACAACACCCCGTGCAGGTTTTCTCACTCGTACTAGTGAATCTAATGTTACACACCCACACAAAGCACACTACCCCGCGATGTTTTTCAGAAACTTATCCTACATGGCCTCTGCATGTTTACTGAACTCCGCATGCTGACCACCCCATGGTGCTTTTCTCCATCCTACATTGCCACTCACTACCTATCCTAATTGAGATCCTATGATTCACACCACTCCGTGATGTTTTTCTCACTCCCACTAGTGAATGTAATGTTACACACCATACAATGCGCACCACCCCGCGATGTACTTCAGAAACCTATCCTACATAGCCACTACATGTTTCCTGACCTCCCCATGCTGACCACCCAGTGGTGCTTTTCTCCAGCCTAGATTGCGACTCACTGACTATCCTAATTCAGATCCTATGATTCACACCACCCCGTGATGTTTTTCTCACTGCTACTAGTGAATGTAATGTTACATACCCATACAATGAGCACCACCCCCTGATGTTTTTCAGAAACCTATCCTACATTTCCACTGCATGTTTCCTGACCTACCCATTACCATCCCGTGGTACTTTTCTCCATCCTACATTGCCACGCAGTGCCTATCCTTATTCAGAGCCTCGGATTCACACCACCACGTGTTTTATTTTTTTCACTCCTACTAGTGAATGACCTTTTAGAAACCCCTACAATGCGCACCACCCCGCGATGATTATCAGAAACCTATCCTATATTGCCACTGCATGTTTCCTGACCTTCCCATGCTGACCAACCCGTGGTGCTTTTCTCCATCGTAGATGGCCACTCACTGCCTATTCTAATTCAGATCCTATGGCTCACACCAGCCCGTGATGTTTTTCTCACTCCTACTAGTGAATGTAATGTTACACACCCATACAATGCGCACTACCCCGCGATGTTTTTCAAAAACCTATCCTACATTGCCACTGCATGTTTCCTGACCTCCCCATGCTCACTACCCCATGGTGCTTTTCTCCATCCTAGATTGCCACTCACTAACTATCCTAATTCACATCCTACGATTCACACCACCCTGTGATGTTTTTCTCACTCCTACTAGTGAATGGCCTGTTAGAAACCCTTACAATGTGCACCACCCTGTGATGTTTTTCAGAACCCTATCCTACATTGTCACTGCATGTTTCCTGCCCTCCCCATGCTGACAACCCCATGGTGCTTTTCTCCAACCTACATTGCCACTCACTGCCTATCGTATTCAGATCCTATTATTCACACCACCCCGTGATGTTTTTCTCACTCCTACTAGTGAATGGCCAGTTGGAAACCCTTACAATGCGCACCAACCTGGGATGTTTTTCAGAAACCTATCCTACATTGCAACTGCATGTTTCCTGACGTCCCCATGGTGACCACACCGTGGCGCTTTTCTCCATCCTACATTGCCACTCACTGCCTATCCTAATTCAGATCCTAGGATTCACAACACCCCGTGATGTTTTTCTCAATCCTACTGGAGAATGTAATGTTACACACCCATACAATGCGCACCACCCCGCGATGTACTTCAGAAACCTATCCTACATTGCCACTACATGTTTCCTGACCTCCACATGCTGACCATCCCGTGGTGCTTTTCTCCAACCTACATTGCCACTCACTGCCTCTTCTATTCAGATCATATGATTCACACCACCCCGTGATGTTTTTCTCACTCCTACTAGTGAATGGCCAGTGAGAAACCCTTACAATGCGCACCAACCCTGGATGTTTTTCAGAAACCTATCCTACATTGCCACTACATGTTTCCTGACCTCCCCATGCTGACCACCCCGTGATGCTTTTCTCCATCCTACATTGCCACTCACTTCCTCTCCTTATTGAGATCCTATGATTCACACCACCCCGTCAGGTTTTTCTCACTCCTACTAGTGAATGCAATGTTACACACCCATACAATGCGCACCACCCCACGATGTACTTCAGAAACCTGTCCTACATTGCCACTACATGTTTCCTGACCTCCCCATTCTGACCACCCCGTGGTGCTTTTCTCCATCCTAAATTGCCACTCACTCCCTGTCCTTATTCAGACCCTCCGATTCACACCATCCCGTTATGTTTTTCTCACTCCTACTAGTGAATATAATGTTACATGCCCACATAATGCGCACCACCCCGCGATGTTCTTAAGAAACCTGTCCTACATTGCCACTGCATGTTTCCTGACCTCCCCATGCTGACCACCCCGTGGTGCTTTTCTCCATCCTACATTGCCACTCACTGCCTATCCTAATTCAGATCCTATGATTCACACCACCCCGTGATGTTTTTCTCACTCCTACTAGTGAATGTAATGTTACACACTCATACAATGCGCATCACCGCGAGATGTTTTTCAGAAACCTATCCTACATTGCCACTGCATGTTTCCTAACCTCTCATGCTGAGCACCCCGTGGTGCTTTTCTCCATCCTAGATGGCCACTCACGGACTATCCTATTTCAGATCCTATGATTCACACCACCCCGTGATGTTTTTCTCACTCCTACTAGTGAATGAAATGTTACACAACCATAGAACGCGCATGACCCCGCGATGTTTTTCAAAAACCTATCCTACATTGCCACTGCAGGTTTCCTGACCTTTCCATGCTGACCACTCCGTGGTGCTTTTCTCCAACCTACATTGCCACTCACTGCCTATTCTATTTCAGATCCTATGATTCACACCACCCCGTGATGCTTTTCTCACTCCTACTGGTGAATGTAATGTTACACACCCATACAATGCGCACCACCTCGCGAGGTTTTTCAGAAACCTATCCTACATTGCCACTTCATGTTTCCTGACCTCCCCATGCTGACCACCCCATGGTGCTTTTCTCCATCTTAGATTGCCACTCACTGCCTATCCTAATTAACGTCCTACGATTCACACCACCCCATGATGTTTTTCTCACTCCTACTATTGAATGCCCTGATAGACACCCTGACAATGTGCACCACCCCGCGATGTTTTTCAGAAACCTATCCTACATTACCACTGAATGTTTCCTGACCTCTCCATGCCGACCACCCTGCGGTGCTTTTCTCCATCCTACATTGCCACTCACTGCCTGTCCTTATTCAGACCCTCCTATTCACACCACCCCGTGATGTTGTTCTCACTCCTACTAGTCAATGTAATTTTACACACCCATAAAATGTGCACTACTAGCGATGTTTTTCGAAACCTATCCTACATTGCCACTGCATGTTTCCGGACCTCCCCATGCTGACCACTTTATGGTGCCTTTCTCCGTCATAAATTGCCACTCACTGCCTATCCGAATTCAGACCCACCGATTCACACCACCCCGTGATGTTTTTCTCACTCCTACTAGTGAATGTAATGTTACACACCATTACAATGCGCACCACCCCGCTATGTTTTTCAGAAACCTATCCTACATTGCCACTGCATGTTTCCTGACCTCCCTATGCTGACCACCCCGTGCAGCTTTTCTCCATCCTAGATTGCCACGCTCTGCCTATACTAATTCCGATCCTATGATTCACACCCCCCGGTGATGTTTTTCTGACTCCTACTAGTGAATGAATGTTACACACCCATTAAATGTGCAGCACCCCGCGAAGATTTTCAAAAACCTATCTTACATTGCCACTGCATGTTTCCTGACCTCCCCATGCTGAAAACACCATGGTGCTTTTCTCCATCCTACATGCCACTCACTGCCTATCCTATTCAGATCCTATGATTCACACCACCCCATGATGTTTTTATCACTCCTACTAGTGAATGGCCAGTTCGAAACCCTTACAATGCGCACCACCCCGGGATGTTTTTCAGAAACCTATCCTACATTGCAACTGCACGTTTCCTGACGTCTCCATGCTGACCACACCGTGGTGCTTTTCTTCATCCTACCTTGCCACTCACTGCCTATCATAATTGAGATCCTATGATTCACAACACCCCGTGATGTTTTTCTCACTCCTACTAGTGAATGTAATGTTACACACCATACAATGCGCACCACCCCGCGATGTACTTCAGAAACCTATCCTACATAGCCACTACATGTTTCGTGACCTCCCCCTGCTGACCACCCAGTGGTGCTTTTCTCCAGCCTAGATTGCGACTCACTGACTATCCTGATTCAGATCCTATGATTCACACCACCCCGTGATGTTTTTCTCACTGTTACTAGTGAATGTAATGTTACATACCCATACAATGAGCACCACCCCCTGATGTTTTTCAGAAACCTATCCTACATTGCCACTGCATGTTTCCTGACCTCCCCATGACCATCCCGTGGTACTTTTCTCCATCCTACATTGCCACTCAGTGCCTATCCTTATTCAGAGCCTCGGATTCACACCACCACGTGTTTTATTTTTTTCACTCCTACTAGTGAATGACCTGTTAGAAACCCCTACAAACCCTACCCCGCGATGTTTATCAGAAACCTATCCTATATTGCCACTGCATGTTTCCTGACCTTCCGATGCTGACCACCCCGTGGTGCTTTTCTCCATCGTAGATAGCCACTCACTGCCTATTCTAATTCAGATCCTATGGCTCACACCACCCCATGATGTTTTTCTCACTCCTACTAGTGAATGTAATGTTACACACCCATACAATGCGCACCACCCCGCGATGTTTTTCAGAAACCTATCCTACATTGCCACTGCATGTTTCCTGACCTCCCCATGCTCACTATCCCATGGTGCTTTTCTCCATCCTAGATTGCCACTCACTAACTATCCTAATTCACATCCTACGATTCACACCACCCCGTGATGTTTTTCTCACTCCTACTAGTGAATGGCCTGTTAGAAACCCTTACAATGTGCACCACCCTGTGATGTTTTTCAGAACCCTATCCTACATTGCCACTGCATATTTCCTGCCCTCCCCATGCTGACAACCCCATGGTGCTTTTCTCCAACCTACATTGCCACTCACTGCCTATCGTATTCAGATCCTATTATTCACACCACCCCGTGATGTTTTTCTCACTCCTACTAGTGAATGGCCAGTTGGAAACCCTTACAATGCGCACCAACCTGGGATGTTTTTCAGAAACCTATCCTACATTGCAACTGCATGTTTCCTGACGTCCCCATGGTGACCACACCGTGGCGCTTTTCTCCATCCTACATTGCCACTCACTGCCTATCCTAATTCAGATCCTAGGATTCACAACACCCCGTGATGTTTTTCTCAATCCTACTGGAGAATGTAATGTTACACACCCATACAATGCGCAGCACCGCGCGATGTACTTCAGAAACCTATCCTACATTGCCACTACATGTTTCCTGACCTCCACATGCTGACCATCCCGTGGTGCTTTTCTCCAACCTACATTGCCACTCACTGCCTCTTCTATTCAGATCCTATGATTCACACCACCCCGTGATGTTTTTCTCACTCCTACTAGTGAATGGCCAGTGAGAAACCCTTACAATGCGCACCAACCCTGGATGTTTTTCAGAAACCTATCCTACATTGCCACTACATGTTTCCTGACCTCCCCATGCTGACCACCCCGTGATGCTTTTCTCCATCCTACATTGCCACTCACTTCCTCTCCTTATTGAGATCCTATGATTCACACCACCCCGTCAGGTTTTTCTCACTCCTACTAGTGAATGTAATGTTACACACCCATACAATGCGCACCACCCCACGATGTACTTCAGAAACCTGTCCTACATTGCCACTACATGTTTCCTGACCTCCCCATTCTGACCACCCCATGGTGCTTTTCTCCATCCTAAATTGCCACTCACTGCCTGTCCTTATTCAGACCCTCCGATTCACACCATCCCGTTATGTTTTTCTCACTCCTACTAGTGAATATAATGTTACATACCCACATAATGCACACCACCCCGCGATGTTCTTAAGAAACCTGTCCTACATTGCCACTGCATGTTTCCTGACCTCCCCATGCTGACCACCCCGTGGTGCTTTTCTCCATCCTACATTGCCACTCACTGCCTATCCTAATTCAGATCCTATGATTCACACCACCCCGTGATGTTTTTCTCACTCCTACTAGTGAATGTAATGTTACACACTCATACAATGCGCATCACCGCGAGATGTTTTTCAGAAACCTATCCTACATTGCCACTGCATGTTTCCTAACCTCTCATGCTGAGCACCCCGTGGTGCTTTTCTCCATCCTAGATGGCCACTCACGGACTATCCTATTTCAGATCCTATGATTCACACCACCCCGTGATGTTTTTCTCACTCCTACTAGTGAATGAAATGTTACACAACCATAGAACGCGCATGACCCCGCGATGTTTTTCAGAAACCTATCCTACATTGCCACTGCAGGTTTCCTGACCTTTCCATGCTGACCACTCCGTGGTGCTTTTCTCCAACCTACATTGCCACTCACTGCCTATTCTATTTCAGATCCTATGATTCACACCACCCCGTGATGCTTTTCTCACTCCTACTGGTGAATGTAATGTTACACACCCATACAATGCGCACCACCTCGCGATGTTTTTCAGAAACCTATCCTACATTGCCACTTCATGTTTCCTGACCTCCCCATGCTGACCACCCCATGGTGCTTTTCTCCATCTTAGATTGCCACTCACTGCCTATCCTAATTAACGTCCTACGATTCACACCACCCCATGATGTTTTTCTCACTCCTACTATTGAATGCCCTGATAGACACCCTGACAATGTGCACCACCCCGCGATGTTTTTCAGAAACCTATCCTACATTACCACTGAATGTTTCCTGACCTCTCCATGCCGACCACCCTGTGGTGCTTTTCTCCATCCTACATTGCCACTCACTGCCTGTCCTTATTCAGACCCTCCTATTCACACCACCCCGTGATGTTGTTCTCACTCCTACTAGTCAATGTAATTTTACACACCCATAAAATGTGCACTACTAGCGATGTTTTTCGAAACCTATCCTACATTGCCACTGCATGTTTCCGGACCTCCCCATGCTGACCACTTTATGGTGCCTTTCTCCGTCATAAATTGCCACTCACTGCCTATCCGAATTCAGACCCACCGATTCACACCACCCCGTGATGTTTTTCTCACTCCTACTAGTGAATGTAATGTTACACACCATTACAATGCGCACCACCCCGCTATGTTTTTCAGAAACCTATCCTACATTGCCACTGCATGTTTCCTGACCTCCCTATGCTGACCACCCCGTGCAGCTTTTCTCCATCCTAGATTGCCACGCTCTGCCTATACTAATTCCGATCCTATGATTCACACCCCCCGGTGATGTTTTTCTGACTCCTACTAGTGAATGAATGTTACACACCCATTAAATGTGCAGCACCCCGCGAAGATTTTCAAAAACCTATCTTACATTGCCACTGCATGTTTCCTGACCTCCCCATGCTGAAAACACCATGGTGCTTTTCTCCATCCTACATGCCACTCACTGCCTATCCTATTCAGATCCTATGATTCACACCACCCCGTGATGTTTTTATCACTCCTACTAGTGAATGGCCAGTTCGAAACCCTTACAATGCGCTCCACCCCGGGATGTTTTTCAGAAACCTATCCTACATTGCAACTGCACGTTTCCTGACGTCTCCATGCTGACCACACCGTGGTGCTTTTCTTCATCCTACCTTGCCACTCACTGCCTATCATAATTGAGATCCTATGATTCACAACACCCCGTGATGTTTTTCTCACTCCTACTAGTGAATGTAAAGTTACACACCCATACCATGCGCACCGCCCCGCGATGTACTTCAGAAACCTATCCTACATTGCCACTACATGTTTCCTGACCACCCCATACTGACCACCCCGTGATGCTTTTCTCCATCCTACATTGTCACTCACTGCCTATCCTTATTCAGATCCTATGATTCACAACACCCCGTGCAGTTTTTCTCACTCGTTCTAATGAATCTAATGTTACACACCCACACAAAGGGCACTACCCCGCGATGTTTTTCAGAAACCTATCCTACATGGCCTCTGCATGTTTCCTGACCTCCGCATGCTGACCAACCCATGGTGCTTTTCTCCATCCTACATTGCCACTCACTGCCTATCATAATTGAGATCCTATGATTCACACCACTCCGTGATGTTTTTCTCACTCCCACTAGTGAATGTAATGTTACACAACCATACAATGCGCACCACCCCGCGATGTACTTCAGAAACCTATCCTACATTGCCAATACATGTTTCCTGACCTCCCCATGCTGACCACCCAGTGGTGCTTTTCTCCAGCCTAGATTGCCACTCACTGACTATCCTAATTCAGATCCTATGATTCACACCACCCTGTGATGTTTTTCTCACTGTTAATAGTGAATGTAATGTTACATACCCACACAATGAGCACCACCCCCTGATGTTTTTCAGAAACCTATCCTACATTGCCACTGCATGTTTCCTGACCTCCCCATGACCATCCCGTGGTACTTTTCTCCATCCTACATCGCCACTCAGTGCCTATCCTTATTCAGAGCCTCGGATTCACACCACCCCGTGTTTTTTTTTTTCACTCATACTAGTGAATGACCTGTTAGAAACCCCTACAATGCGCACCACCCCGCGATGTTTATCAGAAACCTATCCTATATTGCCAATGCATGTTTCCTGACCTCCCAATGCTGACCACCCCGTGGTGCTTTTCTCCATCCTAGATGGCCACTCACTGCCTATTCTAATTCAGATCCTATGACTCACACCACCCCGTGATGTTTTTCTCACTCCTACTAGTGAATGTAATGTTACACACCCATACAATGCGCACCACACCGCGATGTTTTTCACAAACTTATCCTACATTGCCACTGCATGTTTCCTGACCTCCCCATGACCATCCCGTGGTACTTTTCTCCATCCTACATTGCCACTCAGTGCCTATCCTTATTCAGAGCCTCGGATTCACACCACCCCGTGTTTTTTTTTTCACTCATACTAGTGAATGACCTGTTAGAAACCCCTACAATGCGCACCACCACGCGATATTTTTCAGAAACCTATCCTACATTGCCACTACATGTTTCCTGACTTCCCCATGCTGACCACCCCGTGATGCTTTTCTCCATCCTACATTGCCACTGACTTCCTCTCCTTATTGAGATCCTATGATTCAAACCACCCCGTGAGGTTTTTCTCACTCCTACTATTGAATGTAATGTTACACACCCATACAATGCGCACCACCCCACGATGTACTTCAGAAACCTGTCCTACATTGCCACTACATGTTTCCTGACCTCCCCATGCTGACCACCCCGTGGTGCTTTTCTCCATCCTAAATTGCCACTCGCTGCCTGTCCTTATTCAGACCCTCTGATTCACACCATCCCGTGATGTTTTTCTCACTCCTACTAGTGAATGTAATGTTACACACCCATATAATGCGCACCACCCCGCGATGTACTTCAGAAACCTGTCCTACATTGCCACTGCATGTTTCCTGACCTCCCCATGCTGACCACCCCGTGGTGCTTTTCTCCAACCTACATTGGCACTCACTGCCTATCCTATTCAGATTCTATGATTCACACCACCCCGTGATGTTTTTCTCACTCCTACTAGTGAATGGCCAGTTAGAAACCCTTACAATGCGCACCAACCCGGGATGTTTTTCAGAAACCTATCCTACATTGCCACTACATGTTTCCTGACCTCCCCATGCTGACCACCCGGTGATGCTTTTCTCCATCCTTCATTGCCACTCACTTCCTCTCCTTATTGAGATCCTATGATTCACACCACCCCGTGAGGTTTTTCTCACTCATACTAGTGAATGTAATGTTACACACCCATACAATGCGCACCACCCCGCAATTTACTTCAGAAACCTGTCCTACATTGCCACTACATGTTTCCTGACCTGCACATGCTGACCATCCCGTGGTGCTTTTCTCCATCCTACATTGCAACTCACTGCCTATCCTTATTCAGAACCTCTTAATCACACCACCCCGTGATATTTTTCTCACTCCTACTAGTGAATTTTCTGTTAGATACCCCTACAACGCGCACCACCCCGCGATGTTTTTCAGAAACCTATCCTACATTGCCACTGCATGTTTCCTGACCTTCCAATGCAGAACCACCTGGTGGTGATTTTCTCCATTCTACATTGACACTCCCTGCCTATACTTATTCAGACCTTCCGATTCACACCATCCCGTCATGTTTTTCTAACTCCTACTAGCGAATGTAATGTTAGAAACCCATACAATGCACACCACCCCGCGATGTTTTTCAGAAACCTATTCTACATTGCCACAGTATATTTCCTGACCTCCCCATGCTGACCACCCCATGGTGCTTTTCTCCATCCTACATTGCCACTCACTGCCTGTCCTTATTCAGACCCTCCGATTCACACCACCCCGTGATGTTTTTCTCACTCCTACTAGTGAATGTAATGTTACACACCCATATAATGCACACCACCCCGCGATGTTCTTCAGAAACCTATCCTACATTGCCACTGCATGTTTCCTGAACTCCCCATGCTGACCACCACGTAGCGCTTTTCTCTATTCTAGATTATCTCTCATGGCCTACCCTAATACAGATCCTATGATTCACACCACCACGGGATGTTTTTCTCACTCCTACTAGTGAATGTCATATTACAAACCCATACAATGCGCACCACCCTGCGATGCTTTTGAGAAACCTATCCTACATTGCCACTGCATGTTTCCTGACCGCCCCATGCTGACCACCCCGTGGTGCTTTTCTCAATCTTACATTGCCACTCACTGCCTATCCTAATTCATATCCTATGATTCACACCACCCCGTGATGTTTCTTTATCCTACTACTGAATGTAATGTTACACACCCATACAATGTGCAACACTCCGCGATGTGTTTCAGAAACCTATCCTACATTGCCACTGCATGTTTCCTGACCTCCCAATGCTGACCACCCCATGGTGCTTTTCTCCATCCTAGATTGCCACTCACTGCCTATCCTAATTCACGTCCTACGATTCACACCACCCCATGATGTTTTTCTCACTCCTACTAGTCAATGTAATTTTACACACCCATAAAATGTGCACCACTAGCGATGTTTTTCGAAACCTATCCTATATGGCCACTGCATGATTCCGGACCTCCCCATGCTGACCACCCCGTGGTGCTTTTCTCCATCCTACATTGCCACTCACTGCCTATCCTATTCAGATCCTATGATTCACACCACCCCGTGATGTTTTTCTCAGTCCTACTATTGAATGGCCAGTTCGAAACCCTTACAATGCGCACCACTCCGGGATGTTTTTCAGAAACCTATCCTACATTGCAACTGCATGTTTCCTGACGTCTCCCTGCTGACAACACCGTGGTGCTTTTCTCCATCCTACCTTGCCACTCACTGCCTATCATAATTGAGATCCTATGATTCACAACACCCTGTGATGTTTTTCTCACTCCTACTAGTGAATATAAAGTTACACACCCATACCATGCGCACCGCCCCGCGATGTACTTCAGAAACCTATCCTACATTGCCACTACATGTTTCCTGATCACCCCATACTGACCACCCCGTGATGCTTTTCTCCATCCTACATTGCCACTCACTGCCTATCCTTATTCAGATCCTATGATTCACAACACCCCGTGCAGTTTTTCTCACTCGTACTAGTGAATCTAATGTTACACACCCACACAAAGCACACTACCCCGCGATGTTTTTCAGAAACCTATCCTACATGGCCTCTGCATGTTTACTGAACTCCGCATGCTGACCACCCCATGGTGCTTTTCTCCATCCTACATTGCCACTCACTACCTATCCTAATTGAGATCCTATGATTCACACCACTCCGTGATGTTTTTCTCACTCCCACTAGTGAATGTAATGTTACACACCATACAATGCGCACCACCCCGCGATGTACTTCAGAAACCTATCCTACATAGCCACTACATGTTTCCTGACCTCCCCCTGCTGACCACCCAGTGGTGCTTTTCTCCAGCCTAGATTGCGACTCACTGACTATCCTAATTCAGATCCTATGATTCACACCACCCCGTGATGTTTTTCTCACTGCTACTAGTGAATGTAATGTTACATACCCATACAATGAGCACCACCCCCTGATGTTTTTCAGAAACCTATCCTACATTTCCACTGCATGTTTCCTGACCTACCCATGACCATCCCGTTGTACTTTTCTCCATCCTACATTGCCACTCAGTGCCTATCCTTATTCAGAGCCTCGGATTCACACCACCACGTGTTTTATTTTTTTCACTCCTACTAGTGAATGACCTGTTAGAAACCCCTACAATGCGCACCATCCCGCGATGTTTATCAGAAACTTATCCTATATTGCCACTGCATGTTTCCTGACCTTCCCATGCTGACCAGCCCGTGGTGCTTTTCTCCATCGTAGATGGCCACTCACTACCTATTCTAATTCAGATCCTATGGCTCACACCACCCCGTGATGTTTTTCTCACTCCTACTAGTGAATGTAATGTTACACACCCATACAATGCGCACCACCCCGCGATGTTTTTCAGAAACCTATCCTACATTGCCACTGCATGTTTCCTGACCTCCCCATGCTCACTACCCCATGGTGCTTTTCTCCATCCTAGATTGCCACTCACTAACTATCCTAATTCACATCCTACGATTCACACCACCCCGTGATGTTTTTCTCACTCCTACTAGTGAATGGCCTGTTAGAAACCCTTACAATGTGCACCACCCTGTGATGTTTTTCAGAACCCTATCCTACATTGCCACTGCATATTTCCTGCCCTCCCCATGCTGACAACCCCATGGTGCTTTTCTCCAACCTACATTGCCACTCACTGCCTATCGTATTCAGATCCTATTATTCACACCACCCCGTGATGTTTTTCTCACTCCTACTAGTGAATGGCCAGTTGGAAACCCTTACAATGCGCACCAACCTGGGATGTTTTTCAGAAACCTATCCTACATTGCAACTGCATGTTTCCTGACGTCCCCCTGGTGACCACACCGTGGCGCTTTTCTCCATCCTACATTGCCACTCACTGCCTATCCTAATTCAGATCCTAGGATTCACAACACCCCGTGATGTTTTTCTCAATCCTACTGGAGAATGTAATGTTACACACCCATACAATGCGCACCACCCCGCGATGTACTTCAGAAACCTATCCTACATTGCCACTACATGTTTCCTGACCTCCACATGCTGACCATCCCGTGGTGCTTTTCTCCAACCTACATTGCCACTCACTGCCTCTTCTATTCAGATCCTATGATTCACACCACCCCGTGATGTTTTTCTCACTCCTACTAGTGAATGGCCAGTTAGAAACCCTTACAATTCGCACCAACCCTGGATGTTTTTCAGAAACCTATCCTACATTGCCACTGCATGTTTCCTGACCTTTCCATGCTGACCACTCCTTGGTGCTTTTCTCCAACCTACATTGCCACTCACTGCCTATTCTATTTCAGATCCTATGATTCACACCACCCCGTGATGCTTTTCTCACTCCTACTGGTGAATGTAATGTTACACACCCATACAATGCGCACCACCTCGCGATGTTTTTCAGAAACCTATCCTACATTACCACTGAATGTTTCCTGACCTCTCCATGCTGACCACCCCGTGGTGCTTTTCTCCATCCTACATTGCCACTCACTGCCTGTCCTTATTCAGACCCTCCTATTCACACCACCCCGTGATGTTGTTCTCACTCCTACTAGTCAATGTAATTTTACACACCCATAAAATGTGCACCACTAGCGATGTTTTTCGAAACCTATCCTACATTGCCACTGCATGTTGCCGGACCTCCCCATGCTGACCACTTTATGGTGCCTTTCTCCGTCATAAATTGCCACTCACTGCCTATCCGAATTCAGACCCACCGATTCACACCACCCCGTGATGTTTTTCTCACTCCTACTAGTGAATGTAATGTTACACACCATTACAATGCGCACCACCCCGCTATGTTTTTCAGAAACCTATCCTACATTGCCACTGCATGTTTCCTGACCTTCCTATGCTGACCAACCCGTGCAGCTTTTCTCCATCCTAGATTGCCACGCTCTGCCTATACTAATTCCGATCCTATGATTCACACCCCCCCGTGATGTTTTTCTGACTCCTACTAGTGAATGAATGTTACACACCCATTAAATGTGCAGCACCCCGCGAAGTTTTTCAAAAACCTATCTTACATTGCCACTGCATGTTTCCTGACCTCCCCATGCTGAAAACACCGTGGTGCTTTTCTCAATCCTACATTGCCACTCACTGCCTATCCTATTCAGATCCTATGATTCACACCACCCCGTGATGTTTTTATCACTCCTACTAGTGAATGGCCAGTTCGAAACCCTTACAATGCGCACCACCCCGGGATGTTTTTCAGAAACCTATCCTACATTGCAACTGCACGTTTCCTGACGTCTCCATGCTGACCACACCGTGGTGCTTTTCTTCATCCTACCTTGCCACTCACTGCCTATCATAATTGAGATCCTATGATTCACAACACCCCGTGATGTTTTTCTCACTCCTACTAGTGAATGTAAAGTTACACACCCATACCATGCGCACCGCCCCGCGATGTACTTCAGAAACCTATCCTACATTGCCACTACATGTTTCCTGACCACCCCATACTGACCACCCCGTGATGCTTTTCTCCATCCTACATTGCCACTCACTGCCTATCCTTATTCAGATCCTATGATTCACAACACCCCGTGCAGTTTTTCTCACTCGTTCTAATGAATCTAATGTTACACACCCACACAAAGGGCACTACCCCGCGATGTTTTTCAGAAACCTATCCTACATGGCCTCTGCATGTTTCCTGACCTCCGCATGCTGACCAACCCATGGTGCTTTTCTCCATCCTACATTGCCACTCACTGCCTATCATAATTGAGATCCTATGATTCACACCACTCCGTGATGTTTTTCTCACTCCCACTAGTGAATGTAATGTTACACACGCATACAATGCGCACCACCCCGCGATGTACTTCAGAAACCTATCCTACATTGCCAATACATGTTTCCTGACCTCCCCATGCTGACCACCCAGTGGTGCTTTTCTCCAGCCTAGATTGCCACTCACTGACTATCCTAATTCAGATCCTAAGATTCACACCACCCTGTGATGTTTTTCTCACTGTTAATAGTGAATGTAATGTTACATACCCACACAATGAGCACCACCCCCTGATGTTTTTCAGAAACCTATCCTACATTGCCACTGCATGTTTCCTGACCTTTCCATGCTGACCACTCCGTGGTGCTTTTCTCCAACCTACATTGCCACTCACTGCCTATTCTATTTCAGATCCTATGATTCACACCACCCCGTGATGCTTTTCTCACTCCTACTGGTGAATGTAATGTTACACACCCATACAATGCGCACCACCTCGCGATGTTTTTCAGAAACCTATCCTACATTGCCACTTCATGTTTCCTGAACTCCCCATGATGACCACCCCATGGTGCTTTTCTCCATCTTAGATTGCCACTCACTGCCTATCCTAATTAACGTCCTACGATTCACACCACCCCATGATGTTTTTCTCACTCCTACTATTGAATGCCCTGATAGACACCCTGACAATGTGCACCACCCCGCGATGTTTTTCAGAAACCTATCCTACATTACCACTGAATGTTTCCTGACCTCTCCATGCTGACCACCCCGTGGTGTTTTTCTCCATCCTACATTGCCACTCACTGCCTGTCCTTATTCAGACCCTCCTATTCACACCACCCCGTGATGTTGTTCTCACTCCTACTAGTCAATGTAATTTTACACACCCATAAAATGTGCACCACTAGCGATGTTTTTCGAAACCTATCCTACATTGCCACTGCATGTTTCCAGACCTCCCCATGCTGACCACTTTATGGTGCCTTTCTCCGTCATAAATTGCCACTCACTGCCTATCCGAATTCAGACCCACCGATTCACACCACCCCGTGATGTTTTTCTCACTCCTACTAGTGAATGTAATGTTACACACCATTACAATGCGCACCACCCCGCTATGTTTTTCAGAAACCTATCCTACATTGCCACTGCATGTTTCCTGACCTCCCTATGCTGACCACCCCGTGCAGCTTTTCTCCATCCTAGATTGCCACGCTCTGCCTATACTAATTCCGATCCTATGATTCACACCCCCCCGTGATGTTTTTCTGACTCCTAATAGTGAATGAATGTTACACACCAATTAAATGTGCAGCACCCCGCGAAGTTCTTCAAAAACCTATCTTACATTGCCACTGCATGTTTCCTGACCTGCCCATGCTGAAAACACCGTGGTGCTTTTCTCAATCCTACATTGCCACTCACTGCCTATCCTATTCAGATCCTATGATTCACACCACCCCGTGATGTTTTTATCACTCCTACTAGTGAATGGCCAGTTCGAAACCCTTACAATGCGCACCACCCCGCGATGTTTTTCAGAAACCTATCCTACATTGCAACTGCACGTTTCCTGACGTCTCCATGCTGACCACACCGTGGTGCTTTTCTTCATCCTACCTTGCCACTCACTGCCTATCATAATTGAGATCCTATGATTCACAACACCCCGTGATGTTTTTCTCACTCCTACTAGTGAATGTAAAGTTACACACCCATACCATGCGCACCGCCCCGCGATGTACTTCAGAAACCTATCCTACATTGCCACTACATGTTTCCTGACCACCCCATACTGACCACCCCGTGATGCTTTTCTCCATCCTACATTGCCACTCACTGCCTATCCTTATTCAGATCCTATGATTCACAACACCCCGTGCAGTTTTTCTCAATCGTTCTAATGAATCTAATGTTACACACCCACACAAAGGGCACTACCCCGCGATGTTTTTCAGAAACCTATCCTACATGGCCTCTGCATGTTTCCTGACCTCCGCATGCTGACCAACCCATGGTGCTTTTCTCCATCCTACATTGCCACTCACTGCCTATCATAATTGAGATCCTATGATTCACACCACTCCGTGATGTTTTTCTCACTCCCACTAGTGAATGTAATGTTACACACGCATACAATGCGCACCACCCCGCGATGTACTTCAGAAACCTATCCTACATTGCCAATACATGTTTCCTGACCTCCCCATGCTGACCACCCAGTGGTGCTTTTCTCCAGCCTAGATTGCCACTCACTGACTATCCTAATTCAGATCCTATGATTCACACCACCCTGTGATGTTTTTCTCACTGTTAATAGTGAATGTAATGTTACATACCCACACAATGAGCACCACCCCCTGATGTTTTTCAGAAACCTATCCTACATTGCCACTGCATGTTTCCTGACCTCCCCATGACCATCCCGTGGTACTTTTCTCCATCCTACATCGCCACTCAGTGCCTATCCTTATTCAGAGCCTCGGATTCACACCACCCCGTGTTTTTTTTTTTTTTTCACTCATACTAGTGAATGACCTGTTAGAAACCCCTACAATGCGCACCACCCCGCGAAGTTTATCAGAAACCTATCCTATATTGCCATTGCATGTTTCCTGACCTTCCAATGCTGACCACCCCGTGGTGCTTTTCTCCATCCTAGATGGCCACTCACTGCCTATTCTAATTCAGATCCTATGACTCACACCACCCCGTGATGTTTTTCTCACTCCTACTAGTGAATGTAATGTTACACACCCATACAATGCGCACCACCCTGCGATGTTTTTCAGAAACCTATCCTACATTGCCACTGCATGTTTCCTGACCTCCCCATGCTCACTACCCCATGGTGCTTTTCTCCATCCTAGATTGCCACTCACTAACTATCCTAATTCACATCCTATGATTCACACCACCCCGTGATGTTTTTCTCACTCCTACTAGTGAATGGCCTGTTAGAAATCCTCACAATGTGCACCACCCTGTGATGTTTTTCAGAACCCTATCCTACATTGCCACCGCATGTTTCCTGACATCTCCATGCTGACAACCCCATGGTGCTTTCCTCCAACCTACATTGCCACTCACTGCCTATTGTATTCAGATCCTATGATTCACACCACCCCGTGATGTTTTTCTGACTCCTTCTAGTGAATGGCCATTTGGAAACCCTTACAATGCGCACCAACCTGGGATGTTTTTCAGAAACCTATCCTACATTGCAACTGCATGTTTCCTGACGTACCCATGGTGACCAAACCGTGGCGCTTTTCTCCATCCTACATTGCCACTCACTGCCTATCCTAATTCAGATCCTATGATTCACAACACCCCGTGATGTTTTTCTCAATCCTACTGGAGAATGTAATGTTACACACCCATACAATGCGCACCACCCCGCGATGTACTTCAGAAACCTATCCTACATTGCCACAACGTTTCCTGACCTCCACATCCTGACCATCCCGTGGTGCTTTTCTCCAACCTACATTGCCACTCAATGCCTATCCTATTCAGATCCTATGATTCACACCACCCCGTGATGTTTTTCTCACTCCTACTAGTGAATGGCCAGTTAGAAACCCTTACAATGCGCACCAACCCAGGATGTTTTTCAGAAACCTATCCTACATTGCCACTACATGTTTCCTGACCTCCCCATGCTGACCACCCCGTGATGCTTTTCTCCATCCTACATTGCCACTCACTTCCTCTCCTTATTGAGATCCTATGATTCACACCACCCCGTGAGGTTTTTCTCACTCCTACTATTGAATGTAATGTTACACACCCATACAATGCGCACCACCCCACGATGTACTTCAGAAACCTGTCCTACATTGCCACTACATGTTTCCTGACCTCCCCATGCTGACCACCCCGTGGTGCTTTTCTCCATCCTAAATTGCCACTCGCTGCCTGTCCTTATTCAGACCCTCCGATTCACAGCATCCCGTGATGTTTTTCTCACTCCTACTAGTGAATGTAATGTTACACACCCATATAATGCGCACCACCCCGCGATGTACTTCAGAAACCTGTCCTACATTGCCACTGCATGTTTCCTGACCTCCCCATGCTGACCACCCCGTGGTGCTTTTCTCCAACCTACATTGGCACTCACTGCCTATCCTATTCAGATTCTATGATTCACACCACCCCGTGATGTTTTTCTCACTCCTACTAGTGAATGGCCAGTTAGAAACCCTTACAATGCGCACCAACCCGGGATGTTTTTCAGAAACCTTTCCTACATTGCCACTACATGTTTCCTGACCTCCCCATGCTGACCACCCCGTGATGCTTTTCTCCATCCTACATTGCCACTCACTTCCTCTGCTTATTGAGATCCTATGATTCACACCACCCCGTGAGGTTTTTCTCACTCCTACTAGTGCATGTAATGTTACACACCCATACCATGCGCACCACCCCGCGATGTACTTCAGAAACCTGTCCTACATTGCCACTACATGTTTCCTGACCTGCACATGCTGACCATCCCATGGTGCTTTTCTCCATCCTACATTGCAACTCACTGCCTATCCTTATTCAGAGCCTCTGAATCACACCACCCCGTGATATTTTTCTCACTCCTACTAGTGAATTTTCTGTTAGATACCCCTACAACGCGCACCACCCCGCGATGTTTTTCAGAAACCTATCCTACATTGCCACTGCATGTTTCCTGACCTTCCAATGCAGAACCACCTGGTGGTGATTTTCTCCATTCTACATTGACACTCCCTGCCTATACTTATTCAGACCTTCCGATTCACACCATCCCGTCATGTTTTTCTACCTCCTACTAGCTAATGTAATGTTAGAAACACATACAATGCACACCACCCCGCGATGTTTTTCAGAAACCTATTCTACATTGCCACAGTATATTTCCTGACCTCCCCATGCTGACCACCCCATGGTGCTTTTCTCCATCCTACATTGCCATTCACTGCCTGTCCTTATTCAGACCCTCCGATTCACACCACCCCGTGATGTTTTTCTCACTCCTACTAGTGAATGTAATGTTACACACCCATATAATGCACACCACCCCGCGATGTTCTTCAGAAACCTATCCTACATTGCCACTGCATGTTTCCTGAACTCCCCATGCTGACCACCCCGTAGCGCTTTTCTCTATTCTAGATTATCTCTCATGGCCTACCCTAATACAGATCCTATGATTCACACCACCACGGGATGTTTTTCTCACTCCTACTAGTGAATGTAATATTACAAACCCATACAATGCGCACCACCCTGCGATGCTTTTGAGAAACCTATCCTACATTGCCACTGCATGTTTCCTGACCGACCCATGCTGACCACCCCGTGGTGCTTTTCTCAATCCTACATTGCCACTCACTGCCTATCCTAATTCATATCCTATGATTCACACCACCCCGTGATGTTTCTTTATCCTACTACTGAATGTAATGTTACACACCCATACAATGTGCACCACTCCGCGATGTGTTTCAGAAACCTATCCTACATTGCCACTGCATGTTTCCTGACCTCCCAATGCTGACCACCCAGCGGTGCTTTTCTCCATCCTAGATTGCCACTCACTGCCTATCCTAATTCACGTCCTACGATTCACACCACCCCATGATGTTTTTCTCACTCCTACTATTGAATGCCCTGATAGACACCCTGAAAATGTGCATCACCCCGCGATGTTTTTCAGAAACCTATCCTACATTACCACTGAATGTTTCCTGACCTCTCCATGCTGACCACCCCGTGGTGGTTTTCTCCATCCTACATTGCCACTCACTGCCTGTCCTTATTCAGACACTCCTATTCACAACACCCCGTGATGTTTTTCTCACTCCTACTAGTCAATGTAATTTTACACACCCATAAAATGTGCACCACTAGCGATGTTTTTCGAAACCTATCCTATATGGCCACTGCATGTTTCCGGACCTCCCCATGCTGACCACCTTATGGTGCCTTTCTCCATCCTACATTGCCACTCACTGCCTATCCTAATTTAGACCCACCGATTCACACCACCCCGTGATGTTTTTCTCATTCCTACTAGTGAATGTAATGTTACACACCATTACAATGCGCACCATCCCGCTATGTTTTTCAGAAACCTATCCTACATTGCCACTGCATGTTTCCAGACCTCCCCATGCTTACCACCCCGTGCTGCTTTTCTCCATCCTAGATTGCCACGCTCTGCCTATACTAATACCGATCCTATGATTCCCACCACCCCGTGATGTTTTTCTCACTCCTACTAGTGAATGAATGTTACACACCCATACAATGTGCAGCACCCCACGATGTTTTTCAAAAACCTATCTTACATTGCCACTGCATGTTTCCTGACCTCCCCATGCTGAAAACCCCGTGGTGCTTTTCTCCATCCTACATTGCCACTCACTGCCTATCCTATTCAGATCCTATGATTCACATCACCCCGTGATGTTTTTCTCACTCCTACTAGTGAATGGCCAGTTCGAAACCCTTACAATGCGCACCACCCCGGGATGTTTTTCAGAAACCTATCCTACATTGCAACTGCATGGTTCCGGACGTCTCCATGCTGACCACACCGTGGTGCTTTTCTCCATCCTACCTTGCCACTCACTGCCTATCATAATTGAGATCCTATGATTCACAACACCCCGTGATGTTTTTCTCACTCCTACTAGTGAATGTAAAGTTACACACCCATACCATGCGCACCGCCCCGCGATGTAGTTCAGAAACCTATCCTACATTGCCACTACATGTTTCCTGACCACCCCATACTGACCACCCCGTGATGCTTTTCTCCATGCTACATTGCCACTCACTGCCTATCCTTATTCAGATCCCATGATTCCCAACACCCCGTGCAGTTTTTCTCACTCGTACTAGTGAATCTAATGTTACACACCCACACAAAGCGCACTACCCCGTGATGTTTTTCAGAAACCTATCCTACATGGCCTCTGCATGTTTCCTGACCTCTGCATGCTGACCACCCCATGGTGCTTTTCTCCATCCTACATTGCCACTCACTGCCTATCCTAATTGAGATCCTATGATTCACACCACTCCGTGATGTTTTTCTCACTCCCACTTGCGAATGTAATGTTACACACCCATACAATGCGCACCACTCCGCGATGTACTTCAGAAACCTATCCTACAGTGCCACTACATGTTTCCTGACCTCCCCATGCTGACCACCCAGTGGTGCTTTTCTCCAGACTAGATTGCCACTCACTGACTATCCTAATTCAGATCCTATGATTCACACCACCCCGTAATGTTTTTCTCACTGCTACTAGTGAATGTAATTTTACATACCCATACAATGAGCACCACCCCCTGATGTTTTTCAGAAACCTATCCTACATTGCCACTGCATATTTCCGGACCTCCCCATGCTGACCACCCCGTAGCGCTTTTCTCCATTCTAGATTGCCACTCACTGCCTATTCTAATTCAGATGCTATGGTTCAAACCACCCCGTGATGTTTTCTTCACTCCTATTAGTGAATGTAATATTACACACCCATAAAATGCGCACCATCCCGGGATGTTTTTCAGAAACCTATCCTACATTTCCACTGCATGTTTCCTGACCTCCCCATGCTGACCACCCCGTGGTACTTTTCTACATCCTACATTGCCACTCACTGCCTATCCTAATTCAGATCCTATGATTCACACCACCCCGTGATGTTTTTCTCACTCCTACTAGTGAATGGCCTGTTAGAAAGCCTTCACAATGCGCACCACCCCACAATGTTTTTCAGAAACCTCTTCTACATTGCCACTGAATGTTTCCTGACCTCCCCATGCTGACCACCCCGTGGTTCTTTGTTCAATCCTACTTTGCCACTGACTGCCTATCCGAATTCATGTCCTATGATTCACACCACCCCGTGATGTTTTTCTCACTGCTACTAGTGAATGTATTGTTACACACCCATACAATGCGCACCACCCTGCGATGTGTTTCAGAAACCTATCCTACATTGCAACTGCGTGTTTCCTGACTGTTGGGAGCCGCAGCCCCGAGCCCGGTCGCCTCACTTGGCGGACGTGAGACCTGTAGTAAAGAGTAAAGCCTGAGGTAGATTACCCCTCCCATCGAGCACGTTAGTTTCCTGCTTACCGCGTAAGCAACCCGCTCAACAATATAGTCTGCCTGGCAAATGATGATGTTAGCCAATCTGCTTGCCTTGCTTACTTTAACATGATTGGACACTGTATCCGTATATATACTGGTGCCACCCCTGGGGGGGAGGAAGAAGCCCGGAAGGAGCCGCGGAGAGCGGACCGGTAGAGGCTTTGGAGCGAAGCACGGAAGGAGCCGCGGGGAGCGGACCAGAGGAGGCTTCGGCTGGGAGCGATCCCAGGGCAGGCTGTACGGAGAGAAAATAAAAGAAAAGGTTGTCCACTGCCAGACTTTGTCGTGTGTCCTTCCTGCCGGCCTGGAGCGACACCGACATTTGGTGGCCCGCACGGGGACTGATCACCCCCGAGACGTGACAGCGGACAACGCTCCAGTACAGAGCTGCGAGACAGGTGAGTTGGGGATAAGCCTGGGCTCTGGGTGGCGCGCCCCTACAGGGCTTTTAGACTCCCCTCAGGCTCACGCGTAAGTGGCGGATTCCTTGGGCCTCACGCGGTGAGTAACATATTAAAAGATGGGAAACATGCTAGGTAGCAACACTAAGAGCGAGGGTGGTTGTGGAGAAAGCTCTCAAGAGCTTACAAAAGTACGCAGGGTATTTGAGCAGGCCCAGTCGGGGAGCTCCCGAGAGGGGCCCGTCAAGGGGAACAAAGATGCTAAGGAGAAGGACGGGGCTCTAGCCTCGGAGTCGTCTGACTCCGAGGACGAGGGAAAGTTGAATGGCAAGGAGGCCAAAGAGACCAGCTGTCAGGAGCCTAAGTCGCTCGATAAGGAGTCGCAGGGTTCTTTCCCAGCGTTGCGCCGTGAATTGCGCTCCGCTCAACTTGGTTTGCGGAGGAGTAGAGAGCTCCTGAGCGCTCCCCGGCGCGAGAGGGAGGCGAAGCCTTCCGCCCCACCTTGGGGGCTGTTCCCGGAGGCGATCCCTCACCGCGAGGCGGCCGCCCGGGAGCTCCCTTCCCCTTCGCCAGAACAGGAAGTGATGCACGGTCCCCCATTTTCCGCCCAATCATGGCCGCCGTCTTATGCTCCGCCGCCGGCGGGTCGGTATTTTTACAGGCGGCTTTGGCAGGGGGGACGTTTGTCTCATGAGGTACATCCACCACCTGGGATAGATAGTGGCCCCTACGGGATATTTCCTGTACAAGTAGCTATGGGCCAGGGACGTAATGCATGGGAGCCTTTTGAGATAAAGCAGATTAGAGAACTTAAAAATGCAGTTACAACCTTTGGGCCGACTGCGCCTTACACCATTGCCATGCTGGAGAACCTGTCTTCTGGGCCCCTCACCCCCGCGGACTGGATTCAGCTGGCAAAGGCGTGTCTGCCCTCGGGTAGCTACCTGGATTGGCGAGCCTGGTACGCAGAGTTCTCTGCAGAGCAGGCTGAGAGAAACGCCAGTCGGGGAAACTGGGGGTGGAACAAGGAAATGCTTATGGGAGAAGGTCGGCACGCTGATGATCAGACTCAGTTCCCCGGCGCTGTCTATGAACAAATCAACGCCATAGGGCTCCGCGCCTGGAAGCAGGTAAGTGGTGCCGGAACAGCCTCCTTGTGTCTTTCAAAAATAATTCAGGGTACCACAGAGCCATTTGTTGACTTTGTGGCCCGAATGCAAGATGCTGCCGATAAGATATTTTCTGATCCGGGAGTGGCTCGACCGCTGGTAAGGCAGCTGATTTTTGAGCAATGTACAAAGGAGTGCAAGGCAGCGATAGCTCCTCATAAGAACAAGGACCTCAACGCCTGGATTAGGATATGTAGAGAGATAGGGGGGCCGCTCTCCAACTCGGGAGTGGCTGCTCTCCTGGCCGCGGCTGTACAGCAGAGGGGACCTCGCGGGTTAGAAGGGGAATGTAAGGCTAAAGGGTGTTTTGCCTGCGGGGAGCCAGGACACATTAAACGTCATTGCCCAAACAATGCAGATGCTAGGCCTCGTCCTAGAAATGAAGAACCATATGTTTGTGGGCGATGCAAGAGGGGATCACACAAAGCTGAGGAGTGTAGGTCGGTCTTTGATGCTCAGGGCAACCGTATTTGTGGACGAGATGCTAGAGGGCCAAAAAACGGCCAGAGGGGGCCCCCTTCACAGGCGGGCCCCCGCCCCAGAGACAAGACAGCTCAGGATGGCAGCCTTCAACAAGGGCCACCCCTGGGTCAGCAGGTGTGGACCTCAGTGTCACCTCCAGACTTATATTAGTGCCTGACATGGGTGTTCAAGTGGTTGAAACCACCTTTAAGGGACCGTTACCCGAAAATTCCATGGGTCTGGTGATCGGGAGATCCTCCACGGCCCTTCGGGGTCTCATAGTAGTCCCGGGGGTCATAGACTCAGACTACACAGGACACATTAAAATTATGGTTCAATCTCTTGTGGGTACTATGGTAATCAATAAAGGAGACAAGATAGCGCAGCTCTTGCTGCTCCCCAGTCTCCACAAGAGATTTCCCTCAAAGCAGAAAATTAGAGAAAGTCAAGGTTTCGGTTCCTCAGGGGAAGTCTTCGAGGGACTCCATATGACACTTGATAAAAGGCCCATGCTCTCACTTAAGGTCAATGGAAAGAATATAACAGGGCTCCTAGATACAGGAGCTGACCGTTCCATTATCTCCAAAAAGGTTTGGCCTTCCAACTGGCCCACCAACACTGCAGATAACACGCTGCAGGGCCTGGGGATGGTGTCAGCTCCTCAGGTTAGTGCTTCAACCCTGTTCTGGTGCGATGAGGAGGGTCATCAGGGCCATTTCCAACCATTTGTGTTGCAGTTGCCAGTGTCTCTATGGGGAAGGGACATCCTCACTCAGATGGATGTCACGCTTACGTCAAACTGCTCCCCCCAGGCTAAGGATATACTCAGGAACCAGGGATATACCCCCGTCAAAGGCTTGGGCAATGCCCTACAGGGTCGGACATCCCCAATACCAGTAGAGAACAAAAAAGGTAGGCAAGGGCTGGGTTTTTCTTAGGGGCCGCTGAAGAAGCTCTCCTACCCACTTCGATCAAAATCACCTGGAGGTCAAATGATCCGGTTTGGGTACCTCAGTGGCCCCTGCCTAAGGAGAAGCTATTAGCCTTGTCAGAAATAGTCAGTACACAACTTAGATTAGGACACATTAAGCCGTCAACCTCCCCATGGAACACCCCCATTTTTATAATTAAGAAAAAGTCTGGCAAATGGAGGCTGCTCCATGATCTAAGGGTGGTCAACGCGCAGATGCAGTCCCTGGGGGCGGTCCAGAGGGGGCTGCCAGCTCTCTCAGCCATCCCTCAATCCTGGCCAGTTTATGTTATAGATCTTAGAGACTGTTTCTTCTCAATCCCCCTGCATCCAGAGGACACTCATAGGTTCGCTTTTACTTTACCCACCATTAACCAAGAAAGCCCTGATCTCAGATACGAGTGGATAACGCTGCCCCAAGGTATGGCCAACAGTCCCACTATGTGTCAGATTTACCTTGATTCCCTACTGGCCCCCCTACGGAAATCCTTTCCCAAGATATGATGTGTGCATTACATGGACGACCTTTTGCTCAGCGGCAGGGACCCAGACATGCTAAATAATATGCTCGGCCAGTTGGTCGAGGCCCTGAGACAAGCTAATCTGCATGTTGCCCCCGACAAGATTCAGGGAGGAGAAATGGTGACCTACTTAGGCGCGAAAATCTCCCCTATGCTAGTCTCTCCACAGAAGGTCACCATTAGGACGGATGGCGTTAGGACCCTAAATGACATGCAAAAGCTATTGGGAGACATTAATTGGATTAGGCCATATTTACATATACCAAATTCAGATCTCAAACCCCTGTTCGACCTTCTAAAGGGAGACCCAGATATAGCCTCCCACAGGAGGCTCACTCCTGAGGCAAGAGCTGCCTTACAGAGAGTGGAAAAAGCCTTAGGTGGGGCTACCTTACACAGAATTGAACCAGGGCGACCCTTTGATGTCTGTTTGCTACAGACTAGTCTACAGCCCACAGCGATAATTTGGCAGAAAGGACCATTACTGTGGATACACCCTAAGGTCTCACCTGCAAAAGTCATAGAGCATTACCCAGAGGCAGTCGCTTCATTGGCCCTTGAAGCGCATGATAGAGCTGTCCAACATTTTGGCTCAGGACCACAAGCCATCCGAGTACCCTATACCGCCAGCCAGATCAAGACCCTGGCTGCCTGCATAGATACATGGGCCATTCTGAGATGTGTTTTCCATGGGGATATAAACAATCAATACCCTAAAGACCCTATCTTGTCATTTGTCACTCAGCACCCTATAATTTTTCCAAAGGTTACTGCCTCTGAGCCATTAGTCCCAGCAACTACAATATACACAGATGGCTCTAAGACGGGGATAGGCGCCTATGTGATCCTAGGCAAGCCCCCGGTTACCATACAATTTGAACCTGATCAGCCTCAGGTGGTAGAACTACAGATCGTTAAAATGATTCTTGAACGGTTCTCAGGAGCCATTAACATTGTCTCCGATTCTAGGTATGTGGTCAATGCTATGCAAGTGCTTGAGACTGCCGGTTTAATTAGATCCACTTCCACAGTGGCTGGGCTGTTCCTGTCTATCCAGACATTGCTCCAGAACAGACACCATAAGGTCTTCACCACCCACATAAGAGCACATACATCCCTGCCAGGGCCTATGGCACAGGGGAATGCGGCTGCTGATACTGCCACTCGCCCGTTATGGATTTTTACCTTACTAACACCAATCGAGCGAGCCCGTGCCTTCCATGATAAGTTTCATGTCAATGCCAGGACACTAGCAAACCATTTCCATGTTTCCAGAGCAGATGCACGAGATATCGTGCGACTATGTGACTCCTGTGCCACATACAAACCTGCCATACCGATGGGAGTAAACCCTCGAGGTTTGATCCCTGGTGATGTTTGGCAGATGGACATCACACATATACAGGAGTTTGGGACTCTTAAATATGTTCATGTTTCCACAGACACCTGTTCTCACGTCATATTCGCAACAGCAGAAACAGGTGAAAAAGTGTCTAATGTGATCAATCATTGCCTGGCGGCTTGGGCCGCATGGGGCAAACCAAAAATATTAAAAACTGATAATGGACCAGCCTATATAGGCAAAGCCTTCAATGAGTTCTGCAGAATGATGGAGGTTCAATTAAAACATGGTATCCCATACAATCCTCAAGGTCAAGGAATCATTGAGAGGGCTCATAGAAGCCTCAAAGAAATTTTACAAAAACAAAAAGGGGGAGTAGGCCAAGGCCTGGCCCCAAAGGCACGATTATCCATGGCACTATTCACACACAATTTTTTAAATTTAAATAATGATAATTGCTCCCCAGCCGTGGAGCACTGCAACCCTTCCCCCAACCATAAAGGGTGGGTGAAGTGGAAAGATG
Organism: Cavia porcellus; assembly: GCF_034190915.1. NCBI lineage: Eukaryota > Metazoa > Chordata > Mammalia > Rodentia > Caviidae > Cavia > Cavia porcellus. The sequence continues at coordinate 58,336,609 of NW_026947507.1, read as the reverse complement.
TCCTGACAGGACAATGGATGGGCCCGGATCCAGTGGTCAGCTGGAACCGAGGTGCGGTTTGTGTTTTCCCACAGGAATCGGGACGAGAACCACTGTGGGTACCGGAGAGACTGACACGGGCGATAAAGCCCTCGACTGAAGATCAGACCTGCCCTACCGGAGATCCATCACAGACCAACCAACAAGATGAATAGAAATAGCGATAGCCCGAAATGGACAAGAAGATCCTCAGGCATATGCATGGCTCGCTCGCCTAGCCTACGACCGAGTCTAGAGGTGGTGAGCTTCCCACACTCCTCCTCTAAAAAATTATGACATAGCTGGGTAGGAGAGTCAATGACGGGTAAGAGCGTACTCCCCCGGTGCGACTCAACCTAAGCCAGGCCCTACCCCATCCTGCACGTAAGCCGCTGGACTGTTAGATGCTGCCCAGGTCTAAATTTCTCTCCGAGGGGATTTCTTTACGGAGAGGAAATGAGTGCAAGCTTGTGTGCATCCAGGTTCCGTCCAGTTTGTGCCTGGCCCTAGAAAAAGGACGAGGGCCTCAGGGCCTTGGCAGACCATGGGACGGCCGACCAGGGTCTAAGCCAAGGACCTACGGTGGGCCTACGCATAGGGCATAAGCCTCTGCACCCAGTCCAGGAAGGGCTACGATGCGCACATTCATAAAAAATAAAAAAGGGGGAGATGTTGGGAGCCGCAGCCCCGAGCCCGGTCGCCTCACTTGGCGGACGTGAGGCCTGTAGTAAAGAGTAAAGCCTGAGGTAGATTACCCCTCCCATCGAGCACGGTAGTTTCCTGCTTACCGCGTAAGCAACCCGCTCAACAATATAGTCTGCCTGGCAACTGATGATGTTAGCCAATCAGCTTGCCTTGCTTACTTTAACATGATTGGACACTGTATCCGTATATATACTGGTGCCACCCCTGGGGGGGGAGGAAGAAGCCCGGAAGGAGCCGCGGAGAGCGGACCGGTAGAGGCTTCGGAGCGAAGCACGGAAGGAGCCGCGGGGAGCGGACCAGAGGAGGCTTCGGCTGGGAGCGATCCCAGGGCAGGCTGTACGGAGAGAAAATAAAAGAAAAGGTTGTCCACTGCCAGACTTTGTCGTGTGTCCTTCCTGCCGGACGGGAGCGACATCGACACCTGACCTCTCCATGCTGACGACCCCGTGGTGCTTTTCTCCATCCTACATTGCCACTCGCTTCCTATTTTTATTCAGACACTCCGATTCACATCACCCCTTGATGTTGTTCTCACTCCTACTAGTCAATGTAATGTTACACACCCATACAATGCGCACCACCCCGCGATGTTTTTCAGAAACCTATCCTACATTGCCACTGCATATTTCCGGACCTCCCCATGCTGACCACCCCGCGGTGCTTTTCTCCATGCTACATTGCCACTCACTGCCTATCCTAATTCAGACCCTCCGATTCACACCACCCGTGATGTTTTTCTCACTCCTACTAGTCAATGTAATTTTACACACCCATACAATGTGCACCATCCCGCGATGTACTTCTGAAACCTATCCTACATTGCCACTGCATGTTTCCTGACCTCCCCCCCCGGCTGACCACCCTGTGGTGCTTTTCTCCATTCGACATTGCCACTCACTTCCTATCCTTACTGAGATCCTCTGGTTCACAGCACCCCATGATGTTTTTCTCACTCCTATTAGTGAATGTAATGTTACACACCCATACAATGCGCACCACCCGCGATGTTTTTCAAAAACCTATCCTACATTGCCGCTGCATGTTTCCTGACCTTCCCATGCTGACCACCCCGTGGTGCTTTTCTGCATCCTACATTGCGACTCACTTCCTATACATATTGAGATCCTATGATTCACACAACCCCGTGATGTTTTTCTCACTCCTACTAGTTAATGTAATTTTACACACCCGTAAAATGTGCAACACCGGCGCAGATTTTCAGAAAGCTATCCTACATTGCCACTGCATGTTTCCTGACCTCCCCATGCTGACCACCCCGTGGTGCCTGTCTCCATCCTACATTGCCACTCACTGCCTATCCTTAGTCAGACCCTCTGATTCACACCATCCCATGATATTTTTGTCACTCCTACTAGTGAATGGCCTTTTAGAAACCCTTATAATGCGCACCAGCCCGTGATGTTTTTCAGAAACCTAAACTACATTGCCACTGCATGTTTCTTGACCTCCACATGATGACAACCCCGTGGTGCTTTTCTCCATCCTACCTTGCTACTCACTGTCTATCCTAATTCAGAACCCGATTCACACCACCCCGTGATGTTTTTCTCACTCGTACTAGCGAATGTAATATTACACACCCATATCGTGCACACCACCCCGTGATGTTTTTCAGAAACCTATCCTACATTGCCACTTCATGTTTCATGACCTCCCCATACTGACGACCCTGTGGCGCTTTTCTCCATCCTACATTGCCACTCACTGCCTATTCGAATTCAGATGCTATGGTTCAAACCACCCCGTGATGTTTTTCTCACTCCTATTAGTGAATGTAATATTACACACCCATAAAATGCGCACCACCCCGTGATATTTTTCAGAAACCTATCCTACATTTCCACTGCATGTTTCCTGAACTCCCCATGCTGACCACCCCGTGGTAGTTTTCTACATCCTACATTGCCACTGACTGCCTATCCTAATTCAGATCCTATGATTCACACCACCCCGTGATGTTTTTCTCACTCCTACTAGTGAATGGCCTGTTAGAAACCCTTCACAATGCGCACCACCCCACAATGTTTTTCAGAAACCTCTCCTACATTCCCACTGCATGTTTCCTGACCTCCCCATGCTGACCACCCCGTGGTGCTTTTCTCCATCCTACATTGCCACTCACTGCATATCCTAATTCAGACCCTCTGATTCACACCACCCTGTGATGTTTTTCTCACTCCTACTAGTCAATGTTATGTTACACACCCATACAATGTTCACCATCCCACGATGTACTTCTGAAACCTATCCTACATTGCCACTGCATGTTTCCTGACCTCCCCCCCGGCTGACCACCCTGTGGTTGCTTTTCTCCATTCGACATTGCCACTCACTTCCTATCCTTACTGAGATCCTATGGTTCACACCACCCCATGATGTTTTTCTCACTCCTAATAGTGAATGTAATGTTACACACCCATACAATGCGCATCACCCCGCGATGATTTTCAGAAACCTATCGTACACTTCCACTGCATGTTTCCTAACCTCCCCATGCTGACCACCCCGTGGTGCTTTTCTCCATCCTACGTTGCCACTCCCTCCCTGTCCTTATTCAGACCCTCCGATTCACACCTCCCCGTGATATTTTTTTCACTCTTACTTGTGTATGTAATGTTACACTCCCATGCAATGGGCAAAACCCCACGATGTTTTTCAGAAACCTATCCTACATTGCCACTGCATGTTTCCTGACCTCCCTAGGCTGACCACACTTTGGTGCTTTTCTCCATCCTTCATTGCCACTCACTGCCTCTCCTAATTCAGATCCTATGATTTACACCACCCCATGATGTTTTTCTCACTGCGACTGATTAGTGGCATGTTAGAAAACCTTATGATGCGCACCACCCCGCGATGTTTTACATAAACCTATCCTACCTTGCCACTGCATGTTTCCTGACCTCCCCATGCTGACCACCCCGTGGTGCTTTGTTCAATCCTACTTTGCCACTGACTGCCTATCCTAATTCATGTCCTATGATTCACACCACCACGTGATGTTTTTCTCTCTCCTACTAGTGAATGTAATTTTACACACCCATACAATGCGCACCACCCCGCGATGTGTTTCAGAAACCTATCCTACATTGCCACTGCATGTTTCCTGACCTCCTCATGCTGACCACCCCGTTGTGCTTTTCTCCATCCTATGTTGCCACTCACTTCCTATTCTTATTCAGACATTCCGATTCACATCACCCCTTGATGTTTTTCTCACTCCTACTAGTGAATGTAATGTTACACACCTAAACAATGTGCACCACCCGCGATGTTTTTCAGAACCCTATTCTACATTGCCACTGCATGTTTCCGGACCTCCCCATGCTGACCACCCAGTGGCGCTTTTCTCCATCCTACATTGCCACTCACTGCCTATCCTAATTCACATCCTATGATTCACACCACATCTTGATGTTTTTCTCACTCCTACTAGTGAATGTAATGTTACACCCCCATACAATGTGCACAACCCCGCAATGTACCTCTGAAACCTATCCTATATTCCCTCTGTGTGTTTTCTGACCTCCCCATGCTGACCAGCAAGTGGTGCTTTTCTCCATGCTATATTGCCACTCACTGCCTATACTAATTCAGATCCTATGATTCACACCACCCCGTGATGTTTTTCTCACTCCTACTACTGAATGGCCTGTTAGAAACCCTTACAATGTGCACAACGCCGCAGTGTTTTTCAGAAAACTATCCTTATTTGCAACTGCAGGTTTCCAGACCTCCCCATGCTGACCACCGTGGGGTGTTTTTCTCCATCCTACATTGCCACTCACTGCCTATTCTAATTCAGATCCTATGATTCACACCACCGCGTGATGTTTTTCTCACTCCTACTAGTGAATGTAATGTTACACACCCATACAATGCGCACCACCACGGGACGTGTTTCAGAAACCTATCCTACATTGCCACTGCATTTTTCCTGACCTCCCCATGTTGACCACCCTGTGGTGCTTTTCTCTATCCTACATTGCCACTCACATCCTATCCTTATTCAGATCCTATGATTCACACCACCCCGTGATATTTTTCTCCCTCCCACTAGTGAATGAGATGTTACACACCCATATAATGCTCACCACCCAGCGATGTACTTCAGAAATCTATCCTACATTGCCACTGCATGGTTACGGACCACCCCATGCTGACCACACCGTAGCGCTTTTCCCCATTCTAGATTGCCACTCACTGCCTATTCTAATTCAGATCCTATGATTCAAACCACCCCGTGAGGATTTTCTCACTCCTACTAGTGAATGTAATGTTACACACCAATACAATGCGCACCACCCCGCGATGTTTTTCAGAAACGTATCCTACATTTCAACAGCATGTTTCCTGACCTCCCTATGCTGACCACCTCTTGGTGCTTTTCTACATCCTACATTGCTACTCACTGCCTATCCTAATTCAGATCCTATGATTCACACCACCCCGTCATGTTTTTCTCACTCCTACTAGTGAATGGTCAGTTAGAAACCCTTACAATGCGCACCAACCCACGATGTTTTTCAGAAACCATTCCTACATTGCCACTGCATGTTTCCTGACCTCCCCATGCTGACCACACCGTGGTCCTTTTCTCCATCCTACCTTGCTACTCACTGCCTATCCTAATCAGACCCCCGATTCACACCACCCAGTGATGTTTTTCTCACTCCTACTAGAGAATGTAATATTACACACCCATACCGTGCGCCCCACCCTGCGATGTTTTTCAGAAACCTATCCTACATTGCCACTGCATGTTTCATGACCTCCCCATTCTGACGACCCCGTGGTGCTTTTCTCCAACCTGCATTGCCACTCACTGCCTATACTAATTCAGACGCTCCAATTCACACCACCCCGTGATGGTTTTCTAACTCCTACTAGTGAATGTAATGTTACACACCCATACAATGCGCACCACCCCGCGATGTGTTTCAGAAACCTATCCTACATTGCCACTTCATGTTTCCTGAGCTCCCCATGCTGACCACCCCGTGTTGCGTTTCTCCATCCTACATTGCCACTCACTTCCTATCCTTATTCAGACCCTCCAATTCACATCACCCCTTGATGTTTTTCTCACTCCTTATAGTGAATGTAATGTTACACCCCTATACAATGCGCAACACCCGTGATGTTTTTCAGAAACCTATTCTACATTGCCACTGCATGTTTCCTGACCTTTCCATGCTGACCAGCAAGTGGTGCTTTAATCCATCCTACATTGCCACTCACTGCCTATCATAATTCAGATCCTATGATTCACAACACCTTGTGATATTTTTCTCAGTCCTACTAGTGAATGTAATGTTACACACCCATACAATCCCCACCATCCCGCGATGTACCTCAGAAACCTATCCTACATTGCCACTTCATGCTTCCTGACCTCCCCATGCTGACCACCCCTTGTTGCTTTTCTCCATCCTACATTGCCACTCACTTCCGATCCTTATTCAGACTCTCCGATTCATACCACCCCATGATTTTTTCTCACTCCTACTAGTTAATGTAATGTTGCACACCCATACAATGCCCAACACCACGCGATGTTTTTCAGAAACCTATCCTACAGTGCCACTGCATGTTTCCGGACCTCCCCATGCTGACAACCCCATGGTGCTTTTCACCATCCTAGATTGCCACTCACTGCCTATCCTTATTCAGATCCTATGATTCACACGACCCCGTGAAGTTTTTCTCACACCTACTAGTGAATGTAATGTTACACACCCATACAATGCACACCACCTGCTATGTTTTTCAGAAATGTATCCTACATTGCCACTGCATGTTTCCTGACCTCCACATGCTGACCACCCTGTGGTGCTTTTCTACATCCTACATTGCGACTCACTGCCTATCCTAATTCAGATCCTATGATTCACACCACCCTGTGATGTTTTTCTCACTCCTACTAGTGAATGGCCTGTTAGAAACCCTTACAATGCGCACCACCCCGCAATGTTTTTCAGAAACCCATCCTACAATCCCACTGCATGTTTCTTGACGTCCCCATGCTGACCACCCCGTGGTGCTTTTCTCCATCCTACGTTGATACTCACTAACTATCCTTATTCAGACCCTCCGATTCACCCCACCCCGTGATGTTTTTCTCACTCCTACTAGTGAATGTAATGTCAGAAAACCATACAATGCGCACCACCTCGCGATGTTTTTCAGAAACCTATCCTACATTGCCACTGCATATCTCCTGACCTCCCCATGCTGACCACCCCGTGGTGCTTTTCTGGATCCTACATTGCCACTCATTGCCTATCCTAATTCAGACCCTCCGATTCAACAACCCCGTGATGTTTTTCTCACTCCTACTAGTGAATGTAATGTTACACACCGATTCAATGCGTGCCACCCACGATGTATTTTAAGAAACCTATCCTACATTGCCACTGCATGTTTCCTGACCTCCCCATGCTGACCATCCCGTGTTGCTTTTCTCCATCCTACTTTGCCACACACTGAATATCCTAATTCAGACACTCTGATTCACACCACCCCGTGATGGTTTTCTCACTCCTAATAGTGAATGTAATGTTACACACCCATACAACCGCACCACCGCGCTATGTAACTCAGAAACCTATCCTACATTGCCACTACATATTTCCGGACCTCCCCATGCTGACCACCCCGTGGTGTTTTTTCCATCCTACATTGCCACTCACTTCCGATCCTCATTCAGACCCTCTGATTCAAACCACCCCTTGATATTTCGCTCACTCCTTCTACTGAATGTAATGTTACACACACATACAATGCGCACCATCCCGCGATGTGCTTCACAAACCTATCCTACATTGCCACTGCCTGTTTCCTGACCTCCTCATGCTGACCACCCCGTGGTGCTTTTCTCCATCCTCCATTGCCACTCACTTCCAATCCTTATTCAGACCCTCCGATTCACATCACCCCTTGATGTTTCTCTCACTCCTACTAGTGAATGTAATGTTACGACCTATACAATGCTCACCACCCGCGATGTTTTGCAGAAAAGTATCCTACATTGCCACTGCATGTTTCCTGACCTCACCATGTTGACCACCCTGTGGTGCTTTTCTCCATCCTACATTGCCACTCACTGCCTATCCTAATTCAGACCCTCAGATTCACACCACCCGATGATTTTTTTTCTCACTCCTACTAGTTAATGTAATGTTACACACCCATAGAATGCCCACCACCAGGCGATGTTTTTCAGAAACCTATCCTACATTGCCACTGCTTGTTTCCTGACCTCCCCATGCTGACCACCCCGTGGTGCTTTTCTCCATCCTAGATTGCCACACACTGCCTATCCTAATTCAGATCCTATGATTCATACCACCCCGTGATGTTTTTCTCACTCCCTCTAGTGAATGTAATGTTACAAACCCATATAATGTGCACCACACGGCGAAGTACTTCAGAGACCTCTCCTACATTGCCACTGCATGTTCCCGGACCACACAATGCTGACCACACCGTGGTGCTTTTCTCCATCGTACATTGCCAGTTAGTGCCTATCCTAATTCATCGCTCCGATTCACTCCACCCCGTGATGTTTTTCTCATTCCTACTAGTGAATGTAATGTTACACACCCATACAATGCGCACCAACACGCGATGTTTTTCAGAAACCTATTCTACATTGCCACTGCATGTTTCCTGACTTCCCCATGCTGACCACCCCTTGGCGCTTTTCTCCATCCTAGATTGCCACTCACGGACTATCCTAATTCAGATCCTATGATTCACACAACAACGTGATGTTATTCTCACTCCTACTAGTGAATGTAATATTACACACCAATATAATGCGCACCACCCTGCGATGTTTTCCTGAATCGTATCCTACCTTGCCACTGCATGTTTCCTGACCTCCCCATGCTGACCACCCCGTGGTGCTTTTCTCAATCCTACATTGCCACTCACTGCCTATCCTAATTCATATCCTATGATTCACACCAACCCGTGATGTTTTTCTCGCTCCTACTAGCGAATGTAATGTTACACACCCATACAATGTGCACCACCCCGCGATGTGGTTCACAAACCAATCCTACATTGCCACTGCATGTTTCCTGACCTCCTCATGCTGATCACCCCGTGGTGCTTTTCTCCATCCTACATTGCCACTCACTTCCAATTCTTATTCAGATCCTCCGATTCACATCACCCCTTGATGTTTCTCTCACTCCTACTAGCGAATGTAATGTTACGACCTATACAATGCGCACCACCCGCGATGTTTTTCAGAAACCTATCCTACATTGCCACTGCATGTTTCCTGACCTCACCATGCTGACCACCGTGTGGTGCTTTTCTCCATCCTACATTGCCACTCACTGCCTATCCTAATTCAGACCCTCCGATTTACACTACCCCACAATTTTTTTTCTCACTCCTACTAGTTAATGTAATGTTACACACCCATAGAATGTCCACCACCACGCGATGTTTTTCAGAAACCTATCCTACATTGCCACTGCATGTTTCCTGACCTCCCCATGCTGACCACCCCGTGGTGCTTTTCTCCATCCTAGATTGCCACTCCCTGCCTATCGTAATTCAGATCCTATGATTCGCACCACCCCGTTATGTTTTTCTCACTCCTTCTCTTGAATGTAATGTTACAAACCAAAATAATGCGTACCAGCCCACGAAGTACTTCAGAACCCTATCCTACTTTGCCACTGCATGTTCCCGGACCTCCCCATGCTGAACACCCCGTGGTGCTTTTCTCATTCGTACATTGCCACTTACTGCCTATCCTAATACATCGCTCCGATTCACACCACCCTGTGATATTTTTTTCATTCCTACTAGTGAATGTTATGTTACACACCCATACAATGCGCACCACCACGCGATGTTTTTCAGAAACCTATCCTACATTGCCACTGCATGTTTCCTGACCTCCCAATGCTGACCACTCCGTGGTGGTTTTCTCAATCCTACATTGCCACTCACTGCCTATCCTAATTCAGATCCTATGAGTCACACCACCCCGTGATATTTTTCTCACTTCTACTAGTGAATAGCCTGTTTGAAACCCTTACATTGCGCACCACACCGCGATGTTTTTCAGAAACCTATCCTACATTGCCACTGCATGTTTCCTGACCTCCCCATGCTGAGCACCCCGTGGTGCTTTTCTCCATCCTACATTGCTACTCACTGCCTCTCCTTATTCAGACCATCCGATTCACACCACCCCTTGATGTTTTTCTCACTCCTTTTGGTGAATGTAAAGTTTGAAACCCAAACAATGTGCACCACCCTGCGATGTTTTTCAGAAACCTATCCTACAATGCCACTGCCTCTTTCCTGACCTCGCCATGCTGACCACCACGTGGTGCTTTTCTCCATCCTACATTGCCACTCCCTGCCTATCCTATTCAGATCCTATGAATCACACCAACCCGTGATGTTTTTCTCACTCCTAGTAGTGAATGGCCAGTTAGAAACACTTTCAATGCGCACCACACCACGATGTTTTTCAGAAACCTATCCTACATTGCCACTGCATGTTTCCTGACCTCCCCATGCTGACCACTCCGTGGTGCTTTTCTACATCCTACATTGCCACTCACTGACTATTCTAATTCAGATCCCATGAGTCACACCACCTCGTGATGTTTTTCTCACTCCTACTAGTGAATGCAATGGTACACACCCTTACAATGCGCACCACTGCGCGATGTTCCTCAGAAACCTATCCTACATTGCCACTACATGTTTCCTAACCTCCCCATGCTGACCACCCCATGGTGCTTTTCTCCATCCTACATTGCCACTCACTTCCGATCCTTATTCAGACTCTCCGATTCATACCACCCCATGATTTTTTTCTCACTCCTACTAGTTAATGTAATGTTGCACACCCATACAATGCCCACCACCACGCGATGTTTTTCAGAAACCTATCCTACAGTGCCACTGCATGTTTCCGGACCTCCCCATGCTGACCACCCCATGGTGCTTTTCACCATCCTAGATTGCCACTCACTGCCTATCCTTATTCAGATCCTATGATTCACACGACCCCGTGAAGTTTTTCTCACACCTACTAGTGAATGTAATGTTACACACCCATACAATGCACACCACCTGCTATGTTTTTCAGAAATGTATCCTACATTGCCACTGCATGTTTCCTGACCTCCTCATGCTGACCATCCCATAGCGCTTTTCTCTATTCTTGATTGTCACTCACTGCCTATCCTATTCAGGTCCTATAATTGACACCACCCCGTGATGTTTTCCTCACTCCTACTAGTGAATGTAATATTACACACCAATATAATGCGCACCACCCTGCGATGTTTTCCTGAAACGTATCCTACCTTGCCACTGCATGTTTCCTGACCTTCCCATCCTGACCACCCCGTGGTGCTTTTCTCAATCCTACATTGCCACTCACTGCCTATCCTAATTCATATCCTATGATTCACACCAACCCGTGATGTTTTTCTCGCTCCTACTAGCGAATGTAATGTTACACACCCATACAATGTGCACCACCCCGCGATGTGGTTCACAAACCAATCCTACATTGCCACTGCATGTTTCCTGACCTCCTCATGCTGACCACCCCGTGGTGCTTTTCTCCATCCTACATTGCCACTCACTTCCAATTCTAATTCAGACCCTCCGATTCACACTACCCCACAATTTTTTTTCTCACTCCTACTAGTTAATGTAATGTTACACACCCATAGAATGTCCACCACCACGCGATGTTTTTCAGAAACCTATCCTACATTGCCACTGCATGTTTCCTGACCTCCCCATGCTGACCACCCCGTGGTGCTTTTCTCCATCCTAGATTGCCACTCCCTGCCTATCTTAATTCAGATCCTATGATTCGCACCACCCCGTTATGTTTTTCTCACTCCTTCTCTTGAATGTAATGTTACAAACCAAAATAATGCGTACCAGCCCACGAAGTACTTCAGAACCCTATCCTACTTTGCCACTGCATGTTCCGGGACCTCCCCATGCTGAACACCCCGTGGTGCTTTTCTCATTCGTACATTGCCACTTACTGCCTATCCTAATACATCGCTCCGATTCACACCACCCCGTGATATTTTTTTCAATCCTACTAGTGAATGTAATGTTACACACCCATACAATGCGCACCACCACGCGATGTTTTTCAGAAACCTATCCTACATTGCCACTGCATGTTTCCTGACCTCCCCATGCTGACCACTCCGTGGTGGTTTTCTCAATCCTACATTGCCACTCACTGCCTATCCTAATTCAGATCCTATGAGTCACACCACCCCGTGATGTTTTTCTCACTTCTACTAGTGAATAGCCTGTTTGAAACCCTTACAATGCGCACCACACGGCGATGTTTTTCAGAAACCTATCCTACATTGCCACTGCATGTTTCCTGACCTCCCCATGCTGAGCACCCCGTGGTGCTTTTCTCCATCCTACATTGCTACTCACTGCCTCTCCTTATTCAGACCATCCGATTCACACAACCCCTTGATGTTTTTCTAACTCCTTTTGGTAAATGTAATGTTAGAAACCCAAACAATGTGCACCACCCTGCGATGTTTTTCAGAAACCTATCCTACAATGCCACTGCCTCTTTCCTGACCTCGCCATGCTGACCACCACGTGGTGCTTTTCTCCATTCTACATTGCCACTCCCTGCCTATCCTATTCATATCCTATGAATCACACCAACCCGTGATGTTTTTCTCACTCCTAGTAGTGAATGGCCAGTTAGAAACACTTTCAATGCGCACCACACCACGATGTTTTTCAGAAACCTATCCTACATTGCCACTGCATGTTTCCTGACCTCCCCATGCTGACCACTCCGTGGTGCTTTTCTACATCCTACATTGCCACTCACTGACTATCCTAATTCAGATCCCATGAGTCACACCACCTCGTGATGTTTTTCTCACTCCTACTAGTGAATGCAATGGTACAAACCCTTACAATGCGTACCACTGCGCGATGTTCCTCAGAAACCTATCCTACATTGCCACTACATGTTTCCTGACCTCCCCATGCTGACCACCCCATGGTGCTTTTCTCCATCCTACATTGCCACTCACTTCCGATCCTTATTCAGACCCTCCGATTCACACCACCCCTTGATGTTTCTCTCACTCCTACTAGTGAATGTAATGTTACACACCCATACATTGCACATCACCCCGCGATGTTTTTCAGAAACCTATCATACATTGCAACTGCATGTTTCCTGACTTCCCGATGCTGACCACCCCGTGGTGGTTTTCTCCATCCTACATTGCCACTCACTTCCTATTCTTATTCAGATCCTATTATTCCCACCACCCCGTAATGTTTTTCTCACTCCCACTAGTGAATGTAATGTTACAAACCCATATAATGGGCACCACCCCGCGAAGTACTTCAGAACCCTATCCTGCTTTGCCACTGCATGTTCCCGGACCTCTCCATGCTGACCACCGCGTGGTGCATTTCTCCATCCTAGATTGCCACTCACTGACTCTCCTAATTCAGATCCTATGATTCACACCACCCCGTGATATTTTTCTCAAGCCTACTAGTGAATGAAATGTTACACACCCATACAATGCGCACCACCTGCGATGTTTTTCAGAAACATATCCTACATTGCCACTGCATGTTTCCTGACCTCCCCATGCTGACCACCCCATAGGGCTTTTCTCCATCCTACATTGTCACTCCCTGCCTATCCTAATACAGATCCTAAGATTCGCACCACCCCGTTATGTTTTTCTCACTCCTTCTAGTGAATGTAATGTTACAAACCCAAATAATGCGTACCAGCCCACGAAGTACTTGAAAACCCTATCCTACTTTGCCACTGCATTTTCCCGGACCTCCCCATGCTGAACACCCCATGGTGCTTTTCTCATTCGTACATTGCCACTTACTGTGTATCCTAATACATCGCTCCGATTCACACCACCCCGTGATATTTTTTTCATTCCTACTAGTGAATGTAATGTTACACACCCATACAATGCGCACCACAACGCGATGTTTTTCAGAAACCTATCCTACATTGCCACTGCATGTTTCCTGACCTTCCCATGCTGAGCACTCCGTGGTGGTTTTCTCAATCCTACATTGCCACTCACTGCCTATCCTAATTCAGATCCTATGATTCACACCACCCCGTGATGTTTTTCTCACTCCTACTAGTGAATGTAATATTACACACCCATACAATGCGCACCAACCCGCGATGTTTTTCAGAAACCTATCCTACATTGCCATTGCATGTTTCCTCACCTCCCCATGCTGACCACTCCACGGTGCTTTTCTCAATCCTACATTGCCACTCACTGCCTATCGTAATTCATATCCTATGATTCACACCACCCTGTGATGTTTTTCTCACTCCTACTAGTGAATGTAATGTTACACACCCATACAATGCGCACCACCCCGCGATGTGTTTCAGAAACCTATCCTACATTGCTACTGCATGTTTCCTGACCTCCCCGTGCTGACAACCCCGTGGTGCTTTTCTCCATCCTACATTGCCACTCAATTCCTATCCTTATTCAGACCCTCCGATTCAAATTACCCCTTGATGTTGTTCTCACTCCTACTAGTGAATGAAATGTTACACACCTAAACAATGCGCACCACTGGCGATGTTTTTCAGAAATCTATCCTACATTGCAACTGCATGTTTCCTGACCTCCCCTTGTTGACCACCCCGTGGTGCTCTTCTCCATCCTTCATTGCCACTCACTGCCTATCCGAATTCAGACCCTCTGATTCAAACCACCCCGTGATGTTTTTCTCACTCCTACTAGTCAATGTAATTTTACACACCCATACAATGCGCAACACTCGCGATGTTTTTCGAAACCTATCCTACATTGCCACTGCATGTTTCCTGACCTCCCCATGCTGACCAGCCCATGGTGCTTTTCTCCATCCTAGATTGCCACTCACTGCCTATCCTAATTCACATCCTACTATTCACACCACCCCATGATGTTTTTCTCACTCCTACTAGTGAATGGCCTGTTAGACACCCTTACAATGTGCACCACCCCGTGATGTTTTTCAGAAACCTATCCTACATTGCCACTGCATGTTTCCTGACCTTCCCATGCTGACCACCCCGTGGAGCTTTTCTCCATCCTACATTGCCACTCACTGCCTATCCTTATTCAGACCCTCTGATTCTCACCATCCCGTGATGTTTTTCTCACTCCTACTAGTGAATGTAATGTTACACACCCATATAATGCGCACCACCCCGCGATGTTCTACAGAAACCTGTCCTACATTGCCACTGCATGTTTCCTGACCTCCCCATGCTGACCACCCCGTGGTGCTTTTCTCCAACCTACATTGCCACTCACTGCCTATTCTATTTCAGATCCTATGATTCACACCACCCCGTGATGTTTTTCTCACTCCTACTGGTGAATGAAATGTTACACACCCATACAATGCGCACCAACCCGTGATGTTTTTCAGAAACCTATCCTACATTGCCACTGCATGTTTCCTGACCTCCTCATGCTGAACACCCCATGGTGCTTTTCTCCATCCTAGATCGCCACTCAATGCCTATCCTAATTCAACTTCTATGATTCACACCACCCCATAATGTTTTTCTCACTCCTACTATTGAATGCCCTGATATACAACCTGACAATGTGCACCACCCTGCGATGTTTTTCAGAAACCTATCCTACATTACCACTGAATGTTTCCTGACCTCTCCATGCTGAACACCCCATGGTGCTTTTCTCCATCCTACATTGCCACTCACTGCCTGTCCTTATTCAGACCCTCCTATTCACACCACCCTGTGATGTTTTTTCTCACTCCTACTAGTCAATGTAATTTTACACACCCATAAAATGTGCACCACTAGCGATGTTTTTCGAAACCTATCCTGCATTGCCACTGCATGTTTCCGGACCTCCCCATGCTGACCACCTTATGGTGCCTTTCTCCGTCCTACATTGCCACTCACTGCCTATCCTAATTCAGACCCACCCATTCACACCACCCCGTGATGTTTTTCTCACTCCTACTAGTTAATGTAATGTTACACACCTTTACAATGCGCACCACCCCGCTATGTTTTTTAGAAACCTATCCTACATTGCCACTGCATGTTTTCTGTCCTCCCCATGCTGACCACCCCGGGCTGCCTTTCTCCATCCTAGATTGCCACGCTCTGCCTATACTAATTCTGATCGTATGATTCACACCACCCCGTGATGTTTTTCTCACTCCTACTAGTGAATGAATGTTACACACACATACAATGTGCAGCACCCCGCGATGTTTTTCAAAAACTTATCTTACAATGCCACTGCATGTTTCCTGACCTCCCCATGCTGAAAACCCCGTGGTTCTTTTCTCCATCCTACATTGCCACTCACTGCCTATCCTATTCAGATCCTATGATTCACACCACCCCGTGATGTTTTTCTCAGTCCTACTAGTGAATGGCCAGTTCGAAACCCTTACAATGCGCACCACCCCGGGATGTTTTTCAGAAACCTATCCTACATTGCAACTGCATGTTTCCTGACGTCTCCATGCTGACAACACCGTGGTGCTTTTCTCCATCCTACCTTGCCACTCACTGCCTATCATAATTGAGATGCTATGATTCACAACACCCTGTGATGTTTTTCTCACTCCTACTAGTGAATATAAAGTTACACACCCATACCATGCGCACCGCCCCGCGATGTACTTCAGAAACCTATCCTACATTGCCACTACATGTTTCCTGATCACCCCATACTGACCACCCCGTGATGCTTTTCTCCATCCTACATTGCCACTCACTGCCTATCCTTATTCAGATCCTATGATTCACAACACCCCGTGCAGTTTTTCTCACTCGTACTAGTGAATCTAATGTTACACACCCACACAAAGCGCACTACCCCGAGACGTTTTTCAGAAACCTATCCTACATGGCCTCTGCATGTTTCCTGACCTCCGCATGCTGACGACCCCATGGTGCTTTTCTCCATCCTACATTGCCACTCACTACCTAGCCTAATTGAGATCCTATGATTCACACCACTCCGTGATATTTTTCTCACTCCCACTAGTGAATGTAATGTTACACACCATACAATGCGCACCACCCCGCGATGTACTTCAGAAACCTATCCTACATAGCCACTACATGTTTCCTGACCTCCCCATGCTGACCACCCAGTGGTGCTTTTCTCCAGCTTAGATTGCGACTCACTGACTATCCTAATTCAGATCCTATGATTCACACCACCCCGTGATGTTTTTCTCACTGCTACTAGTGAATGTAACGTTACATACCCATACAATGAGCACCACCCCCTGATGTTTTTCAGAAACCTATCCTACATTTCCACTGCATGTTTCCTGACCTCCCCATGACCATCCCGTGGTACTTTTCTCCATCCTACATTGCCACTCAGTGCCTATCCTTATTCAGAGCCTCGGATTCACACCACCACGTGTTTTATTTTTTTCACTCCTACTAGTGAATGACCTATTAGAAACCCCTACAATGCGCACCACCCCGTGATGTTTATCAGAAACCTATCCTATATTGCCACTGCATGTTTCCTGACCTCCCCATGCTGACCATCCCGTTGTGCTTTTCTCCATCGTAGATGGCCACTCACTGCCTATTCTAATTCAGATCCTATGGCTCACAGCACCCCGTGATGTTTTTCTCACTCCTACTAGTGAATATAATGTTACACACCCATACAATGCGCACCACACCGCGATGTTTTTCAGAAACCTATCCTACATTGCCACTGCATGTTTCCTGACCTCCCCATGCTCACTACCCCATGGTGCTTTTCTCCATCCTAGATTGCCACTCACTAACTATCCTAATTCACATCCTACGATTCACACCACCCCGTGATGTTTTTCTCACTCCTACTAGTGAATGGCCTGTTAGAAACCCTTACAATGTGCACCACCCTGTGATGTTTTTCAGAACCCTATCCTACATTGCCACTGCATGTTTCCTGCCCTCCCCATGCTGACAACCCCATGGTGCTTTTCTTCAACCTACATTGCCACTCACTGCCTATCGTATTCAGATCCTATTATTCACACCACCCTGTGATGTTTTTCTCACTCCTACTAGTGAATGGCCAGTTGGAAACCCTTACAATGCGCACCAACCCGGGATGTTTTTCAGAAACCTATCCTACATTGCAACTGCATGTTTCCTGACGTCCCCATGGTGACCACACCGTGGCGCTTTTCTCCATCCTACATTGCCACTCCCTGCCTATCCTAATTCAGATCCTAGGATTCACAACACCCCGTGATGTTTTTCTCAATCCTACTGGAGAATGTAATGTTACACACCCATACAATGCGCACCACCCCGCGATGTACTTCAGAAACCTATCCTACATTGCCACTACATGTTTCCTGACCTCCACATGTTGACCATCCCATGGTGCTTTTCTCCAACCTACATTGCCACTCACTGCCTCTCCTATTCAGATCCTATGATTCACACCACCCCGTGATGTTTTTCTCACTCCTACTAGTGAATGGCCAGTTAGAAACCCTTACAATGCGCACCAACCCTGGATGTTTTTCAGAAACCTATCCTACATTGCCACTACATGTTTCCTGACCTCCCCATGCTGACCACCCCGTGATGCTTTTCTCCATCCTACATTGCCACTCACTTCCTCTCCTTATTGAGATCCTATGATTCACACCACCCCGTGAGGTTTTTCTCACTCCTACTAGTGAATGCAATGTTACACACCCATACAATGCGCACCACCCCACGATGTACTTCAGAAACCTGTCCTACATTGCCACTACATGTTTCCTGACCTCCCCATTCTGAACACCCCGTGGTGCTTTTCTCCATCCTACATTGCCACTCACTCCCTGTCCTTATTCAGACCCTCCGATTCACACCATCCCGTGATGTTTTTCTCACTCCTAATAGTGAATGTAATGTTACATACCCACATAATGCGCACCACCCCACGATGTTCTTAAGAAACCTGTCCTACATTGCCACTGCATGTTTCCTGACCTCCCCATGCTGACCACCCCGTGGTGCTTTTCTCTATCCTACATTGCCACTCACTGCTTATCCTATTCAGATTCTATGATTCACACCACCCCGTGATGTTTTTCTCACTCATATTAGTGAATGGCCAGTTAGAAACCCTTACAATGCGCACCAACCCGGGATGTTTTTCAGAAACCTATCCTACATTGTCACTACATGTTTCCTGACCTCCCCATGCTGACCACCCCGTGATGCTTTTCTCCATCCTACATTGCCACTCACTTCCTCTCCTTATTGAGATCCTATGATTCACACCGCCCCGTTAGGTTTTTCTCACTCCTACTAGTGAATGTAATGTTACACACCCATACCATGCGCACCACCCCGCGATGTACTTCAGAAACCTGTCCTACATTGCCACTACATGTTTCCCGACCTCCACATGCTGACCATCCCATGGTGCTTTTCTCCATCCTACATTGCAACTCACTGCCTATCCTTATTCAGAGCCTCTGAATCACACCACCCCGTGATATTTTTCTCACTCCTACTAGTGAATTTTCTGTTAGATACCCCTACAACGTGCACCACCCCGCGATGTTTTTCAGAAACCTATCCTACATTGCCACTGCATGTTTCCTGACCTTCCAATGCAGAACCACCTGGTGGTGATTTTCTCCATTCTACATTGACACTCCCTGCCTATACTTATTCAGACCCTCCATTCACACCATCCCGTCATGTTTTTCTAACTCCTACTAGCGAATGTAATGTTAGAAACCCATACAATGCACACCACCCCGCGATGTTTTTCAGAAACCTATTCTACATTGCCACAGTATATTTCCTGACCTCCCCATGCTGACCACCCCGTGGTGATTTTCTCATTCTACATTGACACTCCCTGCCTATACTTATTCAGTCCCTCCATTCACACCATCCCGTCATGTTTTTCTAACTCCTACTAGCGAATGTAATTTTACACACCTATAAAATGCACACCACCCCGCGATGTTCTTCAGAAACCTATCCTACATTGCCACTGCATGTTTCCTGAACTCCCCATGCTGACCACCCCGTAGCGCTTTTCTCTATTCTAGATTATCTCTCATGGCCTACCCTAATACAGATCCTATGATTCACACCACCACGGGATGTTTTTCTCACTCCTACTAGTGAATGTAATATTACAAACCCATACAATGCGCACCACCCTGCGATGCTTTTGAGAAACCTATCCTACATTGCCACTGCATTTTTCCTGACCGCCCCATGCTGACCACCCCGTGGTGCTTTTCTCAATCCTACATTGCCACTCACTGCCTATCCTAATTCATATCCTATGATTCACACCACCCCGTGATGTTTCTTTATCCTACTACTGAATGTAATGTTACACACCCATACAATGTGCACCACTCCGCGATGTGTTTCAGAAACCTATCCTACATTGCCACTGTATGTTTCCTGACCTCCCAATGCTGACCACCCCATGGTGCTTTTCTCCATCCTAGATTGCCACTCACTGCCTATCCTAATTCACGTCCTACGATTCACACCACCCCATGATGTTTTTCTCACTCCTACTATTGAATGCCCTGATATACACCCTGACAATGTGCACCACCCCGCGATGTTTTTCAGAAACCTATCCTACATTACCACTGAATGTTTCCTGACCTCTCCATGCTGACCACCCCGTGGTGGTTTTCTCCATCCTACATTGCCACTCACTGCCTGTCCTTATTCAGACACTCCTATTCACACCACCCCGTGATGTTTTTCTCACTCCTACTAGTCAATGTAATTTTACACACCCATAAAATGTGCACTACTAGCGATGTTTTTCGAAACCTATCCTACATTGCCACTGCATGTTTCCGGACCTCCCCATGCTGACCACCTTATGGTGCCTTTCTCCGTCCTACATTGCCACTCACTGCCTATCCTAATTCAGACCCACCGATTCACACCACCCCGTGATGTTTTTCTCACTCCTACTAGTGAATGTAATGTTACACACCATTACAATGCGCACCACCCCGCTATGTTTTTCAGAAACCTATCCTACATTGCCACTGCATGTTTCCAGACCTCCCCATGCTGACCACCCCGTGCTTCTTTTCTCCATCCTAGATTGCCACGCTCTGCCTGTACTAATACCGATCCTATGATTCACACCACCCCGTGATATTTTTCTCACTCCTACTAGTGAATGAATGTTACACACCCATACAATGTGCAGCACCCCACGATGTTTTTAAAAAACCTATCTTACATTGCCACTGCATGTTTCCTGACCTCCCCATGCTGAAAACCCCGTGGTGCTTTTCTCCATCCTACATTGCCACTCACTGCCTATCCTATTCAGATCCTATGATTCACATCACCCCGTGATGTTTTTCTCACTCCTACTAGTGAATGGCCAGTTCGAAACCCTTACAATGCGCACCACCCCGGGATGTTTTTCAGAAACCTATCCTACATTGCATCTGCATGGTTCCGGACGTCTCCATGCTGACCACACCGTGGTGCTTTTCTCCATCCTACCTTGCCACTCACTGCCTATCATAATTGAGATCCTATGATTCACAACACCCCGTGATGTTTTTCTCACTCCTACTAGTGAATGTAAAGTTACACACCCATACCATGCGCACCGCCCCGCGATGTATTTCAGAAACCTATCCTACATTGCCACTACATGTTTCCTGACCACCCCATACTGACCACCCCGTGATGCATTTCTCCATACTACATTGCCACTCACTGCCTATCCTTATTCAGATCCTATGATTCACAACACCCTGTGCAGTTTTTCTCACTCGTACTAGTGAATCTAATGTTACACACCCACACAAAGCGCACTACCCCACGATGTTTTTCAGAAACCTATCCTTCATGGCCTCTGCACGTATCCTGACCTCCGCATGCTGACCACCTCATGGTGCTTTTCTCCATCCTACATTGCCACTCATTGCCTATCCTAATTGAGATCCTATGATTCACACCACTCCGTGATGTTTTTCTCACTCCCACTAGCGAATGTAATGTTACACACCCATACAATGCGCACCACTCCGCGATGTACTTCAGAAACCTTTCCTACATTGCCACTACCTGTTTGTGACCTCCCCATCCTGACCACCCAGTGGTGCTTTTCTCCAGCCTAGATTGCCACTCACTGACTATCCTAATTAAGATCCTATGATTCACACCACCCCGTGATGTTTTTCTCACTGCTACTAGTGAATGTAATGTTACATACCCATACAATGAGCACCACCCCCTGATGTTTTTCAGAAACCTATCCTACATTTCCAGTGCATGTTTCCTGACCTCCCCATGACCATCCCGTGGTACTTTTCTCCAACCTACATTGCCCCTCAGTGCCTATCCTTATTCAGAGCCTCGGATTCACACCACCCCGTGTTTTTTTTTTTTCACTCCTACTAGTGAATGACCTGTTAGAAACCCCTACAATGCGCACCACCCCGCGATGTTTATCAGAAAACTATCCTATATTGCCACTGCATGTTTCCTGACATCCACATGCTGACCACCCCGTGGTGCTTTTCTCCATCATAGATGGCCCCTCACTGCCTATTCTAATTCAGATCCTATGACTCACACCACCCCGTGATGTTTTTCTCACTCCTACTAGTGAATGTAATGTTACTCACCCATACAATGCGCACCACCCCGCGATGTTTTTCAGAAACCTATCCTACATTGGAACTGCATGTTTCCTGACCTCTCCATGCTCACTGCCCCATGGTGCTTTTCTCCATCCTAGATTGCCACTCACTAACTATCCTAATTCACATCCTACGATTCACACCCCCTGTGATGTTTTTTCTCACTCCTACTAGTGAATGGCCTGTTAGAAACCCTTACAATGTGCACCACCCTGTGATGTTTTTCAGAACCCTATCCTACATTGCCACTGCATGTTTCCTGACCTCCCCATGCTGACAACCCCATGGTGCTTTTCTCCAACCTACATTGCCACTCACTTCCTTTCCTAATTCAGATCCTATGATTCACACCACCCCGTGATGTTTTTCTCACTCCTACTAGTGAATGGCCAGTTGGAAACCCTTACAATGCGCACCAACCCCGGATGTTTTTCAGAAACCTATCCTACATTGCAACTGCATGTTTCCTGACGTCCCCATGGTGACCAAACCGTGGCGCTTTTCTCCATCCTACATTGCCACTCACTGCCTATCCTAATTCAGATCCTATGATTCACAACACCCCGTGATGTTTTTCTCAATCCTACTGGAGAATGTAATGTTACACACCCATACAATGCGCACCACACCGCGATGTACTTCAGAAACCTATCCTACATTGCCACTACATGTTTCCTGATCTCCACATGCTCACCATCCCGTGGTGCTTTTCTCCAACCTACATTGCCACCCACTGCCTATCCTATTCAGATCCTATGATTCACACCACCCCGTGATGTTTTTCTCACTCCTACTTGTGAATGGCCAGTTAGAAACCCTTACAATGCGCACCAACCCGGGATGTTTTTCAGAAACCTATCCTACATTGCCACTACATGTTTCCTGACCTCCCCATGCTGACCATCCCGTGATGCTTTTCTCCATCCTACATTGCCACTCACTTCCTCTCCTTATTGAGATCCTATGATTCACACCACCCCGTGATGTTTTTCTCACTCCTACTAGTGAATGTAATGTTACACACCCATACAATGCGCACCACCCCAGGATGTACTTCAGAAACCTATCCTACATTGCCACTGCATGTTTCCTGACTTCCCCATGCTGACCACCCCGTGGTGCTTTTCTCAATCCTACATTGTCACTCTCTGCCTATCCTATTTCATATCCTATGATTCACACTACCCCGTGACGTTTTTCTCACTCCTACTAGTGAATGTAATGTTACACACCTTTACAATGCGCACCACCCCGCGATGTTTTTCTGAAACCTATGCTACATTGCCACTGCATGTTTCCTGACCTCCCAATGCTGACGACCCCGTGGTGCTTTTCTCTATCCTACATTGCCACTCACTTCCTTTCCTTATTTAGACCCGCCAATTCACACCACCCCTTGATGATTTTCTCACTCCTACTTGTGAATGTAATTTTACACACCCATACAATAGCACCATCCGCGATGTTGTTCAGAAATCTATCATACATTGCCACTGCATGTTTGCTGACCTCCCCATGCTGACCACCCCATGTTGCTTTTAACCATCGTACATTGCAACTCACTTCCAATCCTTATTCAGATCCTATGATTCACACAACCCCGTGATGTTTTTCTCACTCCTACTAGTCAATGTAATGTTACACACCAATACAATGCGCACCACCCGTGATGTTTTTCAGAAACCTATCCTACATTGCAACTGCATATTTCCTGACCTCGCCATGCTGACCACCCCGTGGTGCTTTTCTCCATCCTACATTGCCACTCACTGCCTATCCTAAATCAGACTCTCCGATTCACATGACCCCATGATGTTTTTCTCACCCCTACTAGTGAATGGCATATTACACAGCCATACAATGCGCAGCACCCCGGGATGTTTTTCAGAAACCTATCCTACATTGCCACTGAATGTTTCCTGACCTCCCCATGCTGACCACCCCGTGGTTCTTTGTTCAATCCTACTTTGCCACTGACTGCCTATCCGAATTCATGTCCTATGATTCACACCACCCCGTGATGTTTTTCTCACTCCTACTAGTGAATGTATTGTTACACACCCATACAATGCACACCACCCCGCGATGTGTTTCAGAAACCTATTCTACATTGCAACTGCATGTTTCCTGACCTCCCCATGGTGACCACCCCGTGGTGCTTTTCTCCATCCTACATTGCCACTCACTTCCTATTCTTATTCAGACACTCCGATTCACATCACCCCTTGATGTTGTTCTCACTCCTACTAGTGAATGTAATGTTACACACCCATACAATGCGCACCACCCCGCGATGTTTTTCAGAAACCTATCCTACATTGCCACTGCATGTTTCATGACCTCCCCATACTGACGACCCCGTGGCGCTTTTCTCAATCCTACATTGCCACTCACTGCCTATTCTAATTCAGATCCTATGATTCAATCCACCCCGTGAGGATTTTCTCACTCCTACTAGTTATTGTAATGTTACACACCCATACAATGCGCACCACCCCGCGATATTTTTCAGAAACCCATCCTACATTGCCACTGCATGTTTCCTGACCTCCCCATGCTGACCACCTCTTGGTGCTTTTCTGCATCCTACATTGCTACTCACTGCCTATCCTAATTCAGATCCTATGATTCACACCACCCCGTGATGTTTTTCTCACTCCTACTAGTGAATGGCCTGTTAGAAACCCTTACAATGCGCACCAACCCACGATGTTTTTCAGAAAGCATTCCTACCTTGCCACTGCATGTTTCCTGACCTCCCCATGCTGACCACACCGTGTTCCTTTTCTCCATCCTATCTTGCTACTCTCTGCCTATCCTTATCAGACCCCTGATTCACACCACACAGTGATGTTTTTCTCACTCCTACTAGTGAATGTAATGTTACACACCCATACCGTGCGCCTCACCCTGCGATGTTTTTCAGAAACCCATCCTATATTGCCACTGCATGTTTCATGACCTCCCCATTCTGACGACCCCGTGGTGCTTTTCTCCATCCTGCATTGCCACTCACTGCCTATCCTAATTCAGACTCTCCAATTCACACCACCCGGTGATGGTTTTCTAACTCCTACTAGTGAATGTAATGTTACACACCCATACAATGCGCACCACCCCGCGATGTTTTTCAGAAACCTATCCTACATTGCTACAGCGTGTTTCCTGACCTCCCCATGCTGACCACCCCGTGGTGCTTTTGTCCATCCTACATTGCCACACCCTGTCTATCCTAATTCAGACATCCCGATTCACACAACCCCGTGATGTTTTTCTCACTCCTAGTAGTGAATGTAATGTTACACACGTTTACAGTGCGCACCACCCCGCGATGTGCTTCAGAAACGTATCCTACATTGCCACTGCATGTTTCCTGAGCTCCCCATGCTGACCACCCCGTGTTGCTTTTCTCCATCCTACATTGCCACTCACTTCCTATCCTTATTCAGACCCTCCAATTCACATCACCCCTTGATGTTTTTCTCAATCCTTATAGTGAATGTAATGTTACACACCTATACAATGCGCACCACCCGTGATGTTTTTCAGGAACCTATTCTACATTGCCACTGCATGTTTCCTGACCTTCCCATGCTGACCAGCCAGTGGTGCTTTAATCCATCCTACATTGCCACTCACTGCCTATCATAATTCAGATCCTATGATTCACACCACCTTGTGATATTTTTCTCAGTCCTACTAGTGAATGTAATGTTACGCACCCGTACAATCCCCACCACCCCGCGATGTACCTGAGAACCCTATCCTATATTGCCACTTCATGTTTCCTGACCTCCCCATGCTGACCACCACTTGTTGTTTTTCTCCATCCTACATTGCCACTCACTTCCGATCCTTATTCAGACTCTACGATTCATACCACCCCATGATTTTTTTCTCACTCCTACTAGTTAATGTAATGTTGCACACCCATACAATGCGCACCACCACGCGATGTTTTTCAGAAACCTATCCTACAGTGCCACTGCATGTTTCCGGACCTCCCCATGCTGACCACCCCATGGTGCTTTTCATCATCCTAGATTGCCACTCACTGCCTATCCTTATTCAGATCCTATGATTCACACGACACCGTGAAGTTTTTCTCACACCTACTAGTGAATGTAATGTTACACACCCATACAATGCGCACCACCTGCTATGTTTTTCAGAAACGTATCCTACATTGCCACTGCATATTTCCTGACCTCCACATGCTGACAACCCTTGGTGCTTTTCTCCATCCTACGTTGATACTCACTAGCTATCCTTATTCAGACCCTCCGATTCACACCACCCTGTGATGTTTTTCTCACTCCTACTAGTGAATGGCCTGTTAGAAACCCTTACAATGTGCACCACCCCGCAATGTTTTTCAGAAACCCATCCTACATTCCCACTGCATGTTTCTTGACGTCCCCATGCTGACCACCCCGTGGTGCTCTTCTCCATCCTACGTTGATACTCACTACCTATCTTTATTCAGACCCTCCGATTCACACCACCCCGTGATGTTTTTCTCACTCCTACTAGTGAATGTAATGTCAGAAAACCATACAATGCGCACCACCCCGCGATGTTTTTCAGAAACCTATCCTACATTGCCACTGCATATCTCCTGACCTCCCCATGCTGACCACCCCGTGGTGCTTTTCTCGATCCTACATTGCCATTCATTGCCTATCCTAATTCAGACCCTCCGATTCAACAACCCCGTGATGTTTTTCTCACTCCTACTAGTGAATGTAATGTTACACACCCATTCAATGCGTGCCACCCACGATGTATTTTAAGAAACCTATCCTACATTGCCACTGCATGTTTACTGACCTCCCCAAGCTGACCATCCCGTGTTGCTTTTCTCCATCTTACTTTGCCTCACACTGAATTTCCTAATTTAGACACTCCGATTCACACCACCCCGTGATGTTTTTCTCACTCCTAATATTGAATGTAATGTTACACACCCATACAACCGCACCACCGCGCTATGTACCTCAGAAACCTATCCTACATTGCCACTACATATTTCCTGACCTCCCCATGCTGACCACCCCGTGGTGTTTTTTCCATCCTACATTGCCACTCACTTCCGATACTCATTCAGACCCTCTGATTCAAACCACCCCTTGATATTTCGCTCACTCCTACTAGTGAATGTAATGTTACACACCCATACAATGCGCACCACCCTGCGATGTTTTCCTGAAACGTATCCTACCTTGCCACTGCATGTTTCCTGACCTCCCCATGCTGAACACCCCGTGGTGCTTTTCTCAATCCTACATTGCCACTCACTGCCTATCCTAATTCATATCCTATGATTCACACCACCCCGTGATGTTTTTCTCGCTCCTACTAGCGAATGTAATGTTACACACCCATACAATGCGCACCACCCCGCGATGTGGTTCACAAACCTATCCTACATTGCCACTGCATGTTTCCTGACCTCCTCATGCTGACCACCCCGTGGTGCTTTTCTCCATCCTACATTGCCACTCACTTCCAATTCTTATTCAGACCCTCCGATTCACATCACCCCTTGATGTTTCTCTCACTCCTACTAGCGAATGTAATGTTACGACCTATACAATGCGCACCACCCGCGATGTTTTTCAGAAACCTATCCTACATTGCCACTGCATGTTTCCTGACCTCACCATGCTGACCACAGTGTGGTGCTTTTCTCCATCCTACATTGCCACTCACTGCCTATCCTAATTCAGACCCTCCGATTCACACTAACCCACGATTTTTTTTCTCACTCCTACTAGTTAATGTAATGTTACACACCCATAGAATGTCCACCACCACGCGATGTTTTTCAGAAACCTATCCTACATTGCCACTGCATGTTTCCTGACCTCCCCATGCTGACCACGCCGTGGTGCTTTTCGCCATCCTAGATTGCCACTCACTGCCTATCCTAATTCAGAGCCTATTACTCACACCACCCCGTGATATTTTTCTCACACCTACTAGTGAATGTAATGTTACACACCCATACAATGCGCACCACTTGCGATGTTTTTCAGAAACCTATCCT
Organism: Cavia porcellus; assembly: GCF_034190915.1. NCBI lineage: Eukaryota > Metazoa > Chordata > Mammalia > Rodentia > Caviidae > Cavia > Cavia porcellus. Next base: position 58,308,081 of record NW_026947507.1, on the reverse strand, counting down.
ACATTGCCACTGCATGTTTCCTGACCTCCCCATGCTGACCACTCCGTGGTGGTTTTCTCAATCCTACATTGCCAATCACTGCCTATCCTATTTCAGATCCTATGATTCACACCACCCCGTGATGTTTTTCTCACCCCTACTAGGGAATAGCCTGTTTGAAACCCTTACAATGCGCACCACACCGCGATGTTTTTCAGAAACCTATCCTACATTGCCACTGCATGTTTCCTGATCTCCCCATACTGAGCACCCCGTGGTGCTTTTCTCCATCCTACATTGCTACTCACTGCCTCTACTTATTCAGACCATGCGATTCACACCACCCCGTGATGTTTTTCTCACTCCTTTTGGTGAATGTAATGTTAGAAACCCATACAATGTGCACCACCCTGCGATGTTTTTCAGAAACCTATCCTACAATGCCACTGCATCTTTCCTGACCTCGCCATGCTGACCACCACGTGGTGCTTTTCTCCATCCTACATTGCAACTCCCTGCCTATCCTATTCAGATCCTATGATTCACACCAACCCGTGATGTTTTTCTCACTCCTAGTAGTGAATGGCCAGTTAGAAACACTTTCAATGCGCACCACACCAGGATGTTTTTCAGAAACCTATCCTACATTGCCACTGCATGTTTCCTGACCTCCCCATGCTGACCACTCCGTGGTGCTTTTCTACATCCTACATTGCCACTCACTGACTATCCTAATTCAGATCCCATGAGTCACACCACCTCGTGATGTTTTTCTCACTCCTACTAGTGAATGCAATGGTACACACCCTTACAATGCGCACCACCGCGCGATATTCCTCAGAAACCTATCCTACATTGCCACTACATGTTTCCTGACCTCCCCATGCTGACCACCCCATGGTGCTTTTCTCGATCCTACATTGCCACTCACTTCCGATCCTTATTCAGACCCTCTGATTCACACCACCCCTTGATGTTTCTGTCACTCCTACTAGTGAATGTAATGTTACACACCCATACATTGCGCATCACCCCGCGATGTTTTTCAGAAACCTATCATACATTGCAACTGCATGTTTCCTGACCTCCCGATGCTGACCAACCCGTGGTGCTTTTCTCAATCCTACATTGCCACTCACTTCCTATTCTTATTCAGATCCTATGATTCCCACTACCCCGTGATGTTTTTCTCACTCCCACTAGTGAATGTAATGTTACAAACCCATGTAATGGGCACCACCCCGCGAAGTACTTTAGAACCCTATGCTGCTTTGCCACTGCATGTTCCCGGACCTCCCCATGCTGACCACCCCGTGGTGCATTTCTCCATCCTTGATTGCCACTCACTGCCTATCCTAATTCAGATCCTATGATTCACACCACCCCGTGATGTTTTTCTCACCCCTACTAGGGAATAGCCTGTTTGAAACCCTTACAATGCGCACCACACCGCGATGTTTTTCAGAAACCTATCCTACATTGCCACTGCATATTTCCTTATCTCCCCATACTGAGCACCCCATGGTGCTTTTCTCCATCCTACATTGCTACTCACTGCCTCTACTTATTCAGACCATCCGATTCACACCACCCCGTGATGTTTTTCTCACTCCTTTTGGTGAATGTAATGTTAGAAACCCATACAATGTGCACCACCCTGCGATGTTTTTCAGAAACCTATCCTACAATGCCACTGCATCTTTCCTGACCTCGCCATGCTGACCACCACGTGGTGCTTTTCTCCATCCTACATTGCAACTCCCTGCCTATCCTATTCAGATCCTATGATTCACACCAACCCGTGATGTTTTTCTCACTCCTAGTAGTGAATGGCCAGTTAGAAACACTTTCAATGCGCACCACACCAGGATGTTTTTCAGAAACCTATCCTACATTGCCACTGCATGTTTCCTGATCTCCCCATGCTGACCACTCCGTGGTGCTTTTCTACATCCTACATTGCCACTCACTGACTATCCTAATTCAGATCCCATGAGTCACACCACCTCGTGATGTTTTTCTCACTCCTACTAGTGAATGCAATGGTACACACCCTTACAATGCGCACCACCGCGCGATATTCCTCAGAAACCTATCCTACATTGCCACTACATGTTTCCTGACCTCCCCATGCTGACCACCCCATGGTGCTTTTCTCGATCCTACATTGCCACTCACTTCCGATCCTTATTCAGACCCTCTGATTCACACCACCCCTTGATGTTTCTGTCACTCCTACTAGTGAATGTAATGTTACACACCCATACATTGCGCATCACCCCGCGATGTTTTTCAGAAACCTATCATACATTGCAACTGCATGTTTCCTGACCTCCCGATGCTGACCAACCCGTGGTGCTTTTCTCCATCCTACATTGCCACTCACTTCCTATTCTTATTCAGATCCTATGATTCCCACTACCCCGTGATGTTTTTCTCACTCCCACTAGTGAATGTAATGTTACAAACCCATGTAATGGGCACCACCCCGCGAAGTACTTTAGAACCCTATGCTGCTTTGCCACTGCATGTTCCCGGACCTCCCCATGCTGACCACCCCGTGGTGCATTTCTCCATCCTTGATTGCCACTCACTGCCTATCCTAATTCAGATCCTATGATTCACACCACCCCGTGATATTTTTCTCAAACCAACTAGTGAATGAAATGTTACACACCCATACAATACGCACCACCTGTGATATTTTTCAGAAACCTATCCTACATTGCCACTGCATGTTTCCTGACCTTCACATGCTGACCACCCCATAGGGCTTTTCACCATCCTACACTGTCACTCCCTGCCTATCCTAATTCAGATCCTATGATTCGCCCCACCCCATTATGTTTTTCTCACTCCTTCTAGGGAATGTAATGTTACAAACCCAAATAATGCGTACCAGCCCACGAAGTACTTCAGAACCCTATCCTACCTTGCCACTGCATGTTCCCGGACCTCCCCATGCTGAACACCCCGTGGTGCTTTTCTCATTCGTACATTGCCACTTACTGCCTATCCTAATACATCGCTCCGATTCACACCACCCCGTGATATTTTTTTCATTCCTACTAGTGAATGTAATGTTACACACCCATACAATGCGCACCACCACGCAATGTTTTTCAGAAACCTATCCTACAATGCCACTGCATGTTTCCTGACCTTCCCATGCTGACCACTCCGTGGTGGTTTTCTCAATCCTACATTGCCACTCACTGCCTATCCTAATTCAGATCCTATGATTCACACCACCCCGTGATGTTTTTCTCACTCCTACTAGTGAATGAAATATTACACACCCATACAATGCGCACCAACCCGCGATGTTTTTCAGAAACCTATCCTACATTGCCACTGCATGTTTCCTCACCTCCCCATGCTGACCACTCCATGGTGCTTTTCTCAATGCTACATTGCCACTCACTGCCTATCGTAATTCATATCCTATGATTCACACCACCCTGTGATGTTTTTCTCACTCCTACTACTGAATGTAATGTTACACACCGATATAATGCGCACCACCCCGCGATGTGTTTCAAAACCTATCCTACATTGCAACTGCATGTTTCCTGACCTCCCCTTGTAGACCACCCCGTGGTGCTTTTCTCCACCCTTCATTGCCACTCACTGCCTATCCGAATTCTGACCCTCTGATTCAAACCACCCCATGATGTTTTTCTCACTCCTATTAGTCAATGTAATTTTACACACCCATAAAATGCGCACCACCCGCTATGTTTTTCGAAACATATCCTACATTGCCACTGCATGTTTCCTGACCTCCACATGCTGACCACACCGTGGTGCTTTTCTCCATCCTACATTACCACTCACTGCCTATCCTAATTCAGATCCTATGATTCACACCACCCCGTGATGTTTTTCTCATTCCTACTAGTGAATGAAATGTTACACACCCATACAATGCGCACCAACCCGCGATGTTTTTCAGAAACCTATCCTACATTGCCACTGCATGTTTCCTGACCACCCCATGCTGACCACCCCATGGTGCTTTTCTCCATCCTAGATTGCCACTCACTGACTATCCTAATTCACCTCCTATGATTCACACCACCCCGTGATGTTTTTCAAACTCCTACTATTGAATGCCGATAGACACCCTGACAATGTGCACCAACCCGCGATGTTTTTCAGAAACCTATCCTACATTGCCACTGCATGTTTCCTGACCTCCCCATGCTGACCACCCCATGGTGCTTTTCTCCATCCTAGATTGACACTCACTGACTATCCTAATTCACCTCCTATGATTCACACCACCCCGTGATGTTTTTCAAACTCCTACTATTGAATGCCGATAGACACCCTGACAATGTGCACCACCCCGCGATCTTTTTCAGAAACCTATCCTACATTACCACTGAATGTTTCCTGACCTCTCCATGCTGAACACCCCGTGGTGATTTTCTCCATCCTACATTGCCACTCACTGCCTGTCCTTATTCAGACCCTCCTATTCACACCACCTCGTGATGTTTTTTCTCACTCCTACTAGTCAATGTAATTTTACACACCCATAAAATGTGCACCACTAGCGATGTTTTTCGAAACCTATCCTACATTGCCACTGCATGTTTCCGGACCTCCCCATGTTGACCACCTTATGGTGCCTTTCTCCGTCCTACATTGCCACTCACTGCCTATCCTAATTCAGACCGACCGATTCACACCACCCCGTGATGTTTTTCTCACTCCTACTAGTGAATGTAATGTTACACACCATTGCAATGCGCACCACCCCGCTATGTTTTTCAGAAACCTATCCTACATTGCCACTGCATGTTTCCTGACCTCCCCATGCTGACCACCCCGTGCTGCTTTTCTCCATCCTAGATTGCCACGCTCTGCCTATACTAATTCTGATCCTATGATTCACACCACCCCGTGATGTTTTTCTCACTCCTACTAGTGAATGCATGTTACACACCCATACAATGTGCAGCACCCCGCGATGTTTTTCAAAAACCTATCTTACTTTGCCACTGCATGTTTCCTGACCTCCCCAGGCTGAAAACCCCGTGGTGCTTTTCTCCATGCTACATTGCCACTCACTGCCTATCCTATTCATATCCTATGATTCACACCACCCCGTGATGTTTTTCTCACTCCTACGAGTGAATGGCCAGTTCGAAACCCTTACAATGCGCACCACCCCGGGATGTTTTTCAGAAACCTATCCTACATTGCAACTGCATTTTTCCTGATGTCTCCATGCTGACAACACCGCGGTGCTTTTCTCCATCATACCTTGCCACTCACAGCCTATCATAATTGAGATCCTATGATTCACAACACCCCGTGATGTTTTTCTCGCTCCTACTAGTGAATGTAAAGTTACACAACCATACCATGCGCACCGCCCCGCGATGTACTTCAGAAACCTATCCTACATTGCCACTACATGTTTCCTGACCACCCCATACTGACCATCCCGTGATGCTTTTCTCCATCCTACATTGCCATTCACTGCCTAACCTTATTCAGATCCTATGATTCACAACACCCCGTGCAGTTTTTCTCACTCGTAATAGTGAATCTAATGTTACACACCCACACAAAGCGCACTACCATGCGATGTTTTTCAGAAACCTATCCTACATGGCCTCTGCATTTTTCCTGACCTCCGCATGCTGACCACCCCATGGTGCTTTTCTCCATCCTACATTGCCACTCACTGCCTATCCTAATTGAGTTCCTATGATTCACACCACTCCGTGATGTTTTTCTCACTCCCACTAGTGAATGTAATGTTACACACCCATACAATGCGCACGACCCCGCGATGTACTTCAGAAACCTATCCTACATAGCCACTACATGTTTCCTGACCTCCCCATGCTGACCACCCAGTGGTGCTTTTCTCCAGCCTAGATTGCCACTCACTGACTATCCTAATTCAGATCCTATGATTCACACCACCCCGTGATGTTTTTCTCACTGCTACTAGTGAATGTAATGTTACATACCCATACAATGCGCACCACCCCGCGACGTTTTTCAGAAACCTATCCTACGTTGCCACTGCATGTTTCCTGACCTCCCCATGCTCACTACCCCATGGTGCTTTTCTCCATCCTAGATTGCCACTCACTAACTATCCTAATTCACATCCTACGATTCACACCACCCCGTGATGTTTTTCTCACTCCTACTAGTGAATGGCCTGTTAGAAACCCTTACAATGTGCACCACCCTGTGATGTTTTTCAGAACCCTATCCTACATTGCCACTGCATGTTTCCTGCCCTCCCCATGCTGACAACCCCATGGCGCTTTTCTCCAACCTACATTGCCACTCACTGCCTAACGTATTCAGATCCTATGATTCACACCACCCCGTGATGTTTTTCTCACTCCTACTAGTGAATGGCCAGTTGGAAACCCTTACAATGCGCACCAACCCCGGATGTTTTTCAGAAACCTATCCTACATTGCAACTGCATGTTTCCTGACGTCCCCATGGTGACCACACCGTGGCGCTTTTCTCCATCCTACATTGCCACTCACTGCCTATCCTAATTCAGATCCTATGATTCACAACACCCCGTGATGTTTTTCTCAATCCTACTGGAGAATGTAATGTTACACACCGATACAATGCGCACCACCCCGCGATGTACTTCAGAAACCTATCCTGCATTGCCACTACATGTTTCCTGACCTCCACATGCTGACCATCCCATGGTGCTTTACTCCATCCTACATTGCAACTCACTGCCTGTCCTTATTCAGACCCTCCGATTCACACCACCCCGTGATGTTTTTCTCACTCCTACTAGTGAATGTAATGTTACACACCCATATAATGCGCACCACCCCGCGATGTTCTTCAGAAACCTGTCCTACAATGCCACTGCATATTTCCTGACCTTCCCATGCTGACCACCCCGTGGTGCTTTTCTCCATTCTACATTGCCACTCACTGCCTATCCTAATTCAGATCCTATGATTCACACCACCCCGTGATGTTTTTCTCACTCCTACTAGTGCATGTAATGTTACACACTCATACAATGCGCATCACCGCGAGATGTTTTTCAGAAACCTATCCTACATTGCCACTGCATGTTCCCTGACCTCTCATGCTGAGCACCCCGTGGTGCTTTTCTCAATCCTAGATGGCCACTCACGGACTATCCTATTTCAGATCGTATGATTCACACCACTCCGTGAGCTTTTTCTCACTCCTACTTGTGAATGAAATGTTACACACCCATACAATGCACATGACCCCGCGATGTTTTTCAGAAACCTATCCTACATTGCCACTGCATGTTTCCTGACCTTTCCATGCTGACCGCCCCGTGGTGCTTTTCTCCAAACTACATTGCCACTCACTGCCTATTCTATTTCAGATCCTATGATTCACACAACCCCGTGATGCTTTTCTCACTCCTACTGGTTAATGTAATGTTACACACCCATACAATGCGCATCACCCCGCGATGTTTTTCAGAAACCTATCCTACATTGCCACTTCATGTTTTCTGACCTCCCCATTCTGACCACCCCATGGTGCTTTTCTCCATCTTAGATTGACACTCACTGCCTATCCTAATTCACGTCCTACGATTCACACCACCCCATGATGTTTTTCTCACTCCTACTATTGAATGCCCTGATAGACACCCTGACAATGTGCACCACCCACGATGTTTTTCAGAAACCTATGCTACATTACCACTGAATGTTTCCTAACCTCTCCATGCTGACAACCCCGTGGTGCTTTTCTCCATCCTACATTGCCACTCACTGCCTGTCCTTATTCAGACCCTCCTATTCACACCACCCCGTGATGTTTTTCTCAATCCTACTAGTCAATGTAATTTTACACACCCATAAAATGTGCAGCACTAGCGATGTTTTTCGAAACCTATCCTATATTGCCACTGCATGTTTCCGGACCTCCCCATGCTGACCACCTTATGGTGCCTTTCTCCATCCTATATTGCCACTCACTGCCTATCCTAATTCAGACCCACCGATACACACCACCCCGTGATGTTTTTCTCACTCCTACTAGTGAATTTAATGTTACACACCATTACAATGCGCACCACCCCGCTATGTTTTCAGAAACCTATCCTACATTGCCACTGCATGTTTCCTGACCTCCCCATGCTGACCACCCCGTGCTGCTTTTCTCCATCCTAGATTGCCACGCTATGCCTATACTAATTCCGATCCAATGATTCACACCACCCCGTGATGTTTTCCTCACTCCTACTAGTGAATGAATGTTACACACCCATACAATGTGCAGCACCCCGCGATGTTTTTCAAAAACCTATCTTACATTGCCACTGCATGTTTCCTGACCTCCCCATGCTGAAAACCCCGTGGTGCTTTTCTCCATCCTACATTGCCACTCACTGCCTATCCTATTCAGATCCTATGATTCACACCACCTCGTGATGTTTTTCTCACTCCTACTAGTGAATGTAATGTTACACACCCATACAATGTGTACCGCGACCTGATGTACTTCAGAAACCTATCCTACCTTGCTACTACATGTTTCCTGATCTCCCCATGCTGACCACCCCGTGGTGCTTTTCTCCATCCTAGGTTGCCCCTCACTTCCTATTCTTATTCAGATCCTATGATTCACACCACCTCGTGATGTTTTTCTCACTCCCACTAATGAATGTAATGTTACAAAGCCATATAATGTGCACCACACCGCGAAGTACTTCAGAAGTTTATCCTACATTGCCACTGCATGTTCCCGGACCTCCCATGCTGACAACCCCATGGTGCTTTTCTCCATCGTACATTGCCACTTACTGCCTATCCTAATTCATCACTCTGATTCACACCACCCCGTGATGTTTTTCTCTTTCCTTCTAGTGAATGTAATGTTACACACCCATACAATGCGCACGACCATGCAAAGTTTTTCATAAATCTATCCTACATTGCCACTGCATGTTTCCTGACCTCCCCCTGCTGAATACCCCGTGGTGCTTTTCTCTATTCTAGATTGTCACTTACTGCCTATCCTAATTCAGATCCTATGATTCACACCATCCCGTGATGTTTTTCTCACTCCTACTAGTGAATGAAATGTTACATACCCATACAATGCGCATCACCCAAGGATGTTCTTCATAAACCTATCCTATATTGCCACTGCATGTTTCCTAACATCCCCATGATGACCACCCCGTATTGCTTTTCTCTATCCTAGCTTGTCACTCACTGCCTATCCTAATTCAGATCCTATGATTCACACCACCCTGTGATGTTTTTCTCTCTTCTTCTAGTGAATGTAATATTACACACCCATACAATGCACACCACCCCGCGATGTTTTTCTGAAACCTATCCTACATTGCCACTGCATGTTTCCTGAACTCCCCATGCAGACCACTCTGTGGTGCTTTTCTACATTCTACATTGTCACTCACTGCCTATCCTAATTCAGATCCTATGATTCACACCACCCCGTGATGTTTTTATCACTCCTACTAGTGAATGACCTGTTAGAAACCCTCACAATGCGCACCACCTCGCGTTGTTTTTCAGAAACATATTCTACATTGCACTACATGTTTCCTGACCTCCCCTCGCTGACCACCCCGTGGTGCTTTTCTCCATCCTACATTGCAACTCACGGCCTATCCTAATTCAGACCCTCTGATTTACACCACCCGTGATGTTTTTCTCACTCCTACTAGTCAATGTAATTTTACACACCCATACAATGCGCACCAGCCCGCGATGTACTTCAGAAACCTATCCTACATTGCCACTGCATGTTTCCGGACCTCCCCATTCTGACCACCTTTTGGTGCCTTTCTCCTTGCTACATTGCCTGTCACTCCCTATCCTAATTCAGACCCTCCGATTCACACCATCCCGTGATGTTTTTCTCACTCCAACTAGTGAATGTAATGTTACACACCCATACAATTCGCACAACCCCGCGATGCACTTCAGAAACCTATCCTACATTGCCACTACATGTTACCTGACCTCCCCATGCTGACCACCCAGTGGTGCTTTTCTCCAGCCTAGATTGTCACTCACTGCCTATCCTAATTCAGATCCTATGATTCACACCACCCCGTGATGTTTTTCTCACTCCTACTAGTGAATGTAATGTTACATACCCATACAATGAGCACCACTCCCTGATGTTTTTCAGAAACCTATGCTACATTGCCACTGCATGTTTGCTCACCTCCACATGCTGACCATCCCGTGGTGCTTTTCTCCATCCTACATTGCAACTCACTGCCTATCCTTATTCAGAGCCTCCGAATCACACCACCCCGTGATATTTTTCTAACTCCTACTAGTGTATTGCCTGTTAGAAACCCCTACAATGCGCACCACCCCGCGATGTTTTTCAAAAACCTATCCTACATTGCCACTGCATGTTTCCTGACCTCCCAATGCTGACCACCCCGTGGTGATTTTCTCCAGCCTACATTGCCACTCACTGCCTATACTTATTCAGACCCTCCAAATCACACCATCCCGTCATGTTTTTCTAACTCCTACTAGTGAATGTAATGTTAGAAACCCATACAATGCACACCACCCCACGACGTTTTTCACAAACCTATTCTACATTGCCACAGTATATTTCCTGACCTCCCCATGCTGACCACCCCGTGCTGCTTTTCTCCATCCTACATTGCCACTCACTGCCTGTTCTTATTCAGACCCTCCGATTGACACCACCCCGTGATGTTTTTCTCACTCCTACTAGTTAATGTAATGTTACACACCCATATAATGCACACCACGACGTGTTGTTCTTCAGAAACCTATCCTACATTGCCACTGCATTTTTCCTGACCTCCCCATGCTGACCACCCCGTCATGCTTTTCTCCATCCTACATTGCCACTGATTGCCTATCCTAATTCAGATCCTATGATTAACACCACCCCGTGATGTTTTTCTCACTCCTACTAGTGTATGTAATGTTACACACTCATACATTGTGCATCACCCTGCGATGTTTTCCAGAAACCTATCATACATTGCCACTGCATGTTTCCTGACCTCCTGATGCTGACGACAACGTGGTGCTTTTCTCCATCCTACATTGCCAGTCATTTCTTATTGTTATTCAGATCATATGATTCACACCACCCCGTGATGTTTTTCTCACTCCCACTAGTGAATGTAATGTTACAAACCCATATAATGCGCACCATCCGGCGAAGTACTTCAGAAACATATCCTACTTTGCCACTGCATGTTCCCGGACCTCCCCATGCTGAACACCCCGTGGTGATTTACTTCATCGTACATTGCCACTTACTGCCTATCCTAATTCATCGCTCCGATTCACACCACCCCGTGATGTTTTTCTCATTCCTAATAGTGAATGTAATGTTACACACACATACAATGCGCACCAGAACGCGACGTTTTTCAGAAACCTATCCTACATTGCCACTGCATGTTTCCTGACCTCCCCATGGTGACCACCCCGTGGTGCTTTTCTCCATCCTAGATTGCCACTCACGGACTATCCTAAATCAGATCCTGTGATTCACACAACCCCATGATGTTTTTCTCACTCCTACTAGTGAAAGAAATGTTACACACCCATAAATGCGCAAGATCCCGCGACGTTTTTCAGAAACCTATCCTATATGGCCTCTGCATGTTTGCTAACCTCCCCATGCTGACCACCCCGTGGTGCTTTTCTCAATCCTACATTGCCACTCACCGCCTATCCTATTTCAAACACTCCGATTCACACCAGCCTGTGATGTTTTTCTCACTATTACTAGTGAATGTAATGTTACACACCCATAAAATGAGCACCACCCCGCGCTGATTTTTAGAAACCTATTTTACATTGCCACTGCATGTTTCATGACCTCCCGATGCTGACCACCCCGTGGTGCTTTTCTCCATCCTACATTACCACTCACTTCCTATCTTTATTCAGACCCTCTAATTCACATCACCCCTTGATGTTTTTCTCACTTCTACTAGTGAATGTAATATTACACACCCATACAATGCGCACAACCTGCGATGTTTTTCAGAAACCTATCCTACATTACCACTGCATGTTTCCTGACCTGTGCATGCTGACCACACTGTAGTGCTTTTCTCCATCCTACATTGCCACTCACTGCCAATCCTAATTCAGATCCTATGATTCACACCACCCCGTGATGCTTTTTTCACTCCTACTAGTGAATGTAATGTTACACACCCACACAATGCGCACCACCCCGCAATGTTTTTCCGAAACCTATCCTTCATGGCCTCTGCATGTTTCTTGACCTCCGCATGCTGACCACCCTGTGGTGCCTTTCCCATTACTACATTGCCACTCACTGCCTATCCTTATTCAGAGCCTCCGATTCACACCACCCCATGATATTTTTCTCACTCCTACAAGTGAATGGCCTGTTAGACACCCTTACAATGTGCACCACCCCGCGATGTTTTTCAGAAACCTTTCTACATTAGCACTGCATTTTTCTTGACCTCCCCACGCTGACCACCCCGTGGTGCTTTTATTCATCCTTCATTGCCACTCACTGCCTATCCTAATTAAGACCCTCCGATTCACACCAACCCGTGATGTTTTTCTCACTCCTACTAGTGAATGTGATGTTACACACTCATACAATGCTCATCACCCCGAGATGTTTTTCAGAAACCTATCCTACATTGCCACTGCATGTTTCCTGACCTCTCCAGGCTGACCACCCCGTGGTGCTTCTCTCCATCCTAGATGGCCACTCACGGACTACCCTAATTCAGATCCTATGATTCACACCACCCCGTGATATTTTTCTCACTCCTACTAGTGAATGAAATGTTACACACCCATACAATGCGCATGAAACCGCGATGTTTTTCAGAAACCTATCCTTCATTGCCACTGCATGTTTCCTGACCTCCCGATGCTGACCACACCTTGGTGCTTTTCTCCAATCTACATTGCCACTCACTGCCTATTCTATTTAAGATCCTATGACACACACGACCCCGTGATGTTTTTCTCATTCCTAATAGTTAATGTAATATTACACTCCCATACAATGCGCACCACCCCGCGATGTTTTTCAGAAACCTATCCTATATTGCCACTGCATGTTTCCTGACCTCCTCATGCTGACCACCCCATGGTGCTTTTCTCCATCCTAGATTGCCCCTCACTGCCAATCCTAATTCACATCCTATTATTCACACCACCCCATGATGTTTTTCTCACTGCTACTAGTGAATGAAATGTTACAAACCCATACAATGCGCATGACACCGCGATGTATTCAGAAACCTATCCTACATTGCCACTGCATGTTTCCTGACCTCCCCATGCTGACCACCCCTTGGTGCTTTTCTCCAACGTACATTGCAACTCACTGCCTATTCTATTTCAGATCCTATGATTCACACCACCCTGTGATGTTTTTCTCACTCCTACTAGTGAATGTAATGTTACACACCCATATAATGCGCACCACTCCCCGATGTTCTTCAGAAACCTATCCTACATTGGCACTGCATGTTTCCTGACCTCCACATGCTGACCACACAGTGGTGCTTTTCTCCATCCTAGATGGCCACTCACGGACTATCGTAATTCAGATCCTATGATTCACACCACCCCGTGATGTTTTTCTCACTCCTACTAGTGAATGTAATGTCACACACTCATACAATGCGCATGACCCCGCGATGTTTTTCAGAAACCTATCCTATATTGCCACTGCATGTTTCCTGACCTCTCCATGTTGACCACCCAGTGGTGCTTTTCTCCATCCTAGATGGCCACTCACAGACTATCGTAATTCAGATCCTATGATTCACACCACCCCGTGATGTTTTTCTCACTCCTAATAGTGAATGAAATGTTACACACCCATACAATTCGCATGACCCCGTGATGCTTTTCAGAAACCTATCCTATATTGCCACTGCATGTTTCCGGACCTCTAGATGCTGACCACCACGTGGTGCTTTTCTCCATCCTACATTGCCACTCACTGCCCATCCTGATTCAGACACTCTGATTCACACCACCCCGTGATGTTTTTCTCATTCCTACTAGTAAATGTAATTTTACACACCCATACAATGCGCACTACCCGCGATGTTTTTCGAAATCTATCCTACATTGCCACAGCATGTTTACGGATTACCCCATGCTGACCACCTTTTGGTGCCTTTCTCCACCATACATTGCCACTCACTGCCTATCCTAATTCAGACCGTCCGATTCACACCACCCCGTGATGTTTTTCTCACTCCTACTAGTGAATGTAATGTAACACACCCATACAATGTGCACCACCCCGCTATGTTTTTCAGGAACCTATCATACATTGCCACTGCATGTTTCGTGACTTCCCCATGCTGACTACCCCGTGGTGCTTTTCTCCATCCTAGATTGCCACGCACTGCCTATCCTAATTCAGATCCTATGATTCACACCACCCCGTGATGTTTTTCTCACTCCTACTAGTGAATGGCCAGTTAGAAACCCTTACAATGCGCACCACCCCAGGATGTTTTCACAAACCTATCCTACATTGCAACTGCATGTTTCCTGACGTCTCCATGCTGACCACACCGTGGCGCTTTTCTCCATCCTACCTTGCCACTCACTGCCTATCCTAGTTCAGTCCCTCCCATTCACACCACACCGTGATGTTTTTCTAACTCCTAATAGTGAATGTAATATTACACACACATACAGTGTGCACCACAACGCGATGTTTTTCAGAAACCTATCCTACATTGCCACTGCATGTTTCCTCACCTCCCCATACCGACTACCCCATGGTGCTTTTCTCCATCCTACATTGCCACTCACTCCCTGTCCTAATTCAGACCCTCCGATTCACACCACCCCGTTATGTTTTTCTCACTCCTACTAGTGAATGTAATGTTACACACCCATACAATGCGCACCACCCCACAATGTTTATCAGAAACCTATCCTACATTGCCACAGCCTGTTTTCTGACCTCCCCATGCTGACCACCCCGTGGTGCTTTTCTCCATCCTAGATTGCCATTCACTGCCTATTCTAATTCAGATCCTATTATTCACACCACCCCGTGATGTTTTTCTCACTCCTATTAGTGAATGTAATGTTACACACCCATACAATGCGCATGACCCGGAGATGTTTTTCAGAAACCTATCCTACATTGCCACTGCATGTTTCCTGACGTCCCCATGCTGAACACCCAGTTGTGCTTTTCTCCATCCTACATTGCCACTCACTGCCTATCCTTATTCAGACCCTCCGATTCACACCATTCCGTTATGTTTTTCTCACTCCTAGTAGTGAATGTAATGTTAGAAACCCATATAATGCGTGCCACGACGCGATGTTTTTCACAAAGCTATTCTACATTGCCACTGTATGTTTCCTGACCTCCCCATGCTGACTGCCCCGTGGTGCTTTTATCCATCCTACATTGCCATTCACTGCCTATTCTAATTCAGATCCTATTATTCACACCACCCCGTGATGTTTTTCTCACTCCTACTAGTGAATGTAATATTACACAGCCATACAATGCGCACCACCCGGCGATGTTTTTCAGAAACCTATCCTATATTGCCACTGCATGTTTCCTGAACTCCCTATGCTGACCACACCATGGTTCTTTTCTACATCCTACATTGCCACTCACTGCCTATCGTAATTCAGATCCTATGATTCACACCACCCTGTAATGTTTTTCTCACTCCTAGTAGTGAATGTAATTTTACACACCCATACAATGCGCACCACCACACGATGTTTTTCAGAAACCTATACTACATTGCCACTGCATGGTTCCCGTCCTCCCCATGCTGACCACCTCGTGGTGCTTTTCTCCATCCTACATTGCCACTCACTACCTATCCTATTTCAGAACTTCAGATTTACACCACCCCGTGATGTATTTATCACTCCTACTAGTGAATGTAATGTTACACACCCATACAATGCACACCACCCCACGATGTTTTTCAGAAACCTATCCTACTTTGCCACTGCATTTTTCCTGACCTCCCCATGCTGACCACCCTGTGGTGCTTTTGTCCATCCTACATTGCCACTCACTGCCTAGCCTAATTTAGACCCTCCAATTCACACCACCCCGTGATGTTTTTCTCACTCCTACTACTGAATAGAATGTGACACACCCATACAATGCGTGCAACCCGTGATGTTTTTCAGAAACCTATCCTACATTGCCACTGCATTTTTCCTGACCTCCCCTTGATGACCACCCCGTTGTGCTTTTCTGCATCCTACATTGCCACTCACTAACTATCCTAATTCAGATCCTATGATGCACACCACACCGTGATGTGTTTCTCACTCTTACTACTGAATGGCTTGTTAGAATCCCTTACAATGTGCACCACCCCGCGATGTTTTTCAGAAACCAATCCTACCTTGCCACTGCATGTTTCTTGACCTCCCCATGCTGACCAAAGCGTGGTGCTTTTCTCCATCGTACATTGCTACTCACTGCCTATCCTTATTCAGACCCACCGATTCACACAACCCCGTGATATTTTTCTCACTCCTACTAGTGAATGAAATGTTAGAAACCCATACAATGTGCACCACGCTGCGATATTTTTAAGAAACCTATACTACATTGCCACTGCATGGTTAACGACCTCCCCATGCTGACCACCTCGTGGTACCTTTCTCCATTCTACATTGCCACTCACTGCCTATCCTAATTCAGACCCTCCTATTAACACCACCCCGTGACGTTTTTCTCACTCCTAGTAGTGAATGTAATGTTAGAAACCCATACAATGCGTGCCACCCCGCGATGTCTTTTACAAACCTATTCTACATTGCGACTGTATGTTTCCTGACCTCCCCATGCTGACCACCCCGTGGTGCTTTTCTCCATACTACATTCCCACTCACTGCCTATCCTAATTCAGATCCTATGATTCATACCATCCCGTGATGTTTTTCTCACTCCTGCTAGTGAATGTAATGTTACACAGCCATACAATGCGCACCACCTCGCGATGTTTTTCAGAAACCCATCCTACATTGCCACTGCATGTTTCCTGACCTCCCTATGCTGACCACCCCATGGTGCTTTTCTACATCCTACATTGCCACTCACTGCCTATCGTAATTCAGATCCTATGATTCAAACCACCCGTGATGTTTTTCTCACTCCTACTAGTGAATGGCCTGTAAGAAACCCTTACAATGTGCACCACCCCACCATGTTTTTCAGAAAGCTATCCTACATTGCCCCTGCATGTTTCCTGACCTCCCCATATTGAGCACCCAGTGGTACGTTCCTCCATCCTACATTGCTACTCACTGCCTATCCTTATTCAGACCCACCGATTCACACCACCCCGTGATGTTTTTCTCACTCCTACTAGTGAATGTAATGTTAGAAACCCATACAATGCACACCACCCCGCGATGTTTTTCAGAAACCTATCCTACATTGCCATTGCATGTATCCTTACCTCCCAATGCTGACCACACCGTAGTGCTTTTCTCCATCCTACATTGACTCTCTCTGCTTATCCTAATTCAGACTCTCCGATTCACATCAACCCGTGATGTTTTTCTCACTCCTACTAGTGAAGGTAATGTTACACACCCATACAATGCGGACGACCTCGCAATGTTTTTCAGAAACCTATCTTACATTGCCACTGCATGTTTCCTGACCTCCCCATGCTGACCACCCCGTGCTGCTTTTCTCCATGCTACATAGCCACTCATCGCCTTTTCCTCATTCAGACCCTCCAATTCTCACCACCCCGTGATGTTTTTCTCACTCCTACCAGTGAATGTAATGTTACACACCCATAGAATGAGCACCACCCCGCGATGTTTTTCAGAAACCTATCCTACATTGCCACTGCATGTTTCGTTACCTCCCCATGCTGACCACCCCGTGGTGCTTTTCTCAATCCTACAGTGCCATCATTGCCTATCATTATTCAGACGTTCCGATTCACACCAACCCGTGATGATTTTCTCACTCCTACTAGTGAATGAAATGTTAGTAACCCATACAATGCGCACCACCCCGCGATGTTTTTCAGAAACGTATTCTACATTGCCACTGTATGTTTCCTGACCTCCCCATGCTGACCAACCCGAGGTGCTTTTCTCCATCCTGCATTGCAACTCACTGCCTATCCTAATTCAGATCCTATGATTCACACCACCCCGTGATGTTTTTCTCAATCCTAGTAGTGAATGTAATGTTACACACCAATACAATGCGCACCACCCGTCGATGTTTTTCAGAAACCTATACTACATTGCCACTGCATGTTTCCTGACCTCCCCATGCTGAACACCCCGTGGTGCTTTTCTCCATCTTGCATTGCCACTCACTGCCTATCCTAATTCAGTCCCTCCGATACACACCACCCTGTGATGTTTTTCTCACTCCTACTAGTGAATGTATTGTGACACACACATACAATGCGCACCACCCCACGATGTTTTTCAGAAACCTATCCTACATTGCCACTGCATGTTTCCTGACCTCCCAATGCTGACCACCCCGTGGTGCTTTTCTCCATTCTACATTGCCACTCACCTCCTATCCTAATTCAGACACTCCGATTCACACCACCCCGTGATGTTTTCTCACTCCTACTAGTGAATAGAATGTTACACACCTTACTACTCTTACTACTCACTCTTACTTCTGAATGGCTTGTTAGAAACCCGTACAATGTGCACCACCCCGCCATGTTTTTCAGAAAGCTATCCTATCCTGACACTGCATGTTTCCTGACCTCCCCATGCTGACCACAGCGTGGTGCTTTTCTCCATTCTACATTGCTACTCACTGCCTATCCTTATTCAGACCCACCGATTCCCACCACCCCATGATGTTTTTCTCACTCCGACTAGTGAATGTAATGTTAGAAACCCTTAAAATGTGCACCACCCCGCGATGTTTTTAAGAAACCTATCCTACTTAACACTGCATGCTTTCTGACCTCCCCATGGTGATCACCACTTGGTGCTTATCTGCATCCTACATTGCCACTCACTGCCTATCCTAATTCAGACCCTCCTATTCACACCACCCAGTGATATTTTTCTCACTCCTACTAGTGAATGTAATGTTACACACCCATACAATGCGCACCACACCGTGATGTATTTCAGAAACCTATTCTACATTGCCACTGCATGTTTCCTGACCTCCCCATGCTGACCAACCCGTCGTGCTTTTCTCCATCCTACATTGCCACTCACTTCCTATCCTTATTCTGATCCTATGATTCACACCACCCCGTGATATTTTTCTCAATCCCACTAGTGAATGTAATGTTACACACCCATACAATGCGCACCACCCCGCGATGTACTTCAGAAACCTATCCTACATTGCCACTGCATGTTTCCTGACCTCCCTATGATGACCAACCTGTGGTGCTTTTCTCAATCCTACATTGCCACTCACCGCCTATCCTAATTCATACCCTCCTATTCACACAACCCTGTGATGTTTTTCTCACTCCTACTAGTGAATGTAATGTTACACACCCATACAATGCGCATGACCCCGCTATGATTTTCAGAAATCTATACTACATTGCCACTGCATGTTTCAAGACCTCCCCATGCTGACCACCACGTGGTGCTTTTCTCCATCCCACTTTGCCACTCACTGCCTATCCTAATTCAGATCATATGATTCCCACCACCTCGTTGTGTTTTTCTCACTCCTACTAGTGAATGTAATGTTACACACCCATTCAATGCGCCCGAAACCGCAATGTTTCTCACAAATCTCTCCTAAATTGCCACAGCATGTTTCCTGACCTCCCCATGCTGACCACCCTGTAGTGCTTTTCTCCATTCCAGATTGCCACTCACTGCCTATCCTAATTCAGATCCTATGATTCACACCACCGCCTGTTGTTTTTCTCACTCCCACTCGTGAATGTATTGTTACACACCCTTACAATGCGCACCACCCCGCGATGTTTTTCAGAAAGCTATCCTACATTGCCACTGCATGTTACCTGACCTCCCCATATTGAGCACCCAGTGGTACGTTCCTCCATCCTACATTACTACTCACTGCCTATCCTTATTCAAACCCACCAATTCACACCACCCCGTGATGTTTTTCTCACTCCTACTAGTGAATGTAATGTTACAAACCCATAGAATGAGCACCACCCCACGATGTTTTTCAGAAACCTATCCCACATTGCCTCTGCATGTTTCCTGACCTCCCCATGCTGACCAGCCCGTGGTGCTTTTCTCCATCCTACATAGCCACTCACCGCCTATCCTTATTCAGACCCTCCAATTCACAGCACCCCGTGATGATTTTCTCACTCCTACTAGTGAATGTAATGTTACACACCCATACAATGCGCACCACCCCGCGATGTTTTTCAGAAACCTATCCTACATTGCCACTGCATGTTTCCTGACCTCCCCATGCTGACCTCCTTGTGGTGCTTTTCTCCATCCTACAGTGCCACGCATTGCCTATCATTATTCAGACGCTCTGATTCACACGAACCCGTGATGTTTTTCTCACTCCTACTAGTGAATGAAGAGTAAGAAACCCTTACAATGCGCACCACCCTGCGATGTTTTTCACAAACCTATTCTACCTTTCCACTGCATGTTTCCTGACCTCCCCATGCTGACCACCACGTGGTGCTTTTCTCCGTCCTACATTGCCACTCACTGACTATCCTAATTCAGATACTATTATTCACACCACCCGTGATGTTTTTCTCACTCCTAATAGTGAATGGCTTGTAAGAAACCCTTACAATGCGCACCACCCGGCGATGTTTTTCAGAAACCTATCCTACATTGCCACTGCATGTTTCCTGACCTCCCCATATTGAGCACCCATTGGTACGTTTCTGCATCCTACATTGCTACTCACTGCCTATCCTTATTCAGACCCTCCGATTCACACCACCCCGTGATGTTTTTTTCACTCCTACTAGTGAATGTATTGTTAGAAACCCATATAATGCACACCACCCCGCGATGTTTTTCAGAAACCTATCCTACATTGCCACTGCATGTATCCTGACCTCCCCATGCTGACCAAAGCGTGGTGCTTTTCTCCATCCTACATTGCTACTCACTGCCTATCCTTTTTCAGACCCACCAATTCACACCACCCCGTGATGTTTTTCTCACTCCTACTAGTGAATGTAATGTTAGAACCCCGTACAATGTGCACCACCACGCGATGTTTTTCAGAAACCTATCCTACATTGCCACTGCATGTTTCCTGACCTTCCCATGCTGACCACCCAGTGGTGCTTTTCTCAATCCTACATTGCCACTCACTGCCTATCCTAATTCAGACCATCCTATTCACACAACCCCGTGATGTTTTTCTCACTCCTACTAGTGAATGTAATGTTACACACCCATACAATGCTCATCACACCGCTATGTTTTTCAGAAATCTATACTACATTGCCACTCCATGTTTCAAGACCTCCCCATGCTGACCACCACGTGGTGCTTTTCTCCATCCCACTTTGCCACTCACTGCCTATCCCAATTCAGATCATATGATTCCAACCACCTCGTTATGTTTTTCTCACTCCTACTAGTGAATGTAATGTTACACACCCATAGAATGAGCACCACCCGGCGATGTTTTTCAGAAACCTATCCCACATTGCCACTGCATGTTTCCTGACCTCCCCATGCTGACCACCCCGTGGTGTTTTTCTCCATCCTACAGTGCCACTCATTGCCTATCATTATTCAGACGTTCCGATTCACACCAACCCGTGATGTTTTTCTCACTCCTACGAGTGAATGAAATGTTAGAAACCCATACAATGCGCACCACCCCGCGATGTTTTTCAGAAACCTATTCTACATTGCCACTGTATGTTTCCTGACCTCCCCATGCTGACCAACCCGTGGTTCTTTTCTCCATCCTGCATTGCAACTCACTGCCTATCCTAATTCAGAAACTCCGATTCACACCACCCCGTGATGTTTTCTCACACCTACTAGTGAATAGAATGTTACACACCTTACTACTCTTACTACTCACTCTTACTTCTGAATGGCTTGTTAGAAACCCTTACAATGTGCACCAACCCGCCATGTTTTTAGAATGCTATCCTATCCTGACACTGCATGTCTCTTGACTTCCCCATGCTGACCACAGCGTGGTGCTTTTCTCCATTCTACATTGCTACTCACTGCCTATCCTTATTCAGACCCACCGATTCCCACCGCCCCATGATGTTTTTCTCACTCCGATTAGTGAATGTAATGTTAGAAACCCATACAATGTGCACCACCCCGCGATGTTTTTAAGAAACCTATCCTACATTACCACTGCATGCTTTCTGACCTCCGCATGGTGACCACCACTTGGTGCTTATCTGCATCCTACATTGCCACTCACTGCCTATACTAATTCAGACCCTCCTATTCACACCACCCGGTGATATTTTTCTCACTCCTACTAGTGAATGTAATGTTACACACCCATACAATGCGCACCACAGCGCGATGTATTTCAGAAACCTATCCTACATTGCCACTGCATGTTTGCTGACCTCCCCATGCTGACCAACCCGTGGTGCTTTTCTCCATCCTACATTGCCACTCACTTCCTATCCTTATTCAGATCCCATGATTCACACCACCCCGTGATATTTTTCTCACTCCCACTGGTGAATGTAATGTTACACACCCATACAATGTGCACCACCCCGCGATGTACTTCAGAAACCTATCCTACATTGCCACTGCATGTTTCCTGACCTCCCCATGCTGAGCCCACTATGGTGCTTTTCTCCATCCTACATTGCCACTCACTGCCTATCCTAATTGAGACCCTCCGATTCACACCACCCCGTGATGTTTTTCTCACTCCTACTAGTGAATGTAATGGTACACAACCATACAATGCGCACGACCCCGCGATGTTTTTCAGAAACCTATTCTACATTGCCACTTCATGTTTCCTGACCTCACCATGGTGACCACCCTGTGGTGCTTTTCTCCATCCTACATTGCCCTCACTGTCTATCCTAATTCAGATCCTATGATTCACACCACCCCATGATGATTTTCTCACTCCTACTATTAAAGGAATGTTACACACTGATACAATGCACACCACACCGCGATGTTTTTCAGAAACCGATCCTACATTGCCACTGCATGTTTCCTGACTTCCCCATGCTGACCACCCTGTGGTGCTTTTTTCCATCCTAGATTGCAACTCACTGCCTATCCTATTCAGATCCTATGATTCACACTACCCCGTGATATTTTTCTCACTCCTACTAGTGAATGGAGAGTTAAAAACCCTTAAAGTGCGCACCACCATGCGATGTTTTTCAGAAACATATTCTACCTTTCAACTGCATGTTTCCTAACCTCCCCATGCTGACCACATCGTGGTGCTTTTTTCCATCCTAGATTGCAACTCACTGCCTATCCTAATTCAGATCATATGATTCCCACAACCTCGTTATGTTTTTCTCACTCCTACTAGTGAATGTAATGTTACACACCCATACAATGCGCACGACCCCGCGATCTTTCTCACAAATCTCTCCTCCATTGCCACAGCATGTTTCCTGACCTCCCCATGCTGACCACCCTGTAGTGCTTTTCTCCATTCTAGATTGCCACTCACTGCCTATCCTAATTCAGATCCTATGATTCACACCACCGCGTGTTGTTTTTCTCACTCCCACTCGTGAACGTATTGTTACACACCCATACAATGCGCACCACCCCGCGATGTTTTTCAGAAACCCATCCTATATTGCCACTGCATGTTTCCTGACCTCCCCATGCTGACCACCCCGTGGTGCTTTTCTCCATCCTACATTGCCAATCACTGACTATCCTAATTCAGATCCTATGATTCACACCACCCGTGATGTTTTTCTCACTCCTACTAGTGAATGGCCTGTAAGAAACCCTTACAATGTGCACCACCCCACCATGTTTTTCAGAAAGCTATCGTACATTGCCACTGCATGTTTCCTGACCTCCCCATATTGAGCACCCAGTGGTACGTTCCTCCATCCTACATTGCTACTCACTGCCTATCCTTATTCAGACCCACCGATTCACACCACCCCGTGATGTTTTTCTCACTCCTACTAGTGAATGTAATGTTAGAAACCCATACAATGCACACCACCCCGCGATGTTTTTCAGAAACCTATCCTACATTGCCATTGCATGTATCCTTACCTCCCAATGCTGACCACACCGTAGTGCTTTTCTCCATCCTACATTGACTCTCACTGCTTATCCTAATTCAGACTCTCCGATTCACACCAACCCGTGATGTTTTTCTCACTCCTACTAGTGAAGGTAATGTTACACACCCATACAATGCAGATGACCTCGCAATGTTTTTCAGAAACCTATCTTACATTGCCACTGCATGTTTCCTGACCTCCCCATGCTGACCACCCCGTGCTGCTTTTCTCCATGCTACATAGCCACTCATAGCCTTTTCCTCATTCAGACCCTCCAATTCTCACCACCCCGTGATGTTTTTCTCACTCCTACCAGTGAATGTAATGTTACACACCCATAGAATGAGCACCACCCCGCGATGTTTTTCAGAAACCTATCCTACATTGCCACTGCATGTTTCCTTACCTCCCCATGCTGACCACCCCGTGGAGCTTTTCTCCATCCTACAGTGCCACTCATTGCCTATCATTATTCAGACGTTCCGATTCACACCAACCCGTGATGATTTTCTCACTCCTACTAGTGAATGAAATGTTAGTAACCCATACAATGTGCACCACCCCGCGATGTTTTTCAGAAACGTATTCTACATTGCCACTGTATGTTTCCTGACCTCCCCATGCTGACCAACCCGAGGTGCTTTTTTCCATCCTGCATTGCAACTCACTGCCTATCCTAATTCAGATCCTATGATTCACACCACCCCGTGATGTTTTTCTCAATCCTACTAGTGAATGTAATGTTACACACCAATACAATGCGCACCACCCCGCGATGTTTTTCAGAAACCTATACTACATTGCCACTGCATGTTTCCTGACCTCCCCATGCTGAACACCCCGTGGTGCTTTTCTCCATCTTGCATTGCCACTCACTGCCTATCCTAATTCAGTCCCTCCGATACACACCACCCCGTGATGTTTTTCTCACTCCTACTAGTGAATGTATTGTGACACACACATACAATGCGCACCACCCCACGATGTTTTTCAGAAACCTATCCTACATTGCCACTGCATGTTTCCTGACCTCCCAATGCTGACCACCCCGTGGTGCTTTTCTCCATCCTACATTGCCACTCACCTCCTATCCTAATTCAGACACTCCGATTCACACCACCCCGTGATGTTTTCTCACTCCTATTAGTGAATAGAATTTTACACACCTTACTACTCTTACTACTCACTCTTACTTCTGAATGGCTTGTTAGAAACCCTTACAATGTGCACCACCCCGCCATGTTTTTCAGAAAGCTATCCTATCCTGACACTGGATGTTTCCTGACCTCCCCATGCTGACCACAGCGTGGTGCTTTTCTCCATTCTACATTGCTACTCACTGCCTATCCTTATTCAGACCCACCGATTCCCACCACCCCATGATGTTTTTCTCACTCCGACTAGTGAATGTAATGCTAGAAACCCATAAAATGTGCACCACCCCGCGATGTTTTTAAGAAACCTATCCTACTTAACACTGCATGCCTTCTGACCTCCCCATGGTGATCACCACTTGGTGCTTATCTGCATCCTACATTGCCACTCACTGCCTATCCTAATTCAGACCCTCCTATTCACACCACCCAGTGATATTTTTCTCACTCCTACTAGTGAATGTAATGTTACACACCCATACAATGCGCACCACCCCGTGATGTATTTCAGAAACCTATCCTACATTGCCACTGCATGTTTGCTGACCTCCCCATGCTGACCAACCCGTGGTGCTTTTCTCCATCCTACATTGCCACTCACTTCCTATCCTTATTCAGATCCCATGATTCACACCACCCCGTGATATTTTTCTCACTCCCACTGGTGAATGTAATGTTACACACCCATACAATGCGCACCACCCCGCGATGTACTTCAGAAACCTATCCTACATTGCCACTGCATGTTTCCTGACCTCCCCATGCTGAGCCCACTATGGTGCTTTTCTCCATCCTACATTGCCACTCACTGCCTATCCTAATTGAGACCCTCCGATTCACACCACTCCGTGATGTTTTTCTCACTCCTACTAGTGAATGTAATGGTACACAACCATATAATGCGCACGACCCCGCGATGTTTTTCAGAAACCTATTCTACATTGCCACTTCATGTTTCCTGACCTCACCATGGTGACCACCCTGTGGTGCTTTTCTCCATCCTACATTGCCCTCACTGCCTATCCTAATTCAGATCCTATGATTCACACCACCCCATGATGATTTTCTCACTCCTACTATTAAAGGAATGTTACACACTGATACAATGCACACCACTCCGCGATGTTTTTCAGAAACCGATCCTACATTGCCACTGCATGTTTCCTGACTTCCCCATGGTGACCACCCCGTGGTGCTTTTTTCCATCCTAGATTGCACTCACTGCCTATCCTATTCAGATCCTATGATTCACACTACCCCGTGATTTTTTTTCTCACTCCTACTAGTGAATGGAGAGTTAAAAACCCTTAAAATGCGCACCACCCTGCAATGTTTTTCAGAAACATATTCTACCTTTCAACTGCATGTTTCCTAACCTCCCCATGCTGACCACATCGTGGTGCTTTTTTCCATCCTAGATTGCAACTCACTGCCTATCCTAATTCAGATCCTAGGATTCAGACCACCCTGTGATGTTTTCCTCACTCCTACTAGTGAATGTAATGTTGCACATCCATACCATGCGCACCGCCACGCAATGTACTTCAGAATCCTTACCTACATTGCCACTACATGTTTCCTGACCTCCCCATGCTAACCACCTCGTGGTGCTTTTCGCCCTCCTACATTGCCACTCACTTCGTATAGTTATTCAGACCCTCCGATTCACACCAACGCTTGATGTTTTTCTTACTCCTACTAGTGAATGTAACGTTACACACCCATACAATGCGCACCACCACGCGAAGTTTTTCAGAAACCTATCATACATTGCCACAGCATGTTTCCTGACCTCCCCATACTGACCTCCCTGTAGTGGTTTTTTCCATCCTACATTGCCACTCACTTCCTATCCTTATTCAGATCTTATGATTCACACCACCCCGTGATGTTTTTCTCACTCCACTAGTGAATCTAGTGTTACACACCCATATAATGCGCACCACCCCGCGATGTACTTCAGAAACCTATCCCACATTATCACTGCATGTTTCCTGACATCCCCATACTGAAAACCCCATGGTGCTTTGCTCCATCCTACATTGCCACTCACCGCCCATCCTAATTCAGTCCCTCCGATTCACAACACCCCGTGATGTTTTTCTTACTCCTACTTATGAATGTAATGGTACACACCCATTCAATGCGCACCACCCCTCGATGTTTTTCAGAAACCAATCCTACAATGCCTCTGCATGTTTCCTTACCTCCCCATGCTGACCATCCCGTGGTGCTTTTCGCCATCCTACATTGCCACTCACTGCCTATCCTAATTCAGACCCTCCGATTAACAGCACCCCGTGATGTTTTTCTCACTCCTACTAGTGAATGTAATGTTACACACCCATAAAATGGGCACCACCGGCGATGTTTTTCAGAAACCTATGCTACATTGCCACTGCATGTTTCCTGACCACCCCATGCTGACCACCCCCTGGTGCTTTTCTCCATTCTACATTTACACTCACTGCCTATCCTAATTCAGATCCTATGATTCACACCACCCCGTGATGTTTTTCTCACTCCTACTAGTGAATGTAATGTTACACACCCATACAATGCGCACCACCGCGCGATATTTTTCAGAAACCTATCCTACCTTGCCCCTGCATGTTTCCTCACCTCCGCATACTGACCAAAGCCTAGTGCTTTTCTCCATCCTACATTGCTACTCACTGCCTAACCTTATTCAGCCCCAAAGATTCACACCACCCCCTGATGTTTTTCTCACTCCTACTAGTGAATGGCATGTTAGAAAACCTTACAATGTGAACCACGCGATGTTTTTCAGAAACCTATACTACATTGCCACTGCATGGTTCCTAACCTCCCCATGTGACCACCTCGTGGTGCTTTTCTCCATCCTACATTGCCACTCACTGCCTATCCTAAATTAGACCTTCAGAATCACACCACACTGTGATGTTTTTCTCACTCCTACTAGTGAATGTAATGTTACACACCCATACAATGCGCACCATCCCACGATTGTTTTCAGAAACCTATCCTACATTGCCACTGCATGTTTCCTGACCTCTCCATGCTGACCACCCCGTGGTGCTTTTCTCCAACCTACATTGCCACTCACTGCCGAGCCTAATTCAGACCCTCCGATTCACAAGACCCCGTGATGTTTTTCTCACTCCTACTTGTGAATAGAATGTTACACACCCATACAATGCGCACCAACCCCTGATGTTTTTCACAAACCTATGCTACATTGCCACTGCATGTTTCCGGACCTCCCCATGCTGACCAACTCGTGGTTCTCTTCTCCATCCTACATTGCCACTCACTGCCTATGCTAATTCAGATCCTATGATTCACACCACCCCGTGATGTTTTTCTCACTCCTACTAGTGAATGGAGAGTTAGAAACCCTTACATTGCGCACCACCCTGCAATGTTTTTCAGAAACCTATCCTACATTTCCATTGCATGTTTCCTGACATCCCCATGCTGACCACCCCTTGGTGCTTTTCTCCCTCCAACATTGCCACTCACTGTGTATCCTAATTCAGATCCTATGATTCAGACCACCCCATGATGTTTTCCTCACTCCTACTAGTGAATGTAATGTTACACATCCATACCATGCGCAACGCCCGCGATGTTTTTCAGAAACTTGTCCTACATTGCCACTGCATGTTTCCTGACCTCCCAATGCTGACCACCCCGTGGTGTTTTTCTCCATCCTACATAGCCAATCACCGCCTATCCTTATTCAGACCCTCCAATTCACACCACCCCGTGATGTTTTTCTCACTTCTACTACTGAATGTAATGTTACACACCCATACAATGCGCAACACCCTGCGATGTTTTTCAGAAACCTATCCTACATTGCCACTGCATGGTTCCTGATCTCTCCATGCTGACCACCCCGTGGTGCTTTTCTCCAACCTAGATGGCCACTCACTGCCTATCCTAATTCGGATCCTATGATTGCCACCACACCGTGATGTTTTTCTCACTCTTAGTAGTGAATGTAATGTTACACACTCATACAAGGCGCACCACCACGCGATGTTTTTCAGAAACCTGTCCTACATTGCCACTGCATGTTTCCTTACCTCCCCATGCTGACCACCCCGTTGTGCTATTCTCCATCCTACATTGCCACTCACTGCCTATCCTTATTCAGATCCTATGATTCACTCCACCCCATGATGATTTTCTCACTTCTACAATTGAATGAATGTTACACACCCATACATTGCACACCACCATGTGATGTTTTTCAGAAACCGAACCTACATTGCCACTGCATGTTTCCTGACCTCCCCATGCTGACCAACTCGTGGTTCTCTTCTCCATCCTACATTGCCACTCACTGCCTATGCTAATTCAGATCCTATGATTCACACCACCCCGTGATGTTTTTCTCACTCCTACTAGTGAATGGAGAGTTAGAAACCCTTACATTGCGCACCACCCTGCAATGTTTTTCAGAAACCTATTCTACATTTCCATTGCATGTTTCCTGACATCCCCATGCTGACCACCCCTTGGTGCTTTTCTCCCTCCAACATTGCCACTCACTGTGTATCCTAATTCAGATCCTATGATTCAGACCACCCCATGATGTTTTCCTCACTCCTACTAGTGAATGTAATGTTACACATCCATACCATGCGCAACGCCCGCGATGTTTTTCAGAAACTTGTCCTACATTGCCACTGCATGTTTCCTGACCTCCCAATGCTGACCACCCCGTGGTGTTTTTCTCCATCCTACATAGCCAATCACCGCCTATCCTTATTCAGACCCTCCAATTCACACCACCCCGTGATGTTTTTCTCACTTCTACTACTGAATGTAATGTTACACACCCATACAATGCGCAACACCCTGCGATGTTTTTCAGAAACCTATCCTACATTGCCACTGCATGGTTCCTGATCTCTCCATGCTGACCACCCCGTGGTGCTTTTCTCCAACCTAGATGGCCACTCACTGCCTATCCTAATTCGGATCCTATGATTGCCACCACACCGTGATGTTTTTCTCACTCTTAGTAGTGAATGTAATGTTACACACTCATACAAGGCGCACCACCACGCGATGTTTTTCAGAAACCTGTCCTACATTGCCACTGCATGTTTCCTTACCTCCCCATGCTGACCACCCCGTTGTGCTATTCTCCATCCTACATTGCCACTCACTGCCTATCCTTATTCAGATCCTATGATTCACTCCACCCCATGATGATTTTCTCACTTCTACAATTGAATGAATGTTACACACCCATACATTGCACACCACCATGTGATGTTTTTCAGAAACCGAACCTACATTGCCACTGCATGTTTCCTGACCTCCCCATGCTCACTACCCCATGGTGCTTTTCTCCATCCTAGATTGCCACTCACTATCTATCCTAATTCTCATCCTACGATTCACACCACCCCGTGATGTTTTTCTCACTCCTACTAGTGAATGGCCTGTTAGAAACCCTTACAATGTGCACAACACTGTGATGTTTTTCAGAACCCTATACTACATTGCCACTGCATGTTTCCTGACCTCCCCATGCTGACAACCCCATGGTGCTTTTCGCCAACCTAAATTGCCACTCACTGCCTATCTTATTCAGATCCTATGATTCACACCAGCCCGTGATGTTTTTCTCACTCCTACTAGTGAATGGCCAGTTGGAAACCCTTACAATGCGCACCAACCCTTGATGTTTTTCAAAAACCTATCCTACATTGCAACTGCATGTTTCCTGACGTCCCCATGGTGACCAAACCATGGAGCTTTTCTCCATCCTACATTGACACTCACTGCCTATCCTAATTCAGATCCTATGATTCACAACACCCCGTGATGTTTTTCTCAATCCTACTGGAGAATGTAATGTTACACACCCATACAATGCGCACCACCCCGCGATGTACTTCAGAAACCTACCCTACATTGCCACTACATGTTTCCTGACCTCCTCATGCTCACCATCCCGTGGTGCTTTTCTCCAACCTACATTGCCACTCACTGCCTATCCTATTCAGATCCTATGATTCACACCACCCCGTGATGTTTTTCTCACTCGTACTAGTGAATAGCAAGTTAGAAACCCTTACAATGCGCACCAACCCGGGATGTTCTTCAGAAACTTATTCTACATTGCCACTACATGTTTCCTGACCTCCACATGCTGACCATCCCGTGGTGCTTTTCTCCATCCTACATTGCAACTCACTGCCTGTCTTTATTCAGACCCTCCGATTCACAGCACCCCGTGATGTTTTTCTCACTCCTACTAGTGAATGTAATGTTACACACCCATATAATGCACACCACCCCGCGATATTCTTTAGAAACCTATCCTACATTGCCACTGCATGTTTCCTGAACGCCCCATGCTGACCCCCCGTAGCGCTTTTCTCTATTCTAGATTATCTCTCATGGCCTATCCTAAAACAGATCCTATGATTCACACCACCACGTGCTGTTTTTCTCACTCCTACTAGTGAATGTAATATTACACACCCATACAATGCGCACCACCCCGCGATGTTTTTGAGAAACCTATCCTACATTGCAACTGCATATTTCCTGACCTCCCCATGCTGACCACCACGTTTTGTTTTTCTCCATCCTAGATTGCCACTAACTGCCTATCCTATTCATATCCTATGATTCACACCACCCCGTGATGTTTTTCTCACTCCTACTAGTGAATGTAATGTTACACACCCACAAAATGCGCACCACCCCGCGGGGTTTTTCAGAATCCTATCCTACATTCCCATAGCATGTTTCCTGACCTCCCCATGCTGACACCCCCGTGGTACTTTTCTCCATGCTACATTGCCACTCACTGCCTATCCTAATTCAGTCCCTCCAGTTCACACCAAACATGATTTTTTTCTCACTCCTACTAGTTAATTTAATATTACACACCCATAAAATGCGCACCACCACTCGGTGTTTTTCAGAAACCTATACTACATTGCCACTGCATGTTTCCTTACCTGCCATGCTGACCACCCTGTGGTGCTTTTCTCCATCCTACAGTGCAACTCACTGCCTATCCTTATTCAGAGCCTCCGAATCACACCACCCCGTGATATTTTTCTTACTCCTATTAGTGAATTTCCTGTTAGAAACCCCTACAATGCGCACCACCCCGCGATGTTTTTCAAAAACCTATGCTACATTGCCACTGCATGTTTCCTGACCTCCCAATGCTGACCACCTCGTGGTGATTTTCTCCATTCTACATTGACACTCACTGCCTATACTTATTCAGACCCTCTGATTCATACCACCCTGTGATGTTTTTCTCACTCCTATTGGTGAATGTAATGTTACACACCCATATAATGCCCACCACCCGCGATGTTTTTCAGAAGCCTGTCCTACATTGCCACTGCATGTTTCCTGACCTCCCCATACTGACCACCCCGTGGTTCTTTTCTCCATCCTACATTGCCACTCACTGCCCATCCTAATTCAGATCCTATGATTCACACCACCCCGTGATGGTTTTCTCACTCCTACTAGTGTATGTAATGTTACACACTCATACATTGTGCATCACCCCGTGATGTTTTTCAGAAACCTATCATACATTGCCACTGCATGTTTCCTGATCTCCCGATGCTGACCACACAGTGGTGCTTTTCTCCATCCTACATTGCCACTCACTTCCTATTCTTATTCAGATCATATGATTCACACCACCCCGTGATGTTTTTCTCACTCCCACTTGAATGTAGAATTACAAACCCTTATAATGCGCACCACCTCGCGAAGTACTTCAGAAACCTATCCTACATTGCCACTGCATGTTCCCGGACCTCCCCATGCTGACCACCTCTTGGTGCTTTACTCCATCGTACATTGCCACTTACTGCCTATCCTAATTCATCGCTCCGATTCACACCAGCCCGTGATGTTTTTCTCTTTCCTACTAGTGAATGTAATGTTACACACCAATACAATGCGCACCACCCCGCGATGTTTTTCAGAAACCTATCCTACATTGCCACTGCATGTTTCCTGACTCCCCATGGTGACCCACCCTTGGTGCTTTTCTCCATCCTACATTGCCCCTCACTGCCTATCGTAATTCAGACCCTCCTATTCACACGACCCCATGGTGTTTTTCTCACTCCTACTAGTGAATGTAATGTTACAAACCCATACAATGCGCACCACCCCTCGATGTTTTTCCGAAACCTATCCTACATTGCCACTGCATGTTTCCTGACCTCCCCATGCTGACCACCCTGTGGTGCTTTTCTCCATCCTAGATTGCCACTCACGGACTATCCTAATTCAGATCCTATGATTCACACCACCCCATGATGTTTTTCTCACTCCTACTAGTGAATGAAATGTTACACACCCATAAATGCCCATGACACCGCGATGTTTTTCAGAAACCTATCCTATATGGCCACTGCATGTTTCCTGACCTCCCCATGCTGACCACTCCGTAGCGCTTTTCTCTATTCTAGATCATCTCTCATGGCCTATCCTAATTCAGATCCTAAGATTCACACCACCCCATGATGTTTTTCTCACTCCTACTAGTGAATGTAATGTTACACACCCATAAAATGCGCACCACCCCGCAATGTTTTTCAGAAACCTATCCTACATTGCCACTATATGTTTCCTGACCTCCGCATTCTGACCACCCCGTGGTGCTTTTCTCCATCCTACATTGCCAATCACTGCCTATCCTAATTCAGACCCTCCGATTCACACACCTCTGTGATGTTTTTCTCAATCCTACTAGTGAATGTAAAGCTCCACACCCATACAATGCGCAAAGCTCCGCGATGTTTTTCAGAAACCTATCTTACATTGCCACTGCATGTTTCCTGACCTCGCCATGTGGACCACCCCGTGGTGCTTTTCTCCATCCTACATTGCCACTCACTTCCTATCCTTATTCAGACCCTCCGATTCACATCACCCCTTGATGTTTTTCTCACTCTTACTAGTGAATGTAATGTACACACCTATACAATGTGCACCACCCGCGATGTTTTTCAGAAACCTATCCTACATTGCAA
The DNA here is from genome assembly GCF_034190915.1 of Cavia porcellus. Classification (NCBI taxonomy): domain Eukaryota; kingdom Metazoa; phylum Chordata; class Mammalia; order Rodentia; family Caviidae; genus Cavia; species Cavia porcellus. The sequence goes on along the minus strand of NW_026947507.1, from coordinate 58,273,678 downwards.
CTGCATATTTCCTGACCTCCCCATGCGGACCACCCCGTGGTGTTTCTCTCCATCCTAGATTGCCACTAACTGCCTATCCTATTCATATCCTATGATTCACACCACCCCGTGATGTTTTTCTCACTCCTACTAGTGAATGTAATGTTACACACCCACACAATGCGCACAACCCAACGGTGTTTTTCAGAATCCTATCCTACATTGCCACTGCATGTTTCCTGACCACCACATGCTGACCCCCCCGTGGTGCTTTTCTCCATGCTACATTGCCACTCAATGCCTATCCTAACTCAGACCCTCCGATTCACACCACCCATGATTTTTTTCTCACTCCTACTAGTTAATGTAATGTTACACACCCATAAAATGCACACCACCACGCGGTGTTTTTCAGAAACCTATCCTACATTGCAACTGCATATTTCATGACCTCCCCATGCTGACCACCCCGTGGTGTTTTTCTCCATTCTAGATTGCCACTAACTGCCTATCCTATTCATATCCTATGATTCACACCACCCCGTGATGTTTTTCTCACTCCTATTAGTGAATGTAATGTTACACACCCACACAATGCGCACCACCCCGTGGTGTTTTTCACAATCCTATCCTACATTGCCACTGCATGTTTCCTGACCTCCCCATGCTGACCCCCCCGTGGTGTTTTTCTCCATGCTCCCTTGCCACTTACTGCCTATCCTAATTCAGACCCTCCGATTCACACCACCCATGATTTTTTTCTCACTCCTACTAGTTAATGTAATGTTACACACCCATAAAATGCGCACCACCACGCAGTGTTTTTCAGAAACCTATCCTACATTGCCACTGCATGTTTCCTGACCTCCCCAAGCTGACCAACCCGTGGTGCTTTTCTCCATCCTACATTGCCAATCACTGCCTATCCTATTCAGATCCTATGATTCACACCACCCCGTGATGTTTTTCTCACTCCTACTAGTGAATGGCCAGTTCGAAACCCTTACAATGCGAACCACCCTGGGATGTTTTTCAGAAACCGATCCTACATTGCCACTGCATGTTTCCTCACTTCCCCATGCTGACCACCCCGTGGTGCTTTTTTCCATCCTAGATTGCAACTCACTGCCTATCCTATTCAGATCCTATGATTCACACTACCCCGTGATGTTTTTCTCACTCCTACTAGTGAATTGAAAATTAAAAACCCTTAAAGTGCGCACCACCCTGCGATGTTTTTCAGAAACATATTCTACCTTTCAACTGCATGTTTCCTAACCTCCCCATGCTGACCACATCGTGGTGCTTTTTTCCATCCTAGATTGCAACTCACTGCCTATCTTAATTCAGATCCTAGGATTCAGACCACCCTGTGATGTTTTCCTCACTCCTACTAGTGAATGTAATGTTGCACATCCATACCATGCGCACCGCCACGCAATGTACTTCAGAATCCTTACCTACATTGCCACTACATGTTTCCTGACCTCCCCATGCTAACCACCTCGTGGTGCTTTTCGCCCTCCTACATTGCCACTCACTTCGTATAGTTATTCAGACCCTCCGATTCACACCAACGCTTGATGTTTTTCTTACTCCTACTAGTGAATGTACCGTTACACACCCATACAATGCGCACCACCACGCGAAGTTTTTCAGAAACCTATCATACATTGCCACAGCATGTTTCCTGACCTCCCCATACTGACCTCCCTGTAGTGGTTTTTTCCATCCTACATTGCCACTCACTTCCTATCCTTATTCAGATCTTATGATTCACACCACCCCGTGATGTTTTTCTCACTCCACTAGTGAATCTAGTGTTACACACCCATATAATGCGCACCACCCCGCGATGTACTTCAGAAACCTATCCCACATTATCACTGCATGTTTCCTGACATCCCCATACTGAAAACCCCATGGTGCTTTGCTCCATCCTACATTGCCACTCACCGCCCATCCTAATTCAGTCCCTCCAATTCACAACACCCCGTGATGTTTTTCTTACTCCTACTTATGAATGTAATGGTACACACCCATTCAATGCGCACCACCCCTCGATGTTTTTCAGAAACCAATCCTACAATGCCTCTGCATGTTTCCTTACCTTCCCATGCTGACCATCCCGTGGTGCTTTTCGCCATCCTACATTGCCACTCACTGCCTATCCTAATTCAGACCCTCCGATTAACAGCACCCCGTGATGTTTTTCTCACTCCTACCAGTGAATGTAATGTTACACACCCATAAAATGGGCACCACCGGCGATGTTTTTCAGAAACCTATGCTACATTGCCACTGCATGTTTCCTGACCACCCCATGCTGACCACCCCCTGGTGCTTTTCTCCATTCTACATTTACACTCACTGCCTATCCTAATTCATATCCTATGATTCACACCACCCCGTGATGTTTTTCTCACTCCTACTAGTGAATGTAATGTTACACACCCATACAATGCGCACCACCCCGCGATATTTTTCAGAAACCTATCCTACCTTGCCCCTGCATGTTTCCTCACCTCCGCATACTGACCAAAGCCTAGTGCTTTTCTCCATCCTACATTGCTACTCACTGCCTAACCTTATTCAGCCCCAAAGATTCACACCACCCCCTGATGTTTTTCTCACTCCTACTAGTGAATGGCCTGTTAGAAAACCTTACAATGTGAACCACGCGATGTTTTTCAGAAACCTATACTACATTGCCACTGCATGGTTCCTAACCTCCCCATGTGACCACCTCGTGGTGCTTTTCGCCATCCTACATTGCCACTCACTGCCTATCCTAAATCAGACCTTCCGAATCACACCACACTGTGATGTTTTTCTCACTCCTACTAGTGAATGTAATGTTACACACCCATACAATGCGCACCATCCCACGATTGTTTTCAGAAACCTATCCTACATTGCCACTGCATGTTTCCTGACCTCTCCATGCTGACCACCCCGTGGTGCTTTTCTCCAACCTACATTGCCACTCACTGCCGAGCCTAATTCAGACCCTCCGATTCACAAGACCCCGTGATGTTTTTCTCACTCCTACTTGTGAATAGAATGTTACACACCCATACAATGCGCACCAACCCCTGATGTTTTTCACAAACCTATGCTACATTGCAACTGCATGTTTCCTGACCTCCCCATGCTGACCAACTCGTGGTTCTCTTCTCCATCCTACATTGCCACTCACTGCCTATGCTAATTCAGATCCTATGATTCACACCACCCCGTGATGTTTTTCTCACTCCTACTAGTGAATGGAGAGTTAGAAACCCTTACATTGCGCACCACCCTGCAATGTTTTTCAGAAACCTATTCTACATTTCCATTGCATGTTTCCTGACATCCCCATGCTGACCACCCCTTGGTGCTTTTCTCCCTCCAACATTGCCACTCACTGTGTATCCTAATTCAGATCCTATGATTCAGACCACCCCATGATGTTTTCCTCACTCCTACTAGTGAATGTAATGTTACACATCCATACCATGCGCAACGCCCGCGATGTTTTTCAGAAACTTGTCCTACATTGCCACTGCATGTTTCCTGACCTCCCAATGCTGACCACCCCGTGGTGTTTTTCTCCATCCTACATAGCCAATCACCGCCTATCCTTATTCAGACCCTCCAATTCACACCACCCCGTGATGTTTTTCTCACTTCTACTACTGAATGTAATGTTACACACCCATACAATGCGCAACACCCTGCGATGTTTTTCAGAAACCTATCCTACATTGCCACTGCATGGTTCCTGATCTCTCCATGCTGACCACCCCGTGGTGCTTTTCTCCAACCTAGATGGCCACTCACTGCCTATCCTAATTCGGATCCTATGATTGCCACCACACCGTGATGTTTTTCTCACTCTTAGTAGTGAATGTAATGTTACACACTCATACAAGGCGCACCACCCCGCGATGTTTTTCAGAAACCTGTCCTACATTGCCACTGCATGTTTCCTTACCTCCCCATGCTGACCACCCCGTTGTGCTATTCTCCATCCTACATTGCCACTCACTGCCTATCCTTATTCAGATCCTATGATTCACTCCACCCCATGATGATTTTCTCACTTCTACAATTGAATGAATGTTACACACCCATACATTGCACACCACCATGTGATGTTTTTCAGAAACCGAACCTACATTGCCACTGCATGTTTCCTGACCTCCCCATGCTCACTACCCCATGGTGCTTTTCTCCATCCTAGATTGCCACTCACTATCTATCCTAATTCTCATCCTACGATTCACACCACCCCGTGATGTTTTTCTCACTCCTACTAGTGAATGGCCTGTTAGAAACCCTTACAATGTGCACAACACTGTGATGTTTTTCAGAACCCTATACTACATTGCCACTGCATGTTTCCTGACCTCCCCATGCTGACAACCCCATGGTGCTTTTCGCCAACCTAAATTGCCACTCACTGCCTATCTTATTCAGATCCTATGATTCACACCAGCCCGTGATGTTTTTCTCACTCCTACTAGTGAATGGCCAGTTGGAAACCCTTACAATGCGCACCAACCCTTGATGTTTTTCAAAAACCTATCCTACATTGCAACTGCATGTTTCCTGACGTCCCCATGGTGACCAAACCATGGAGCTTTTCTCCATCCTACATTGACACTCACTGCCTATCCTAATTCAGATCCTATGATTCACAACACCCCGTGATGTTTTTCTCAATCCTACTGGAGAATGTAATGTTACACACCCATACAATGCGCACCACCCCGCGATGTACTTCAGAAACCTACCCTACATTGCCACTACATGTTTCCTGACCTCCTCATGCTCACCATCCCGTGGTGCTTTTCTCCAACCTACATTGCCACTCACTGCCTATCCTATTCAGATCCTATGATTCACACCACCCCGTGATGTTTTTCTCACTCGTACTAGTGAATAGCAAGTTAGAAACCCTTACAATGCGCACCAACCCGGGATGTTCTTCAGAAACTTATTCTACATTGCCACTACATGTTTCCTGACCTCCACATGCTGACCATCCCGTGGTGCTTTTCTCCATCCTACATTGCAACTCACTGCCTGTCTTTATTCAGACCCTCCGATTCACAGCACCCCGTGATGTTTTTCTCACTCCTACTAGTGAATGTAATGTTACACACCCATATAATGCACACCACCCCGCGATATTCTTTAGAAACCTATCCTACATTGCCACTGCATGTTTCCTGAACGCCCCATGCTGACCCCCCGTAGCGCTTTTCTCTATTCTAGATTATCTCTCATGGCCTATCCTAAAACAGATCCTATGATTCACACCACCACGTGCTGTTTTTCTCACTCCTACTAGTGAATGTAATATTACACACCCATACAATGCGCACCACCCCGCGATGTTTTTGAGAAACCTATCCTACATTGCAACTGCATATTTCCTGACCTCCCCATGCTGACCACCACGTTTTGTTTTTCTCCATCCTAGATTGCCACTAACTGCCTATCCTATTCATATCTTATGATTCACACCACCCCGTGATGTTTTTCTCACTCCTACTAGTGAATGTAATGTTACACACCCACAAAATGCGCACCACCCCGCGGGGTTTTTCAGAATCCTATCCTACATTCCCATAGCATGTTTCCTGACCTCCCCATGCTGACACCCCCGTGGTACTTTTCTCCATGCTACATTGCCACTCACTGCCTATCCTAATTCAGTCCCTCCAGTTCACACCAAACATGATTTTTTTCTCACTCCTACTAGTTAATTTAATGTTACACACCCATAAAATGCGCACCACCACTCGGTGTTTTTCAGAAACCTATACTACATTGCCACTGCATGTTTCCTTACCTGCCATGCTGACCACCCCGTGGTGCTTTTCTCCATCCTACATTGCAACTCACTGCCTATCCTTATTCAGAGCCTCCGAATCACACCACCCCGTGATATTTTTCTTACTCCTATTAGTGAATTTCCTGTTAGAAACCCCTACAATGCGCACCACCCCGCGATGTTTTTCAAAAACCTATCCTACATTGCCACTGCATGTTTCCTGACCTCCCAATGCTGACCACCTCGTGGTGATTTTCTCCATTCTACATTGACACTCACTGCCTATACTTATTCAGACCCTCCGATTCACACCATCCCGTCATGTTTTTCTAACTCCTACTAGTGAATGTAATGCTTGAAACCCATACAATCTACACCACCCCGCGATGTTTTTCACAAACCTAGTCTACTTTGCCACAGTATATTTCCTGACCTCCCCATGCTGACCACACCATGGTGCTTTTCTCCATCCTACATTGCCACTCACTGCCTGTCCTTATTCAGACCCTCTGATTCATACCACCCCGTGATGTTTTTCTCACTCCTATTGGTGAATGTAATGTTACACACCCATATAATGCCCACCACCCGCGATGTTTTTCAGAAGCCTGTCCTACATTGCCACTGCATGTTTCCTGACCTCCCCATACTGACCACCCCGTGGTTCTTTTCTCCATCCTACATTGCCACTCACTGCCCATCCTAATTCAGATCCTATGATTCACACCACCCCGTGATGGTTTTCTCACTCCTACTAGTGTATGTAATGTTACACACTCATACATTGTGCATCACCCCGTGATGTTTTTCAGAAACCTATCATACATTGCCACTGCATGTTTCCTGATCTCCCGATGCTGACCACACAGTGGTGCTTTTCTCCATCCTACATTGCCACTCACTTCCTATTCTTATTCAGATCATATGATTCACACCACCCCGTGATGTTTTTCTCACTCCCACTTGAATGTAGAATTACAAACCCTTATAATGCGCACCACCTCGCGAAGTACTTCAGAAACCTATCCTACATTGCCACTGCATGTTCCCGGACCTCCCCATGCTGACCACCTCTTGGTGCTTTACTCCATCGTACATTGCCACTTACTGCCTATCCTAATTCATCGCTCCGATTCACACCAGCCCGTGATGTTTTTCTCTTTCCTACTAGTGAATGTAATGTTACACACCAATACAATGCGCACCACCCCGCGATGTTTTTCAGAAACCTATCCTACATTGCCACTGCATGTTTCCTGACTCCCCATGGTGACCCACCCTTGGTGCTTTTCTCCATCCTACATTGCCCCTCACTGCCTATCCTAATTCAGACCCTCCTATTCACACGACCCCATGGTGTTTTTCTCACTCCTACTAGTGAATGTAATGTTACACACCCATACAATGCGCACCACCCCTCGATGTTTTTCCGAAACCTATCCTACATTGCCACTGCATGTTTCCTGACCTCCCCATGCTGACCACCCTGTGGTGCTTTTCTCCATCCTAGATTGCCACTCACGGACTATCCTAATTCAGATCCTATGATTCACACCACCCCATGATGTTTTTCTCACTCCTACTAGTGAATGAAATGTTACACACCCATAAATGCCCATGACACCGCGATGTTTTTCAGAAACCTATCCTATATGGCCACTGCATGTTTCCTGACCTCCCCATGCTGACCACTCCGTAGCGCTTTTCTCTATTCTAGATCATCTCTCATGGCCTATCCTAATTCAGATCCTAAGATTCACACCACCCCGTGATGTTTTTCTCACTCCTACTAGTGAATGTAATGTTACACACCCATAAAATGCGCACCACCCCGCAATGTTTTTCAGAAACCTATCCTACATTGCCACTGCATGTTCCCTGACCTCCCCATGCTGACCACCCGCGGGGCTTTTCTCCATCCTACATTGCCAATCACTGCCTATCCTAATTCAGACCCTCCGATTCACACACCTCTGTGATGTTTTTCTCAATCCTACTAGTGAATGTAAAGCTCCACACCCATACAATGCGCAAAGCTCCGCGATGTTTTTCAGAAACCTATCTTACATTGCCACTGCATGTTTCCTGACCTCGCCATGTGGACCACCCCGTGGTGCTTTTCTCCATCCTACATTGCCACTCACTTCCTATCCTTATTCAGACCCTCCGATTCACATCACCCCTTGATGTTTTTCTCACTCTTACTAGTGAATGTAATGTACACACCTATACAATGTGCACCACCCGCGATGTTTTTCAGAAACCTATCCTACATTGCAACTGCATATTTCCTGACCTCCCCATGCGGACCACCCCGTGGTGTTTCTCTCCATCCTAGATTGCCACTAACTGCCTATCCTATTCATATCCTATGATTCACACCACCCCGTGATGTTTTTCTCACTCCTACTAGTGAATGTAATGTTACACACCCACACAATGCGCACAACCCAACGGTGTTTTTCAGAATCCTATCCTACATTGCCACTGCATGTTTCCTGACCACCACATGCTGACCCCCCCGTGGTGCTTTTCTCCATGCTACATTGCCACTCAATGCCTATCCTAACTCAGACCCTCCGATTCACACCACCCATGATTTTTTTCTCACTCCTACTAGTTAATGTAATGTTACACACCCATAAAATGCACACCACCACGCGGTGTTTTTCAGAAACCTATCCTACATTGCAACTGCATATTTCCTGACCTCCCCATGCTGACCACCCCGTGGTGTTTTTCTCCATTCTAGATTGCGACTAACTGCCTATCCTATTCATATCCTATGATTCACACCACCCCGTGATGTTTTTTTCACTCCTATTAGTGAATGTAATGTTACACACCCACACAATGCGCACCACCCCGCGGTGTTTTTCACAATCCTATCCTACATTGCCACTGCATGTTTCCTGACCTCCCCATGCTGACCCCCCCGTGGTGCTTTTCTCCATGCTCCCTTGCCACTTACTGCCTATCCTAATTCAGACCCTCCGATTCACACCACCCATGATTTTTTTCTCACTCCTACTAGTTAATGTAATGTTACACACCCATAAAATGCGCACCACCACGCAGTGTTTTTCAGAAACCTATCCTACATTGCCACTGCATGTTTCCTGACCTCCCCAAGCTGACCACCCCGTGGTGCTTTTCTTCATCCTACATTGCCAATCACTGCCTATCCTATTCAGATCCTATGATTCACACCACCCCGTGATGTTTTTCTCACTCCTACTAGTGAATGGCCAGTTCGAAACCCTTACAATGCGCACCACCCTGGGATGTTTTTCAGAAATCTATCCTACATTGCAACTGCATGTTTCCTGACGTCTCCATGCTTACCACACCGTGGCGCTTTTCTCTATCCTACCTTTGCCACTCACTGCCTATGATAATTCAGATCCTATGATTCGCAACACCCCGTGATCTTTTTCTCACGCCTACTAGTGAATGTAATGTTACAAACCCATACAATGTGGACCACCCCGCGTTGTACTTTCGAAACCCATCATACATTGCCATTACATGTTTCCTGACCACCCCATACTGACCACCCTGTGATGCTTTTCTCCATCCTACATTGCCACTCACTTCCTCTCCTTATTGAGATCCTATGATTCACACCACCCCGTGATGTTTTTCTCACTCCCACTAGTGAATGTAATGTTACACACCCTTATAATGCGCACCACCCCGCGATGTTTTTCAGAAACCTAACCAACATTGCCACTGCATGTTTCCGGACCTCTCCATGCTGACAAACCCGTGGTGCTCTTCTACATCCTACATTACCATACACTGCCTACCATAATTCAGATCCTATGATTCACACCACCCGTGATTTTTTCTCCCTCCTACTAGTGAATGGCCTGTTAGAAACCCTTGCAATGCGCACCACACCGCGATATTTTACAGAAACCTATCCTACATTGCCACTACATGTTTCCTGACCTCCCCTTGCTGACCACCCTGTGGTGCTTTTCTCCAGCCTAGATTGCCACTCACTGCCTATCCTAATTCAGATCCTATGATTCACACGACCCCGTGAAGCTTTTCTCACTCGTACTAGTGAATCTAATGTTAAAAACCCACAAAAAGTGAACCACCCCACGATGTTTTTCAGAAACCTATCCTACACGGCCTCTGCATGTTTCCTGATCTCCGCATGCTGACCACCCCGTGGTGCTTTCCAACATCCTACATTGCCACTCACTGCCTGTCCTAACTGAGATCCTATGATTCACACCACCCCGTGATGTTTTTCTCACTCCCACTAGTGAATGTAATGTTACACAGCCATACAATGCGCACCACCCCGCGATGCACTTCAGAAACCTATCCTACATTGCCACTACATGTTACCTGACCTCCCCATGCTGACCACCCAGTGGTGCTTTTCTACAGCCTAGATTGTCACTCACTGCCTATCGTAATTCAGATCCTATGATTCACACCACCCCGTGATGTTTTTCTCACTCCTACTAGTGAATGTAATGTTGCATACCCATACAATGAGCACCACCCCCTGATGTTTTTCAGAAACCTATCCTACATTGCCACTGCATGTTTCCTGACCTCCGAATGCTGACCACCCCGTGTTGCTTTTCTCCATCCTACATTGCAACTCTGTGGATATCCTTATTCAGAGCCTCCGAATCACAACACCCCGTGATGTTTTTCTCACTCCTACTAATGAATTGCCTGTTAGAAACCACTACAATGCACACCACCCCGCGATGTTTTTCAGATACCTATCCTACATTGCCACTGCATGTTTCCTGACCTCCCAGTGCTGACGATCCCGTGGTGATTTTCTCCATGCTACATTGCCACTCACTGCCTATACTTATTCAGACCCTCCCATTCACACCATCCCGTCATGTTTTTCTAACTCCTACTAGTGAATGTAATGTTAGAAACCCATACAATGCACACCGCCCCGCGATGTTTTTCACAAACATATTCTACATTGCCACAGTATATTTCCAGACCTCCCCAAGCTGATCACCTCGTGGTGCTTTTCTCCATCCTACATTGCCACTCACTGCCTGTCCTTATTCAGACCCTCCAATTCACACCACCCCGTGATATTTTTCTCACTCCTACTAGTGAATGTAATGTTACACACCCATATAATGCACACCACGCCGCGATGTTCTTCAGAAACCTATCCTACATTGCCACTGCATGTTTCCTGACCTCACCATGCTGACCACCCCGTGATGCTTTTCTCCATCCTACATTGCCACTCACTGCATATCCTAATTTAGATCCTATGATTCACACCACCGCGTGATGTTTTTCGCACTCCTACTAGTGTATGTAATGTTACACACTCATACATTGTGCATCACCCTGCTATGTTTTTCAGAAACCTATCATACATTGCCACTGCATGTTTCCAGACCTCCTGATGCTGACCACACCGTGGTGCTTTTCTCCATCCTACATTGCCACTCAATTCCTATTCTTATTCAGATCATATGATTCACACCACCCCGTGATGTTTTTCTCACTCCCTCTAGTGAATGGAAAGTTACAAACCCATATAATGCGCACCACCCCGCGAAGTACTACAGAAACCTATCCTACTTTGCCACTGCATGCTCCCCGACCTCCCCATGCTGAGCATCCCGTGGTGCTTAACTCAACAGTAAATTGCCACTTACTGCCTATCCTAATTCATCACTCCGATTCACACCACCCCGTGATGTTTTTCTCATTCCTACTAGTGAATGTAATGTTACACACCAATACAATGCGCACCAGAACGCGATGTTTTTCAGAAACCTATCCTACATTGCCACTGCATGTTTCTTGACCTCCCCATGTTGACCACCCTGTGGTGCTTTTCTCCATCCTAGATTGCCACTCACGGACAATCCTAATTCAGATCCTATGATTCACACCACCCCATGATGTTTTTCGCACTTCTACTAGTGAATGAAATGTTACACACCCATAAATGCGCATGACCCCGTGATGTTTTTCAGAAACCTATCCTATATGGCCACTGCATGTTTCCTGACCTCCCCATGCTGACCACCCCGTCGTGCTTTTCTCAATCCTACATTGCCACTCACCGCCTATCCTATTTCAGACCGTCCTATTCACACCACCCCGTGCTGTTTTTCTCACTCCTACTAGTGAATGTAATGTTACACTCCCATACAATGCGCACCACCCTGCGATGATTTTAGAAACCTATTATATATTGCCACTGCATGTTTCCTGACCTCCCCATGCTGACCACCCCGTAGTGCTTTTCTCCATCGTACATTGCCACTCACTTCCTATCCTTATTTAGACCCTCCGATTCACATCACCCCTTGATGTTTTTCTCACTCCTACTAGTGAATGTAATGTTACACAACTATACAATGTACACCACCCGCGATGTTTTTCAGAAACCTATCCTACATTGCAACTGCATGTTTCCTGACCTCCCCATGCTGACCAGCCCGTGGTGTTTTTCTCTATCCTAGATTGCCCTTAACTACCTTTCCTATTCATATCCTATTATTCACACCACCCCGTGATGTTTTTCTCACTCCTACTAGTGAATGTAATGTTACACACCCACACAATGCGCACCACCCCGCGGTGTGTTTCAGAATCCTATCCTACATTGCCACTGCATGTTTCCTGACCTCCCCATGCTGACCCTCCCGTGGTGATTTTCTCGATGCTACATTGCCACTCACTGCCTATCCTAATTCAGACACTCCGATTCACACCACCCATGATTTTTTTCTCACTCCTACTAGTTAATGTAATGTTACACACCCATAAAATGCGCACCACCACGCGATGTTTTTCAGAAACCTATCCTACATTGCCACTGCATGTTTCCTTACCTCCCCATGCTGACCACCCCGTGGTGCTTTTATCCATCCTAGATTGCCACTCACTGCCTATCCTCATTCAGATCCTATGATTCACACCACCCCGTGATGTTTTTATCACACCTATTAGTGAATGTAATGTTACACACCCATATAATGCGCACCACCTGCGATGTTTTTCAGAAACCTATCCTACATTGCCACTGCATGTTTCCTTACCTCCCCATGCTGACCACCCCGTGGTGCTTTTATCCATCCTAGATTGCCACTCACTGCCTATCCTAATTTAGATCCTATGATTCACACCACCTCGTGATGTTTTTCTCACTCCCACTAATGAATGTAATGGTACAAAGCCATATAATGTGCACCACCCCGCGATGTACTTCAGAAGTTTATCCTACATTGCCACTGCATGTTCCCGGACCTCCCATGCTGACAACCCCATGGTGCTTTTCTCCATCGTACATTGCCACTTACTGCCTATCCTAATTCATCACTCCGATTCACACCACGCCTTGATGTTTTTCTCATTCCTTCTAGTGAATGTAATGTTACACACCCATACAATGCGCACGACCACGCGAAGTTTTTCATAAATCTATCCTACATTGCCACTGCATGTTTCCTGATCTCCCCCTGCTGACCACCCCGTGGTGCTTTTCTCTATTCTAGATTGTCACTCACTGCCTATCCTAATTCAGATCCTATGATTCACACCATCCCGTGATGTTTTTCTCACTCCTACTAGTGAAAGAAATGTTACATACCCATACAATGCGCATCACCCAAGGATGTTCTTCATAAACCTATCCTATATTGCCACTGCATGTTTCCTAACATCCCCATGCTGACCACCCCGTATTGCTTTTCTCTATTCTAGCTTGTCACTCACTGCCTATCCTAATTCAGATCCTATGATTCACAACTCCCCGTGATGTTTTTCTCACTCCTAGTAGTGAATATAATATTACACACCCATACAATGCACACCACCCTGCGATGTTTTTCTGAAACCTATCCTACATTGCCACTGCATGTTTTCTGAACTCCCCATGCATACCACTCTGTGGTGCTTTTCTACATTCTACATTGTCACTCACTGCCTATCCTAATTCAGATCCTATGATTCACACCACCCCGTGATGTTTTTATCATTCCTACTAGTGAATGACCTGTTAGAATCCCTTGCAACGTGCACCACCCCGCGTTGTTTTTCAGAAACCTATCCTACATTGCACTACATGTTTCCTGACCTCCCCTCGCTGACCACCCCGTAGTGCTTTTCTCCATCCTACATTGCCACTCACGGCCTATGCTAATTCAGACCCTCTGATTCACACCACCCGTGATGTTTTTCTCACTCCTACTAGTCAATGTAATTTTACACACCCATACAATGCGCACCAGCCCGCGATGTACTTCAGAAACCTATCCTACATTGCCACTGCATGTTTCCGGACCTCCCCATTCTGACCACCTTTTGGTGCCTTTCTCCTTGCTACATTGCCTGTCACTCCCTATCCTAATTCAGACCCTCCGATTCACACCAACCCGTGATGTTTTTCTCACTCCTACTAGTGAATGTAATGTTACACACCCATACAATTCGCACAACCCCGCAATGCACTTCAGAAACCTATCCTACATTGCCACTACATGTTACCTGACCTCCCCATGCTGACCACCCAGTGGTGCTTTTCTCCAGCCTAGATTGTCACTCACTGCCTATCCTAATTCAGATCCTATGATTCACACCACCCCGTGATGTTTTTCTCACACCTACTAGTGAATGTAATGTTACATACCCATACAATGAGCACCACTCCCTGATGTTTTTCAGAAACTTATCCTACATTGCCACTGCATGTTTCCTGACCTCCACATGCTGACCATCCCGTGGTGCTTTTCTCCATCCTACATTGCAACTCACTGCCTATCCTTATTCAGAGCCTCCGAATCACACCACCCCGTGATATTTTTCTCACTCCTACTAGTGTATTGCCTGTTAGAAACCCCTACAATGCGCACCACCCCGCGATGTTTTTCAAAAACCTATCCTACATTGCCACTGCATGTTTCCTGACCTCCCAATGCTGACCACCCCGTGGTGATTTTCTCCATCTTACATTGCCACTCACTGCCTATACTTATTCAGACCCTCCAAATCACACCATGCCGTCATGTTTTTCTAACTCCTACTAGTGAATGAAATGTTAGAAACCCATACAATGCACACCACCCCGCGACGTTTTTCACAAACCTATTCTACATTTCCACAGTATATTTCCTGACCTCCCGATGCTGACCACCCCGTGCTGCTTTTCTCCATCCTACATTGCCACTCACTGCCTGTTCTTATTCAGACCCTCCGATTGACACCACCCCGTGATGTTTTTCTCACTCCTACTAGTTAATGTAATGTTACACACCCATATAATGCACACCACGACGCGATGTTCTTCATAAACCTATCCTACATTGCCACTGCATTTTTCCTGACCTCCCAATGCTGACAACCCCGTGGTGCTTTTCTCCATCCTACATTGCCACTGATTGCCTATCCTAATTCAGATCCTATGATTAACACCACCCCGTGATGTTTTTCTCACTCCTACTAGTGTATGTAATGTTACACACTCATACATTGTGCATCACCCTGCGATGTTTTTCAGAAACCTATCATACATTGACACTGCATGTTTCCTGACCTCCTGATGCTGACCACACCGTGGTGCTTTTCTCCATCCTACATTGCCAGTCACTTCTTATTCTTATTCAGATCATATGATTCACACCACCCCGTGATGTTTTTCTCACTCACACTAGTGAATGTAATGTTACAAACCCGTATAATGCGCACCATCCAGCGAAGTACTTCAGAAACCTATCCTACTTTGCCACTGCATGTTCCCGGACCTCCCCATGCTGAACACCCCGTGGTGATTTACTTCATCGTACATTGCCACTTACTGCCTATCCTAATTCATCGCTACGATTCACACCACCCAATGATGTTTTTCTCATTCCTACTAGTGAATGTAATGTTGCACACACATACAATGTGCACCAGAACGCGACGTTTTTCAGAAACCTATCCTACATTGCCACTGCATGTTTCCTGACCTCCCCATGGTGACCACCCCGTGGTGCTTTTCTCCATCCTAGATTGCCACTCACGGACTATCCTGAATCAGATCCTATGATTCACACCACCCCATGATGTTTTTCTCACTCCTACTAGTGAAAGAAATGTTACACACCCATAAATGTGCAAGATCCCGCGATGTTTTTCAGAAACCTCTCCTATATGGCCTCTGCATGTTTCCTAACCTCCCCATGCTGACCACCCCGGGGTGCTTTTCTCAATCCTACATTGCCACTCACGGCCTATCCTATTTCAGACACTCCGATTCACACCAGCCCGTGATGTTTTTCTCACTCCTACTAGTGAATGTAATGTTACACTCCCATAAAATGAGCACCACCCCGCGCTGATTTTTAGAAACCTATTTTACATTGCCACTGCATGTTTCATGACCTCCCCATGCTGACCACCCCGTGGTGCTTTTCTCCATCCTACATTGCCACTCACTTCCTATCCTTATTCAGACCCTCCAATTCACATCACCCCTTGATGTTTTTCTCACTCCTACTAGTGAATGTAATGTTACACAACCATACAATGCGCACCACCTGCGACGTTTTTCAGAAACCTATCCTACATTACCACTGCATGTTTCCTGACCTGTGCATGCTGACCACCCTGTAGTGCTTTTCTCCATCCTACATTGCCACTCACTGCCAATCCTAATTCAGATCCTATTATTCACACCACCCCGTGATGTTTTTCTCACTCCTACTAGTGAATGTAATGTTACATACCCATACAATGAGCACCACTCCCTGATGTTTTTCAGAAACCTATCCTACATTGCCACTGCATGTTTCCTGACCTCCACATGCTGACCATCCCGTGGTGCTTTTCTCCATCCTACATTGCAAGTCACTGCCTATCCTTATTCAGAGCCTCCGAATCACACCACCCCGTGATATTTTTCTCACTCCTACTAGTGTATTGCCTGTTAGAAACCCCTACAATGCGCACCACCCCGCGATGTTTTTCAAAAACCTATCCTATATTGCCACTGCATGTTTCCTGACCTCCCAATGCTGACCACCCCATGGTGATTTTCTCCATCTTACATTGCCACTCACTGCATATACTTATTCAGACCCTCCAAATCACACCATCCCGTCATGTTTTTCTAACTCCTACTAGTGAATGAAATGTTAGAAACCCATACAATGCACACCACCCCGCGACGTTTTTCACAAACCTATTCTACATTTCCACAGTATATTTCCTGACCTCCCCATGCTGACCACCCCGTGCTGCTTTTCTCCATCCTACATTGCCACTCACTGCCTGTTCTTATTCAGATCCTCCGATTGACACCACCCCGTGATGTTTTTCTCACTCCTACTAGTTAATGTAATGTTACACACCCATATAATGCACACCACGACGCGATGTTCTTCATAAACCTATCCTACATTGCCACTGCATTTTTCCTGACCTCCCAATGCTGACAACCCCGTGGTGCTTTTCTCCATCCTACATTGCCACTGATTGCCTATCCTAATTCAGATCCTATGATTAACACCACCCCGTGATGTTTTTCTCACTCCTACTAGTGTATGTAATGTTACACACTCATACATTGTGCATCACCCTGCGATGTTTTTCAGAAACCTATCATACATTGACACTGCATGTTTCCTGACCTCCTGATGCTGACCACACCGTGGTGCTTTTCTCCATCCTACATTGCCAGTCACTTCTTATTCTTATTCAGATCATATGATTCCCACCACCCCGTGATGTTTTTCTCACTCCCACTAGTGAATGTAATGTTACAAACCCATATAATGCGCACCATCCAGCGAAGTACTTCAGAAACCTATCCTACTTTGCCACTGCATGTTCCCGGACCTCCCCATGCTGAACACCCCCTGGTGATTTACTTCATCGTACATTGCCACTTACTGCCTATCCTAATTCATCGCTACGATTCACACCACCCAATGATGTTTTTCTCATTCCTACTAGTGAATGTAATGTTGCACACACATACAATGTGCACCAGAACGCGAAGTTTTTCAGAAACCTATCCTACATTGCCACTGCATGTTTCCTGACCTCCCCATGGTGACCACCCCGTGGTGCTTTTCTCCATCCTAGATTGCCACTCACGGACTATCCTGAATCAGATCCTATGATTCACACCACCCCGTGATATTTTTCTCACTCCTACTCGTGAATGTCCTGTTCGAAACCCTTACATTGCGCACCACCCCGTGATGTTTTTCAGAAACCTATCCTACATTGCCACTGCATGTTTCCTGACCTCCCCATGCTGACCACCCCGTGGTGCTTTTCTCCATCCTACATTGCCACTCACTGCCTATCCTAATTCAGACCCTCCAATTCACACGACCCCGTGATGTTTTTCTCACTCCTACTTGTGAATGTAATGTTACACACCCATACAATGCGCACCGCCCCTCGATGTTTTTCAGAAACCTATTCTACATTTCCACTGCATATTGACTGACCTACACATGCTGACCACCCCGTGGTGCTTTTCTCCATCCTAGATTGCCACTCACTGCCTATCCTAATTTAGACCCTCCGATTCACACAACCCCGTGATGTTTTTCACACTTCTACTAGTGAATGTAATGTTACACCCCCATACAACGCGCACCACCCCGCGATGTTTTTCAGAAACCTATCCTACATTACCACTGTATGTTTCCTGACCTGTGCATGCTGACCACCCTGTAGTGCTTTTCTCCATCCTACATTGCCACTCACTGCCAATCCTAATTCAGATCCTATGATTCACACCACCCCGTGATGCTTTTTTCACTCCTACTAGTGAATGTAATGTTACACACCCACACAATGCGCACCACCCCGCGATGTTTTTCCGAAACCTATCCTACATGGCCTCTGCATGTTTCCTGACCTCCGCATGCTGACCACCCTGTGGTGCATTTCCCATTACTACATTGCCACTCACTGCCTATCCTTATTCAGAGCCTCCGATTCACACCACCCCATGATATTTTTCTCACTCCTACTAGTGAATGGCCTGTTAGACACCCTTACAATGTGCACCACCCCGCGATGTTTTTCAGTAACCTTTCTACATTAGCACTGCCTTTTTCTTGACCTCCCCACGCTGACCACCCCGTGGTGCTTTTATACATCCTTCATTGCCACTCACTGCCTATCCTAATTCAGGCCCTCCGATTCACACCAACCCGTGATGTTTTTCTCACTCCTACTAGTGAATGTGTTGTTACACACTCATACAATGCTCATCACCCCGAGATGTTTTGCAGAAACCTATCCTACATTGCCACTGCATGTTTCCTGACCTCTCCAGGCTGACCACCCCGTGGTGCTTCTCTCCATCCTAGATGGCCACTCACGGACTACACTAATTCAGATCCTATGATTCACACCACCCCGTGATATTTTTCTCACTCCTACTAGTGAATGAAATGTTACACACCCATACAATGCGCATGAAACCGCGATGTTTTTCAGAAACCTATCCTACATTGCCACTGCATGTTTCCTGACCTCCCGATGCTGACCACACCTTGGTGCTTTTCTCCAATCTACATTGCCACTCACTGCCTATTCTATTTCAGATCCTATGACTCACACCACCCCGTGATGTTTTTCTCATTCCTAATAGTGAATGTAATATTACACTCCCATACAATGCGCACCACCCCGCGATGTTTTTCAGAAACCTATCCTATATTGCCACTGCATGTTTCCTGACCTCCTCATGCTGACCACCCCATGGTGCTTTTCTCCATCCTAGATTGCCCCTCACTGCCAATTCTAATTCACAACCTATTATTCACACCACCCCATGATGTTTTTCTCACTGCTACTAGTGCATGAAATGTTACAAACCCATACAATTCGCATGACCCCGCGATGTATTCAGAAACCTATCCTAAATTGCCACTGCATGTTTCCTGACCTCCCCATGCTGACCACCCCTTGGTGCTTTTCTCCAACGTACATTGCAACTCACTGCCTATTCTATTTCAGATCCTATGATTCACACCACCCTGTGATGTTTTTCTCACTCCTACTAGTGAATGTAATGTTACACACCCATATAATGCGCACCACTCCGCGATGTTCTTCAGAAACCTATCCTACATTGCCACTGCATGTTTCCTGACCTCCACATGCTGACCACACAGTGGTGCTTTTCTCCATCGTTTATGGCCACTCACGGACTATTGTAATTCAGATCCTATGATTCACACCACCCCGTGATGTTTTTCTCACTCCTACTAGTGAATGAAATGTTAGAAACCCATACAATGTGCACCAAGCCGCGATATTTTTAAGAAACCTATCCTATATTACCATGCATGTTTCCTGACCTCCCCATGCTGACCCCCACTTGGTGCCTTTCTCCATTCTACATTGCCACTCACTGCCTATCCTAATTCAGACCCTCCTATTAACACCACTCCGTGATGTTTTTTTCACTCCTACAAGTGAATGTAATGTTACACACCCATACAATGCGCACCACCCCACGATGTTTTTCAGAAATCTATACTACATTGCCACTGCATGGTTAACGACCTCCCCATGCTGACCACCTCGTGGTGCTTTTCTCAAACCTACATTGCCACTCACTGCCTATCCTTATTCAGACCTTCCGATTCACACCATTCCGTGACGTTTTTCTCACTCCTAGTAGTGAATGTAATGTTAGAAACCCATACAATGCGTGCCACCCCGCGATGTCTTTTACAAACCTATTCTACATTGCGACTGTATGTTTCCTGACCTCCCCATGCTGAACACCCCGTGGTGCTTTTCTCCATACTACATTGCCACTCATTGCCTATCCTAATTCAGATCCTATGATTCATACCATCCCGTGATGTTTTTCTCACTCCTACTAGTGAATGTAATGTTACACAGCGATACAATGCGCACCACCCCGCGATGTTTTTCAGAAACCTATCCTAAATTGCCACTGCATGTTTCCTGACCTCCCTATGCTGACCACCCCATGGTGCTTTTCTACATCCTACATTGCCACTCACTGCCTATCGTAATTCAGATCCTATGATTCAAACCACCCCGTGATGTTTTTCTCACTCCTAGTAGTGAATGTAATGTTACACACCCACACAATGCGCACCACCCCGCGATATTTTTCAGAAACCTATACCACCTTGCCACTGCATGTTTCCTGACCTCTCCATGCTGACCAAAGCATGGTGCTTTTCTCCCTACTACATTGCTACTCACTGCCTATACTTATTCAGTCCCTCCTATTCACACCACCCCGTGATGTTTTTTTCACTCCTACTAGTGAATGTAATATTACACACCCATACAATGCGCACCACCCCGCGATGTTTTTAGGAAACCTATCCTACATGGCCACTGCAAGTTTCCAGACCTCCCCATGCTGACCACCTCGTGGTGCTTTTCTCCATCCTACTTTGCCACACACTGCCTATCCTAATTCAGATCATATGATTCCCACCACCTCGTTATGTTTTTCTCACTCCTACTAGTGAATGTAATGTTTTACACCCATACAATGCGCATCACCCTGCGATGTTTCTCAGAAATCTCTCCAATATTGCCACAGCATGTTTCCTGACCTCCCCATGCTCACCGTACCGTAGTGCTTTTCTCCATCCTAGATGGCCACTCACTGCCTATCCTAATTCAGATCTTAGGATTCACACCACCCCATGATGTTTTTCTAACCCCTACGAGTGAATGTAATGTTACACCCCCATACAATGCGCACAACCACGCCATGTTTTTCAGAAACCTATCCTACATTGCCACTGCATGTTTCTTGACCTCCGCATGCTGACCACCCCGTGGTGATTTTCTCCATTCTACATTGCCACTCACTGCCTATCCTAATTCAGATCCTATGATTCACACCACCCCGTGATGTTTTTCTCACTCCTATTAGTGAATGTAATGTTACACACACATACAATGCGCACCACCCCGCGATGTACTTCAGAAACCTATCCTACATTGTAACTACATGTTTCCTGACCTCCCCATGCTGACGACCCCGTGGTGCTTTTTTCCAGCCAACATTGCCACTCACTTCCTATCCTTATTCAGACCCTCCGATTCACAGCACCCCGTGATGTTTTTCTCACTCCTACTAGTGAATGTAATGTTAGAAACCCATACAATGTGCACCACCCGGCGAAGTTTTTAAGAAACCTATCCTACATTGCCACTGCATGTTTCCAGAACTCCCCATGGTGACCTCCCCTTGGTGCTTTTCTCCAACCTACATTGCCACTCACTGCCTATCCTAATTCAGATCATATGATTCCCACCACCTCATTATGTTTTTCTCACTCCTACTAGTGAATGTAATGTTACACACCCATACAATGCGCACAACCCCGCGATGTTTCTCCGAAATCTATCCTACATTGCCACAACATGTTTCCTGACCTCCCCATGCTGACCACCCTGTAGTGCTTTTCTCCATTCTAGATTGCCACTCACTGCCTATCCTATTTCAGGTCCTATGATTCACACCACCCGTGATGTTTTTCTCACTCCTACTAGTGAATGGCCTGTAAGAAACCCTTACAAAGTGCACCACCCCACCATGTTTTTCAGAAAGCTATCCTACATTGCCACTGCATGTTTCCTGACCTCCCCATATTGAGCACCCAGTGGTACGTTCCTCCATCCTACATTGCTACTCACTGCCTATCCTTATTCAGACCCACCGATTCACACCACCCTGTGATGTTTTTCTCACTCCTACTAGTGAATGTAATGTTAGAAACCCATACAATGCACACCACCCCGCGATGTTTTTCAGAAACCTATCCTACATTGCCATTGCATGTATCCTTACCTCCCAATGCTGACCACACCGTAGTGCTTTTCCCCATCCTACATTGACTCTCATTGCTTATCCTAATTCAGATTCTCCGATTCACACCAACCCATGATATTTTTCTCACTCCTACTAGTGAAGGTAATGTTACACACCCATACAATGCGGACGACCTCGCAATGTTTTTCAGAAACCTATCTTACATAGCCACTGCATGTTTCCTGACCTTCCCATGCTGACCACCCCGTGGTGCTTTTCTCAATCCTACATAGCCACTCATCGTCTTTTCCTCATTCAGACCCTCCAATTCTCACCACCCCGTGATGTTTTTCTCACTCCTACTAGTGAATGTAATGTTACACACCCATACAGTGGGCATCACCCCGCTATGTTTTTCAGAAATCTATACTACATTGCCACTGCATGTTTCAAGACCTCCCCATGCTGACCACAACGTGGTGCTTTTCTCCATCCCACTTTGCCACTCACTGCCTATCCTAATTCAGATCATATGATTCCCACCACCTCGTTATGTTTTTCTCACTCCTACTAGTGAATGTAATGTTACACACCCATACAATGCGCACGACCCCGCGATGTTTCTCACAAATCTCTCCTCCATTGCCACAGCATGTTTCCTGACCTCCCCATGCTGACCACACTGTAGTGCTTTTCTCCATTCTAGATTGCCACTCACTGCCTATCCTAATTCAGATCCCATGATTCACACCAACCCGTGATGTTTTTCTCACTCCTACTAGTGAATGAAATGTTAGAAACCCATACAATGCGCACCACCCCGCGATGTTTTTTCAGAAACCTATTCTACATTGCCACCGTATGTTTCCTGACCTCCCCATGCTGACCAACCCGTGGTGCTTTTCTCCATCCTGCATTGCAACTCACTGCCTATCCTAATTCAGATCCGATGATTCACACCACCCTGTGATGTTTTTCTCACTCCTACTAGTGAATGTAATGTTACACACCCATACAATGCGCACCACCCCGCAATGTTTTTCAGAAACCTATACTACATTGCCACTGCATGTTTCCTGACCTCCCCATGCTGACCACCCCGTGGTGCTTTTCTCCATCCTACATTGCCACTCACTGCCTATCCTAATTCAGACCCTCCGATACACAAGACCCCGTGATGTTTTTCTCACTCCTACTTGTGAATAGAATGTTACACACCCATACAATGCGCACCAACCCCTGATGTTTTTCAGAAACCTATGCTACATTGCCACTGCATGTTTCCTGACCTCCCCATTCTGACCAACTCGTGGTTCTCTTCTCCATCCTACATTGCCACTCACTGCCTATGCTAATTCAGATCCTATGATTCACACCACCCCGTGATGTTTTTCTCACTCCTACTAGTGAATGGAGAGTTAGAAACCCTTACAATGCGCACCACCCTGCAATGTTTTTCAGAAACCTATTCTACATTTCCATTGCATGTTTCCTGACCTCCCCATGCTGACCACCCCGTGGTGCTTTTCTCCCTCCAACATTGCCACTCACTGTGTATCCTAATTCAGATCCTATGATTCAGACCACCCCATGATGTTTTCCTCACTCCTACTAGTGAATGTAATGTTACACATCCATACCATGCGCAACGCCCGCGATGTTTTTCAGAAACTTGTCCTACATTGCCACTGCATGTTTCCTGACCTCCCAATGCTGACCACCCCGTGGTGTTTTTCTCCATCCTACATAGCCAATCACCGCCTATCCTTATTCAGACCCTCCAATTCACACCACCCAGTGATGTTTTTCTCACTTCTACTACTGAATGTAATGTTACACACCCATACAATGCGCAACACCCCGCGATGTTTTTCAGAAACCTATCCTACATTGCCACTGCATGGTTCCTGATCTCTCCATGCTGACCACCCCGTGGTGCTTTTCTCCAAGCTAGATGGCCACTCACTGCCTATCCTAATTCAGATCCTATGATTCACACCACCTCGTGATGTTTTTCTCACTCCTACTCGTGTATGTAATGTTACACACCCCTACAATGCGCACAACCCCGTGATGTTTTTCAGAAACCCATCCTATATTGCCACTGCATGGTTCCGGACTTCGCCATGTTGACCACCCTGTGGTGGTTTTCTCCGTCCTACATTGCCACTCACAGACTATCCTAATTCAGATCCTATGATTCACACCACCTGTGATGTTTTTCTCAATCCTACTAATGAATGGCATGTAAGAAACCCTTACAATGCGCACCACCCCGCGATGTTTTTCAGAAACCTATCCTACATTGCCACTGCATGTTTCCTGACCTCCACATGCTGACCACCCCGTGGTGCTTTGCTCCATCCTAGATGGCCACTCACTGCGTATCATAATTCAGAACCTATAACTGACACCACCCCGTGATGTTTTTCTCACTCTTAGTAGTGAATGTAATGTTACACAAACATGCAAGGCGCACCACCCCACGATGTTTTTCAGAAACCTATCCTACATTGCCACTGCCTGTTTCCTAACCTCCCCATGCTGACCACCCCGTGGTGCTTTTCTCCGTCCTAGATTGCCACTCACTGCCTATCCTATTCAGATCCTATGATTCACACCGCCACGTGATGTTTTTCTCAATCCTACTAGTGAATGTAATGCTACACACCCATATAATGCGCACTACCCTGTCATGTTTTTTAAAAACATATCCTATATTGCCACTGCATGTTTCTTGACCTCCCCATGCTAACCACCCCGTGGTGCTTTTCTCCATCCTACATTGCCACTCCCTGCCTATCCTAATTCAGATCCTATGATTCACACCCCCCGTGATGTTTTTCTCAATCCTACTAATGAATGTAATGTTACACACCCATATAATGCGCACTACCACGTGATGTTTCTCAAAAACCTATCCTACATTGCCACTGCATATTTCCTGACCGCCCCATGCTAAGCACCCCGTGGTACTTATCTCCATCCTACATTGCCACTCACTGCCTATCCTTATTCAGACCCTCCGATTCACACCACCCCGTGATGTTTTTCTCTCTCCTACTAGTGAATGTAATGTTACACACCCATGCAATGCGCACCACCCCACAATGTTTTCCAGAAACCTATCCTACTTTGCCACTGCATGTTTCCTGACTCCCCATGCTGACCACCCCGTGTTGCTCTTCTCCATCCTACATTGCCACTCACTGCCTATGCTAATTCAGATCCTATGATTCACACCACCCCGTGATGTTTTTCTCACTCCTTCTAATGAATGGCCTGTTAGAAACCCTTACAATGCACACCACCCCCCGATGTATTTCAGAAACGTATCCTACGTTGCCAATGCATGTTTCCTGACCTCCCCATGCTGACCACCCAGTGGTACTTTTCTCCATCCTACATTGCTACTCACTGCCTATCATTATTCAGTCCCTCCTCTTCAAACCACCCCGTGATGTTTTTCTCACTCCTAACAGTGAATGTAATGTTACACACCCATACAATGCACACCACCTCGTGATGTTTTTCAGAAACCTATACTACATTGCCACTGTATGGTTCCTGACTTCCCCATGCTGACCACCACGTGGTGCTTTTCTCTATCCTACATTGCCACTCACTGCCTATCCTAATTCTGACCCTCCGATTCTCACCACACCGTGATGTTTTTCTCACTCCTACTAGTGAATGTAAAGTGACACACACATACAGTGCGTCCCACATCAAGATGTTATTCGGAAACCTATCCTAGATTGCCACAGCATGTTTGCTGACCTCCCCATGCTGACCACACCGTGGTGCTTTTCTACATCCTAGATTGCCACTCACTGCCTATCCTAATTCACATCCTATTTTTCACACCACCCCGTGATGTTGTTCTCACTTCTAATAGTGAATGTAATGTTACACACCCATACAATGCCAACCGCACCGCGATGTACTTCAGAAAACTATCCTACTTTGCCACTACATGTTTCCAGACCTCCCCATGCTGACCACCCCGTGGTGCTTTTCTCCTTCCTAGATGGCCACTCACTGCCTATCCTTATTCAGACCCTCCGATTCACACCACCCCTTAATGCTGTTCTCACTCCTATTAGTGAATGTAATGTTACAAACCCATGCAATGCACACCACCCGCAATGTTTTTCAGAAACCTATCCTACATTGCCACTGCATGTTTCCTGACCTCCCCATGCTGACCACCCCGTGGTACTTTTCTCCATTCTACATTGCCACTCACTATCTAACCTTACTGAGATCCTATGATTCAGACCACCCCGTGATGTTTTTCTCACGCCTACTAGTGAATGTAATGTTAATATCCCATACAATGCACACCACCCACGATGTTTTTCAGAAACCTATCCTACATTGCCACTGCATGTTTCCTGACCTCCCCATGTTGAGCCCCCTTTGGTGCTTTTCTCCATCCTACATTTCCACTAGCTCCCTATCCTAATTCAGACACTCTGATTTACACCACCCCGTGATGTTTTTCTCACTCCTACTAGTGAATGTAATGCTACACACACATACAATGCGCACGACCCCGCGATGTTTTTCAGAAACCTATTCTACATTGCCACTGCATGTTTCCTGACCTCACCATGCTGACCACACCGTGGTGCTTTTCTCCATCTTACATTCACTCACTGCATATCCTAAATCTCATCCTATGATTCACACCCTCCCATGATGATTTTCTCACTCCTACTATTGAATGAATGTTACACACCCGTACAATGCAAAGAACCCAGCGATGTTTTTCAGAAATCGATTCTACATTGCCACTGCATGTTTCCTGACCTCCCCATGCTGACCACACAGTGGTGTTTTTTTCCATCCTGGATTGCCACTTCCTGCCTATCCTAATTCAGACCCTATGATTCACACCATTCCGTGATGTTTTTCTCACTTCTAGTAGTGAATGTAATGTTACACACCCATACAATGAGCACCACCCCGCGATGTTTTTCAGAAACCTATCCTACATTGCCACTGCATGTTTCCTGACTCCCCATGCTGATCACCCCGTGTTGCTCTTCTCCATCCTACATTGCCACTCACTGCCTATACTTATTCAGACCCTCCAAATCACACCACCCCGTGATATTTTTCTCACTCCTACTAGTGAATGGCCTGTTAGAAACCCTTATAATGCACACGACCCTGCGATGTTTTTCAGAAACCTATCCTAAATTGCCAATGCATGTTTCCTGACCTCCCGATGCTGACCACCCCGTGGTGCTTTTCTCCATCCTACATTGCTACTCACTGCCTATCATTATTCAGTCCTCCTCTTCACACCACCCCGTGATGTTTTCTCACTCCTACTAGTGAATGTAATGTTAGAAACCCATACAATGCGCACGACCCCGCGATGTTTTTCAGAAACCTATACTACATTGCCAGAGCATGGTTCCTGACCTCCCCATTCTGACCACCCCGTGGTGCTTTTCTCCATCCTACAATGCCACTCACTGCCTATCCTAATTCAGACGCTCCGATTCAGACCACCCTGTGATGTTTTTCTCACTCCTACTAGTGAATGTAATGTGACACACACATACAATGCGCACCACCCCACGATGTTTTTCAGAAACCTATCCTACATTGCCACTGCATGTTTCCTGACCTCCCCATGCTGACCACCCCGTGGTGCTTTTCTCCATCCTGCATTGCAACTCACTGCCTATCCTAATTCAGACACTCCGAATCACACCGCCCCGTGATGTTTTTCTCACTCCTACTAGTGAATAGAATGTTACACACCCATACAATGCGCACCAACCCGCGATGTTTTTCAGAAACCTATCCTACATTACCACTGCATGTTTCCTGACCTCTCCATGCTGACCACAACGTGTTGCTTTTCTCCAACTTACATTTCCCCTCACTGCCTATCCTAATTCAGATCATTTGATTCCCACCACCTCATTATGTTTTTTCTCACTCCTACTAGTGAATGTAATGTTACACACCCATACAATGCGCACCACCCCACGATGTTTCTCAGAAATCTATCCTACATTGCCACAGAATTTTTCCTGACCTCCCCATGCTGACCAACCCGTGGTGCTTTTCTCCATCCTACATTGAGACTCACTGCCTATCCTAATTAAGACGCTCCGATTCACACCACCCCGTGATGTTTTTCTCACTCCTACTCGTGAATGTAATGTTACACACCCATACAATGCGCACCAATACGCGATGTTTCTCAGAAACCTATTCTACATTGCCACTGCATATTTCCTGACCTCACCATGCTGACCACCCCGTGGTGCTTTTCTCCATCCTACATTGCACTTACTGCCTATCCTAATTCAGATCCTATGATTCACACCAGCCCATGATGATTTTCTCACTCCTACTATTGAATGTATGTTACACACCCATACAATGCGCACCTCCCGCGATGTTTTTCAGAAACCTATCCTACATTGCCACTGCTTGTTTCCTGACTTCCCCAAGCTGACCACCCCGTTGTACTTTTCTACATCCTACATTGACACTCACTGCCTATCCTAACTCAGATCCTATGATTCAAACCACCCCGTGATGTTTTTCTCACTCCTACTACTGAATGGCTTGTTAGAAACCCTTACAATGTGCACCACCCCGCGATGTTTTTCAGAAAGCTATCCTACCTTGCCGCTGCATGTTTCCTGACCTCCCCATGGTGGCCACAGCGTGGTGCTTTTCTCCATCCTACATTGCCACTCACTGCCTTTTGTAATTCAGACCCTCCTATTCACACCACCCTGTGATGTTTTTCTCACTCATACTAGTGAATGTAATGTTACACACCATACAATGCGCACGACCCCGCGATGTTTTACAGAAACCTATCCTACATTGCCACGGCATGTTTCCTGACCTCCCCATGCTGAGCCCACTTTGGAGCTTTTCTCCATCCTACATTGCCACTCACTGCCTATCCTAATTCAGACCCTCCGATTCACACCACCCCGTGATGTTTTTCTCACTCCTACTTGTGAATGTAATATTACACACCCATAGAATGCGCACGACCCCGCGATGTTTTTCAGAAACCTATTCTACATTGCCACTGCATGTTTCCTGACCTCACCATGCTGACCACCCCAAAGTGCTTTTCTCCATCCTACATTGCACTCATTGCCTATCCTATTCAAATCCTATGATTCACACCACACCGTGATGTTTTTCTCACTCCTACTAGTGAAAGGACAGTTAGAAACTCTTACAATGCGCACCACCCTACGATGGATTTCAGAAACCTATTCTACCTTTCCACTCCATGTATCCTGACCTCCCCATGCTGACCACCCCGTGGTGCTTTTCTCCCTCCTCCGTGGCAACTCACTGCCTATCCTAATTCAGATCCTATGATTCAGTCCACCCCGTGATGTTTTTGTCACTCCTACTTGTGAATGTAATTTTACACACCCATACAATGCGCACCACCACGCGATGTACTTCAGAAACCTACCTACATTGCCACTACATGTTTCCTGACCTCCCCATGCTGACCACCCCGTGGTGCTTTTCACCATCCTACATTGCCACTCACTTCCTATCCTTATTCAGACCCTCTGATTCACACCACCCCTTGATTTTTTTCTCTCTCCTACTAGTGAATGTAATGTTACACACCCATACACTGCGCACCACCCCGTGATGTTTTTCAGAAACCTATCCTTCATTGCCACTGCATGTTTCCTGACCTCCCCATGCTGAGCCCACTTTGGTGCTTTTCTGCAACCTACATTGCCACTCACTGCCTATCCTAATTCAGACCCTCCGATTCACACCACCCCGTGATGCTTTTCTCACTCCTACTAGTGAATATAATGTTACACACCCATATAATGCGCACCGCCCCACGATGTACTTCAGAAACCTATCCTACTTTCCCACTGCATGTTTCCTGATTTCCCCATGCTGACCAGCCCGTGGTGTTTTCTCCATCCTACATTGCCCCTCACTGCCTATCCTAATTCAGACCCTCCGATTTACACAACCCCATGATGTTTTTCTCACTCCTACTAGTGAATGTAATGTTACACACCCATAAAATGCGCACCACCATGCGATGTTTTTCAGCAACCTATCCTATATTGCCACTGCATGTTTCCTGTCCTCCCCATGCTGACCACCCCGTGGTGCTTTTCTCCATCCTACATTGCCACTCACTGCCTATCCTAATTCAGATCCTATGATTCACACCACCCCGTGATGTTTTTCTCACTCCTACTAGTGAATGTAATATTACACACCCATACAATGCGCACCACCACGCGATGTTTTTCAGAAACCTATCCTATATTGCCACTGCATGTTTCCTGACCTCCTCATGCTGACCACCCCGTGGTGCTTTTCTCCGTCCTACATTGCCACTCACTGACTATCCTAATTCAGATCGTATAATTCCCACCACCTCGTGATGTTTATCTCACTCCTACTAGTGAATGGCCTGTTAGAAACCCTTACAATGTGCACCTCACCGCTTTGTTTTTCAGAAAACTATCCTACATTGCCACTGCATGTTTCCTGAACTCCCCATGCTTACCACCCCGTGGTGCTTTTCTAAACCCTACATTGCCAATCACTGCCTATCCTTATTCAGACCCTCCGATTCCCACCACCCGTGATATTTTTCTCACTCCTACTAGTGAATGGCCTGTTAGAAACCCTTACAATGCGCACCACACCATGAAGTTTTTCAGAAACCTACCCTCCATTTCCACTGCATGTTTCCTGACCTCCCCATATTGACCATCCCGTGGTACGTTTTTCCATCCTATATTGCTACTCACCGCCTATCCTTATTCAGACCCACTGATTCACACACCCCGTGATGTATTTCTCACTCCTACTAGTGAATGTAATGTTAGAAACCCATACAATGCGCACCACCCCGAGATCTTTTTCAGAAACCTATCCTACATTGCCACTGCATGTATCCTTACCTCCCCATGATGACCACCCCGTAGTGCTTTTCTCCATCCTACATTGACTCTCACTGCTTATCCTAAATCTGACTCTCCGATTCACACCAACCCGTGATGTTTGTCTCACTCCTACTCGTGAATGTAATGTTACACACCCATACAATGCACACCAACTCACGATGTATTTCAGCAGCCTATCCTACATTTCCAATGCATGTTTCATGACATCCCCATGCTGACCACCCCGTGTTGCTTTTTTCCATCCTACATTGCCATTCAGTGCCCATCCTAATTCGAACACTCCGATTCACACAACCCCGTGATGTTTTTCTCATTCCTAATTGTGAATGCAATGTTACAAACGCATACAATGCGCACGACCCCGCGATGTTTTTCAAAAACCTATCCTATATTGCCACTGCATGTTTAGTGACCTGCTCATGCTGACCACCCCGTGGTGCTTTTCTCCATACTACATGGCCACTCAATGCCTATCCTAATTTACACAATCCGATTCACACTTCCCCGTGATGTTTTTCTCACTCCTACTAGTGAATGTAATGTTACACATCTATAAAATGCGCACCACCTCGCGATGTTTTTCAGAAACCTATCCTACATTGCCATTGCATGTTTCCTGACCTCCCAATTCTGAACACCCCGTGGTGCCTTTCTCCATCCTACATTGACACTCACCGCCTATCCTTATTCAGACCCTCCGATTCACACCACCCCGTGATGTTTTTCTCACTCCTACTACTGAATGTAACTTTACACACCCATACAATGCGCAACACTCCACGTTGTTTTCAGAACCCTATCCTACATTGCCACTACATGTTTCCTGACCTCCCCATGCTGACCACCCCGTGGTGCTTTTCGCCATCCTACATTGCCACTCACTTCCTATGCTTATTCAGACCCTCCGATTCACACCACCCCTTGATTTTTTTCTCACTCCTACTAGTGAATGTAATGTTACACACCCATACACTGCGCACCACCCCGCGATGTTTTTCAGAAACCTATCGTTCATTGCCACTGCATGTTTCCTCACCTCCCCATGCTGAGCCCACTTTGGTGCTTTTCTCCATCCTACATTGCCACTCACTGCCTATCCTAATTCAGACCCTCTGATTCACAAAACCCCATGATGTTTTCCTCACTCCTACTAGAGAATATAATGTTACACACCCATATAATGTGCACCACCCCGCGATGTACTTCAGAAACCTATCTTACTTTCCCACTGCATGTTTCCTGATTTCCCCATGCTGACAAGCCCGTGGTGTTTTCTCCATCCTACATTGCCCCTCACTGCCTATCCTAATTCAGACCCTCCGATTTACACAACCTCGTGATGTTTTCTCACTCCTACTAGTGAATGTAATGTTACACACCCATAAAATGCGCACCACCATGCGAGGTTTTTCAGCAACCTATCCTATATTGCCACTGCATGTTTCCTGTCCTCCGCATGCTGACCACCCCGTGGTGCTTTTCTCCATCCTACATTGCCACTCACTGCCTATCCTAATTCAGATCCTATGATTCACACCACCCCGGGATGTTTTTCTCACTCCTACTAGTGAATGTAATATTACACACCCATACAATGCGCACCACCACGCGATGTTTTTCAGAATCCTATCCTATATTGCCACTGCATGTTTCCTGACCTCCTCATGCTGACCACCCCGTGGTGCTTTTCTCCGTCCTACATTGCCACTCACTGACTATCCTAATTCAGATCGTATAATTCCCACCACCTCGTGATGTTTATCTCACTCCTACTAGTGAATGGCCTGTTAGAAACCCTTACAATGTGCACCTCACCGCGTTGTTTTTCAGAAAACTATCCTACATTGCCACTGGATGTTTCCTGAACTCCCCATGCTTACCACCCCGTGGAGCTTTTCTAAACCCTACATTGCCAATCACTGCCTATCCTTATTCAGACACTCCGATTCCCACCACCCGTGATATTTTTCTCACTCCTACTAGTGAATGGCCTGTTAGAAACCCTTACAATGCACACCACCCCGCGATGTTTTTCAGAAACCTATCCTACATTGCCAATGCATGTTTCCTGACCTCCCCATGCTGACCACCCCGTGGTGCTTTTCTCCATCCTACATTGGCACTCGCTGCCTATCATTATTCAGTCCCTCCTCTTCACACCACCCCTTGTTCTTTTTCTCACTCCTACTAGTGATTGTAATTTTACACAACCATACAATGCGCACCACCCCGCGATGTATTTCAGAAACCTATACTAAATTGCCACTGCATGGTTCCTGACCTCCCCATGCTGACCACCCCGTGGTTCTTTTCTCCATCCTACATTGCTACTCACTCCCTATACTAATTCAGACCCTCCGATTCACACCACCCCGTGATGTTTTTCTCACTCATACTAGTGAATGTAATGTGACACACACATACAATGCGCACCACCCTACGATGTTTTTCGGAAACTATCCTACATTGCCACGGCACGTTTCCTGACCTCCTCATGCTCAACTCCCCGTGGTTCTTTTCTCCATCCTACATTGCAACTCACTGCCTATCCTAATTCAGACATTCTGATTCACACCACCCAGTGATGTTTTTCTCACTCCTACTAGTAAATAGAATGTTACACACCCATACAATGCGCACCAACCCGCGATGTTTTTCAGAAACCTATCCTACATTGCCACTGCATGTTTCCAGAACTCCCCATGCTGACCACCCCATTGTGCTTTTCTACATCCTACATTGCAACTCACTTCCTATCCTAATTCAGATCCTATGATTCACACCACCCCATGATGTTTTTCTCACTCCTCCTACTGAATGTAATGTTAGAAACCCATACAATGCGCACCACCCCGCGATGTTTTTGAGAAACCTATCCTACATTGCCAGTGCATGTATCCTTACCTCGCCATGCTGACCACCCCGTAGTGCTTTTCTCCATCCTATATTGACTCTCACTGCTTATCCTAATTCTGACTCTCTGATTCACACCAACCCGTGATGTTTTTTTCACTCCTACTATTGAATGTAATGTTACACACTCATACAATGCACACCAACTCGCGATGTTTTTCAGCAGCCTATTCTACATTGCCACTGCATGTTTCCTGACCTCCTCATGCTGACCACCCAGTGGTGATTTTCTCCATCCTACATTGCCACTCACTGCCTATCCTAATTCAGACAACACAATTCACACTTCCCCGTGATGTTTTTCTCACTCCTACT
Source organism: Cavia porcellus (assembly GCF_034190915.1). Lineage (NCBI taxonomy): Eukaryota > Metazoa > Chordata > Mammalia > Rodentia > Caviidae > Cavia > Cavia porcellus. The sequence goes on along the minus strand of NW_026947507.1, from coordinate 58,238,889 downwards.
AGTGAATGTAATGTTACACATCCATAAAAAGCGCACCACCTCGTGATGTTTTTCAGAAACCTATACTACATTGCCATTGCATGTTTCCTGACCTCCCAATGCTGACCAGCCAGGGGTGCTTTTCTCCATCCTACATTGCCACTCACCGCCTATCCTTATTCAGACCCTCTGATTCCCACCACCCCGTGATGTTTTTCTCACTCCTACTACTGAATGTAATGTTACAAACCCATACAATGCGCAACACCCCACGTTGTTTTCAGAAACCTATCCTACATTGCCACTGCGTGTTTCCTGACCTACAAATGCTAACCACGCCGTGGTGCTTTTCTCCATCCTAGATGGCCACTCACTGCCTATCCTAATTCAGATCCTATGATTCACACCACCCCGTGATGTTTTGCTCACTCCCACTAGTGAATGTAATATTACACACCCATATAATGCGCACCACCCCGCGATGTACTTCAGAAACCTATTCTACATTGCCACTGCATGTTTCCTGACTTCCCCATGCTGACCACCCCGTGGTGCTTTTCTCCATTCTAGATTGCCACTCCCTGCCTATCCTAATTTAGATCCTATGATTCACACAACCGCGTGATGTTTTTCTCACTCCTACTCGTGAATGTAATGTTACACACCCATACAATGCGCACCACTACGGGATGTTTTTCAGAAACCTATCCTATATTGCCACTGCATGTTTCCTGACCTCGCCATGCTGACCACCCCGTGGTGCTTTTCTCCGTCCTACATTGCCACTCACTGACTATCCTAATTCAGATCGTATTATTCACACCACCTCGTGATGTTTATCTCACTCCTACTAGTGAATGGCCTGTTAGAAACCGTTACAATGTGCACCACCCCGCGATGTTTTTCAGAAACCTGTCCTACATTGCCACTGCATGTATCCTTACTTCCCCATGCTGACCACCCCGTAGTGCTTTTCTCCATCCTATATTGACTCTCACAGCTTATCCTAATTCTGACTCTCCGATTTACACCAACCCGTGATGTTTTTCTCACTCCTACTAGTGAATGCAATGTTACACACCCATACAATGCACACCAACTCGCGATGTTTTTCAGCAGCCTATCCTGCATTGCCAATGAATGTTTCCTGAGCTCCCCATGCTGACCACCCCGTGGTGCTTTTTTCCATCCTACATTGCCACTCACTGCCTATCCTAATTCAGACACTCCGATTCACACCACCCCGTAATGTTTCTCTCACTCTTAATTGTGAATGTAATGTTACACACCCATACAATGCGAACGACCCCGCGATGTTTTTCAAAAACCTATCCTCCATTGCCACTGCATGTTTCCTGACTTCCTCATGCTGACCACCCCGTGGTGGTTTTCTACATCCTACATTGCCACTCACTGCCTTTCCTAATTCAGACCCTCCGATTCCCACCACCCCGTGATGTTTTTCTCACTCCTACAACTGAATGTAATGTTACAAACCCATACAATGCGCAACACCCCTCGTTGTTTTCAGAAACCTATCCTACATTGCCACTGCGTGTTTCCTGACCTACAAATGCTAACCACGCCGAGGTGCTTTTCTCCATCCTAGATAGCCTCTCACTGCCTATCCTAATTAAGATCCTATGATTGACACCACACCGTGATGTTTTTCTCACTCCTACTAGTGAATGTAATGTTACACACTCATACAATGCGCACCACCCCGCGATGTTTTTCAGAAACCTATCCTACATTGTCACGGCATGTTTCCTGACCTCCCCATGCTGACCAACCCGTAGTGCTTTTTTACATCCTACATTGCCACTCACTTCATATCCTTATTCAGATCCTATGATTCACACCACCCCGTGATATTTTTCTCACTCCTATTAGTGAATGGCCAGTTAGAAACCCTTACAATGCGCACCACCCTCCGATGGTTTTCAGAAACCTATTCTACCTTTCCACTGCATGTTTCCCGACCTCCCCATGCTGACCACCCCGTGGTGCTTTTCTCCGTCCTACATTGCCACTCACTACCTATACTAATTCAGATCCTATGATTCAGTCCACCCCGTGATGTTTTTCTCACTCCTACTAGTGAATGTAATGTTACACACCCATACAATGCGCACCACCACGCGATGTACTTCCGAAACCTTACCTACATTGCCACTACATGGTTCCTGACCTCCCCATGCTGACCACCCCGTGGTGCTTCTCACACTCCTACATTTCCACTCACTTCCTATCCTTATTCAGACCCTATGATTCACACCACCCCTTTATTTTTTTCTCACTCCTACTTGTGAATGTCATGTTACACACCCATACAATGCGCACCACCCCACGATGTTTTTCAGCAACCTATCCTATATTGCCACTGCATGTTTCCTGATTTCACCATGCTGACCACCCCGTGGTGCTTTTATCCATCCTACATTGCCACTCACTGCCTATCCTAATTCAGACCCTCCGATTCACACCACCCCGTGAAGTTTTTCTCACTCCTACTAGTGAATGTAATGTTACACACCCATACAATGCGCACCACCATGCGATGTTTTTCAGCAACCTATCCTATATTGCCACTGCATGTTTCCTGACGTCCCCATGCTGACCACCCCGTGGTGGTTTTCTTTATCCTACCTTGCCACTCACTGCCTATGCTAATTCAGATCCTATGATTCACAACACCCCGTGATGTTTTTCTCACTACTAACATTGAATGTACTGTTACACACCTATACCATGCGCACCAGCGCGATGTTTTTCAGAAACCTATCCTACATTGCCACTGCATGGTTCCTGAACTCCCCATGCTGACCACCCCGTATTGCTTTTCTCCATTCTAGATTGCCACTCACTACTTATCCTAATTCAGATCGTGTTATTCACACCACCCCGTGATGATTTTCTCACTCCTACTAGTGAATGGCCTTTTAGAAACCCTTACAATGTGCACCACCCCGCTTTGTTTTTCAGAAAAGTATCCTACATTGCCACTGGATGTTTGCTGACATCCCCATGCTGACCACCCCGTGGTGCTTTTCTCCACCCTACTTGCCACTCACTGCCTATCCTTATTCAGAGCCTCCGATTCCCCCCACCCCGTGATATTTTTCTCACTCCTACTATTGAATGGCCTGTTAGAAACCCTTACAATGTGCACCACCCCGTGATGTTTTTCAGAAACCTATCCTACATTGCCACTGCATGTTTCCTGACCTCCCCACATTGACCACCCCGTGGTACGTTTCTCCATCCTACTTTGCTACTCACTGCCTATCCTTATTCAGACCCTCCGATTCACACCACCCCGTAATGTTTTTCTCACTCCTACTAGTGAATGTAATGTTAGAAACCCATACAATGCGCACCACCCCGCGGTGTTTTTCAGAAACCTATTCTACATTTCCACTGCATGTATCCTTACCTCCCCATGTTGACCACCCAGGGGTGCTTTTCTCCATCCTACATTACCACTCACCGCCTATCCTTATTCAGACCCTCCGATTCCCACCACCCCGTGATGTTTTTCTCACTCCTACTACTGAATGTAATGTTACAAACCCATACAATGCGCAACACCCCACGTTGTTTTCAGAAACCTATCTTACATTGCCACTGCGTGTTTCATGACCTACAAATGCTAACCACGCCGTGGTGCTTTTCTCCATCCTAGATGGCCACTCACTGCCTATCCTAATTCAGATCCTATGATTCACACCACCCCGTGATGTTTTGCTCACTCCCACTAGTGAATGTAATATTACACACCCATATAATGCGCACCACCACGCGATGTTTTTCAGAATCCTATCCTACATTGCCACTGCATGTTTCCTGACTTCCCCATGCTGACCACCCCGTGGTGCTTTTCTCCATCCTACATTGCCAATCACTGCCTATCCTAATTCAGATCCTATGATTCACACCACCCCGGGATGATTTTCTCACTCCTACTAGTGAATGTAATATTACACACCCATACAATGCGCACCACCACGCGATGTTTTTCAGAATCCTATCCTATATTGCCACTGCATGTTTCCTGACCTCCTCATGCTGACCACCCCGTTTTGCTTTTCTCCGGCCTACATTGCCACTCACTGACTATCCTAATTCAGATCGTATAATTCCCACCACCTCGTGATGCTTATCTCACTCCTACTAGTGAATGGCCTGTTAGAAACCCTTACAATGTGCACCTCACCGCGTTGTTTTTCAGAAAACTATCCTACATTGCCACTGCATGTTTCCTGAACTCCCCATGCTTACCACCCCGTGGAGCTTTTCTAAACCCTACATTGCCAATCACTGCCTATCCTTATTCAGACACTCCGATTCCCTCCACCCGTGATATTTTTCTCACTCCTACTAGTGAATGGCCTGTTAGAAACCCTTACAATGCGCACCACACCACGATGTTTTTCAGAAACCTATCCTCCATTGCCACTGCATGTTTCCTGACCTCCCCATATTGACCATCCCGTGGTAGCTTTCTCCATCCTATATTGCTACTCACCGCCTATCCTTATTCAGACCCACTGATTCACACACCCCGTGTTGTATTTCTCACTCCTACTAGTGAATGTAATGTTAGAAACCCATACATTGCGCACCACCCCGAGATCTTTTTCAGAAACCTATCCTACATTGCCACTGCATGTATCCTTACCTCCCCATGCGGACCACCCCGTAGTGCTTTTCTCCATCCTACATTGACTCTCACTGCTTATCCTAAATCTGACTCTCCGATTCACACCAACCCGTGATGTTTGTCTCACTCCTACTCGTGAATGTAATGTTACACACCCATACAATGCACACCAACTCACGATGTATTTCAGCAGCCTATCCTACATTTCCAATGCATGTTTCATGACATCCCCATGCTGACCACCCCGTGTTGCTTTTTTCCATCCTACATTGCCATTCAGTGCCCATCCTAATTCGGACACTCCGATTAACACAACCCCGTGATGTTTTTCTCACTCCTAATTGTGAATGCAATGTTACAAACGCATACAATGCGCACGACCCCGCGATGTTTTTCAAAAACCTATCCTACATTGCCACAGCATGTTTCCTGACCTGCTCATAAAGACCACCCCGTGGTGCTTTTCTCCAGCCTACATTGCCACTCAATGCCTATCCTAATTTACACAATCCGATTCACACTTCCCCGTGATGTTTTTCTCACTCCTACTAGTGAATGTAATGTTACACATCTATAAAATGCGCACCACCTCGCGATGTTTTTCAGAAACCTATCCTACATTGCCATTGCATGTTTCCTGACCTCCCAATTGTGAACACCCCGTGGTGCTTTTCTGCATCCTACATTGACACTCACCGCCTATCCTTATTCAGACCCTCCGATTCACACCACCCCGTGATGTTTTTCTCACTCCTACTACTGAATGTAACTTTACACACCCATACAATGCGCAACACTCCACGTTGTTTTCAGAACCCTATCCTACATTGCCACTGCATGTTTCCTGACCTCACCATGCTGACCAACTCGTGGTGCTTTTCTCCATCCTACATTGCCACACACATAATATCCTTATTCAGATCCTATGATTCACACCACCCCGTGATGTTTTTCTCACTCCCCCTAGTGAATGTAATGTTACAAACCCATACAATGCGCACGACCCTGCGATGTTTTTCAAAAAGCCTATCCTACATTGCCACTGCATGTTTCCTGACCTCCTCATGCTGACCACCCCGTGGTGCTTATCTCCATCCTACATTGCCACAAACTTCCTATCCTTATTTAGACCCTCCGATTCCCACCACCCCGTTATATTTTTCTCACTCCTACTAGTGAATGGCCTGTTAGAAACCCTTACAATGCACACCACCCCGCGATGTTTTTCAGAAACCTATCCTACATTGCCAATGCATGTTTCCTGACCTCCCCATGCTGACCACCCCGTGGTGCTTTTCTCCATCCTACATTGGCACTCGCTGCCTATCATTATTCAGTCCCTCCTCTTCACACCACCCCTTGTTCTTTTTCTCACTCCTACTAGTGATTGTAATTTTACACAACCATACAATGCGCACCACCAAGCGATGTATTTCAGAAACCTATACTAAATTGCCACTGCATGGTTCCGGACCTCCCCATGCTGACCACCCCGTGGTTCTTTTCTCCATCCTACATTGCTACTCACTCCCTATACTAATTCAGACCCTGCGATTCACACCACCCCGTGATGTTTTTCTCACTCCTACTAGTGAATGTAATGTGACACACACATACAATGCGCACCACCTTACGATGTTTTTCGGAAACTATCCTACATTGCCACGGCACGTTTCCTGACCTCTTCATGCTCACCTCCCCGTGGTTCTTTTCTCCATCCTACATTGCAACTCACTGCCTATCCTAATTCAGACATTCCGATTCACACCACCCAGTGATGTTTTTCTCACTCCTACTAGTAAATAGAATGTTACACACCCATACAATGCGCACCAACCCGCGATGTTTTTCAGAAACCTATCCTACATTGCCACTGCATGTTTCCAGACCTCCCCATGCTGACCACCCCATTGTGCTTTTCTACATCCTACATTGCAACTCACTTCCTATCCTAATTCAGATCCTATGATTCACACCACCCCATGATGTTTTTCTCACTCCTCCTACTGAATGTAATGTTAAACACCCATGCAATGCGCACCACCCCGCGATGTTTTTCAAAAACCTATCCTACATTGCCTCTGCATGTTTCCTTACCTCCCCATGCTGACCACCACGTGGTGCTTTTCTCCCTCCTCCATTGCAACTCACTGCCTATCCTAATTCAGATCTTATGATTCAGTACACCCCATGATGTTTTTCTCACACCTACTAGAGAATGTAATGTTACACACCCATACAATGCGTACCCCCACACGATGTACTTCAGAAACCTACCTACATTGCCACTCCATGTTTCCTGACCTCTGCATGCTCACTACCCCGTAGTGCTTTTCTCCATTCTAGATTGCCACTCACTGCCTTTCCTAATTCAGATCCTATGATTCACACCACCGCGTGATGCTTTTCTCACTCCTACTCGTGAATGTAATGTTACACACCCATACAATGCGCACCACCACGCGATATTTTTCAGAAACCTATCGTATGTTGCCAATGCATGTTTCCTGACCTCCCCATGCTGACCACCATGTGGTGCTTTTCTCCGTCCTACATTGCCACTCACTGACTATCCTAATTCAGATCCTATTATTCACACGACCTCGTGATGTTTATCTCACTCCTACTAGTGAATGGCCTGTTAGAAACCCTTACAATATGCACCACCCCGCGTTGTTTTTCAGAAAACTATCCTACATTGCCATTGCATGTTTCCTGACCTCCCCATGCTGACCACCCCGTGGTGCTTTTCTCCACCCTACATTGCCACTCACTGCCTATCCTTATTCAGACCCTCCGATTCCCAAAACCCCGTGATGTATTTCTCACTCTTACTAGTGAATGTAATGTTAGAAACCCATACAATGCGCACCACCCTGCGATGTTTTTGAGAAACCTATCCTACATTGCCACTGCATGTATCCTTACCTCGCCATGCTGACCACCCCGTAGTGCTTTTCTCCATCCTATATTGACTCTCACTGCTTATCCTAATTCTGACTCTCTGATTCACACCAACCCGTGATGTTTTTTTCACTCCTACTATTGAATGTAATGTTACACACTCATACAATGCACACCAACTCGCGATGTTTTTCAGCAGCCTATCCTACATTGCCAATGCATGTTTCCTGACCTCCCAATGATGACCACCCCATGGTGCATTTTTCCAACCTACATTGCCACTCACTGCCTATCCTAATTCAGACACTCCAATCCACACCACCCCGTGATGTTTCTCTCACTCCTAGTTTTGAATGTAATGTTACACACCCATACAATGCGCACGGCCACGTGATGTTTTTCAAAAACCTATCCTACATTGCCACTGCATGTTTCCTGACCTCCTCATGCTGACCACCCCGTGGTGGTTTTCTCCATCCTACATTGCCACTCACTGCCTATCCTAATTCAGACAACACAATTCACACTTCCCCGTGATGTTTTTCTCACTCCTACTAGTGAATGTAATGTTACACATCCATAAAAAGCGCACCACCTCGTGATGTTTTTCAGAAACCTATACTACATTGCCATTGCATGTTTCCTGACATCCCAATGCTGACCACCCAGGGCTGCTTTTCTCCATCCTACATTGCCACTCACGCCTATCCTTATTCAGACCCTCTGATTCCCACCACCCCGTGATGTTTTTCTCACTCCTACTACTGAATGTAATGTTACAAACCCATACAATGCGCAACACCCCACGTTGTTTTCAGAAACCTATCCTACATTGCCACTGCGTGTTTCCTGACCTACAAATGGTAACCACGCCGTGGTGCTTTTCTCCATCCTAGATGGCCACTCACTGCCTATCCTAATTCAGATCCTATGATTCACACCACCCCGTGATGTTTTGCTCACTCCCACTAGTGAATGTAATATTACACACCCATATAATGTGCACCACCCCGCGATGTACTTCAGAAACCTATTCTGCATTGCCACTGCATGTTTCCTGACTTCCCCATGCTGACCACCCCGTGGTGCTTTTCTCCATTCTAGATTGCCACTCCCTGCCTATCCTAATTTAGATCCCATGATTCACACAACCGCGTGATGTTTTTCTCACTCCTACTCGTGAATGTAATGTTACACACCCATACAATGCGCACCACTACGGGATGTTTTTCAGAAACCTATCCTATATTGCCACTGCATGTTTCCTGACCTCGCCATGCTGACCACCCCGTGGTGCTTTTCTCCGTCCTACATTGCCACTCACTGACTATCCTAATTCAGATCGTATTATTCACACCACCTCGTGATGTTTATCTCACTCCTACTAGTGAATGGCCTGTTAGAAACCCTTACAATGTGCACCACCCCACGATGTTTTTCAGAAACCTATCCTACATTGCCACTGCGTGTTTCCTGACCTACAAATGCTAACCACGCCGTGGTGCTTTTCTCCATCCTAGATAGCCTCTCACTGCCTATCCTAATTCAGATCCTATGATTGACACCACACCGTGATGTTTTTCTCACTCCTACTAGTGAATGTAATGTTACACACTCATACAATGCGCACCACCCCGCGATGTTTTTCAGAAACCTATCCTACATTGTCACGGCATGTTTCCTGACCTCCCCATGCTGACCAACCCGTAGTGCTTTTTTACATCCTACATTGCCACTCACTTCCTATCCTTATTCAGATCCTATGATTCACACCACCCCGTGATATTTTTCTCACTCCTATTAGTGAATGGCCAGTTAGAAACCCTTACAATGCGCACCACCCTCCGATGGTTTTCAGAAACCTATTCTACCTTTCCACTGCATGTTTCCCGACCTCCCCATGCTGACCACCCCGTGGTGCTTTTCTCCGTCCTACATTGCCACTCACTACCTATACTAATTCAGATCCTATGATTCAGTCCACCCCGTGATGTTTTTCTCACTCCTACTAGTGAATGTAATGTTACACACCCATACAATGCGAACCACCACGCGATGTACTTCCGAAACCTTACCTACATTGCCACTACATGGTTCCTGACCTCCCCATGCTGACCACCCCGTGGTGCTTCTCACACTCCTACATTTCCACTCACTTCCTATCCTTATTCAGACCCTATGATTCACACCATCCCTTTATTTTTTTCTCACTCCTACTTGTGAATGTCATGTTACACACCCATACAATGCGCACCACCCCGCGATGTTTTTCAGCAACCTATCCTATATTGCCACTGCATGTTTCCTGATTTCACCATGCTGACCACCCCGTGGTGCTTTTATCCATCCTACATTGCCACTCACTGCCTATCCTAATTCAGACCCTCCGATTCACACCACCCCGTGAAGTTTTTCTCACTCCTACTAGTGAATGTAATGTTACACACCCATACAATGCGCACCACCATGCGATGTTTTTCAGCAACCTATCCTATATTGCCACTGCATGTTTCCTGACATCCCCATGCTGACCACCCCGTGGTGCTTTTCTCCATCCTACATTGCCACTCACTGCCTATGCTAATTCAGATCCTATGATTCACAACACCCCGTCATGTTTTTCTCACTACTAACATTGAATGTACTGTTACACACCTATACCATGCACACCAACGCGATGTTTTTCAGAAACCTATCCTACATTGCCACTGCATGGTTCCTGAACTCCCCATGCTGACCACCCAGGGGTGCTTTTCTCCATCCTACATTGCCACTCACCGCCTATCCTTATTCAAACCCTCCGATTCCCACCACCCCGTGATGTTTTTCTCACTCCTACTACTGAATGTAATGTTACAAACCCATACAATGCGCAACACCCCACGTTGTTTTCAGAAACCTATCCTACATTGCCACTGCATGTTTCCTGACCTACAAATGCTAACCACGCCGTGGTGCTTTTCTCCATCCTAGATGGCCACTCACTGCCTATCCTAATTCAGATCCTATGATTCACACCACCCCGTGATGTTTTGCTCACTCCCACTAGTGAATGTAATATTACTCACCCATATGATGCGCACCACCCCGTGATGTTCTTCAGAAACCTATTCTACATTGCCACTGCATGTTTCCTGACTTCCCCATGCTGACCACCCCGTGGTGCTTTTCTCCATTCTAGATTGCCACTCACTGCCTATCCTAATTAAGATCCTATGATTCACACAACCGCGTGATGTTTTTCTCACTCCTACTCGTGAATGTAATGTTACACACCCATACAATGCGCACCACTACGCGATGTTTTTCAGAAACCTATCCTATATTGCCACTGCATGTTTCCTGACCTCACCATGCTGACCACTCCGTGGTGCTTTTCTCCGTCCTACATTGCCACTCACTGACTATCCTAATTCAGATCGTATTATTCACACCACCTCGTGATGTTTATCTCACTCCTACTAGTGAATGGCCTGTTAGAAACCCTTACAATGTGCACCACCCCACGATGTTTTTCAGAAACCTGTCCTACATTGCCACTGCATGTATCCTTACTTCCCCATGCTGACCACCCCGTAGTGCTTTTCGCCAACCTATATTGACTCTCACAGCCTATCCTAATTCAGACACTCTGATTCACTTCACCCCGTAATGTTTCTCTCACTCTTAATTGTGAATGTAATGTTACACACCCATACAATGCGCACGACCCCGCGATGTTTTTCAAAAACCTATCCTACATTGCCACTGCATGTTTCCTGACTTCCTCATGCTGACCACCCCGTGGTGGTTTTCTCCATCCTACATTGCCACTCACTGCCTATCCTAATTCAGACACTCCGATTCCCACCACCCCGTGATGTTTTTCTCACTCCTACAACTGAATGTAATGTTACAAAACCATACAATGCACAACACCCCTCGTTGTTTTCAGAAACCTATCCTACATTGCCACTGCGTGTTTCCTGACCTACAAATGCTAACCACGCCGTGGTGCTTTTCTCCATCCTAGATGGCCTCTCACTGCCTATCCTAATTCAGATCCTATGATTGACACCACACCGTGATGTTTTTCTCACTCCTACTAGTGAATGTAATGTTACACACTCATACAATGCGAACCACCCCGCAATGTTTTTCAGAAACCTATCCTACATTGTCACGGCATGTTTCTTGACCTCCCCATGCTGACCAACCCGTAGTGCTTTTTTACATCCTACATTGCCACTCACTTCCTATCCTTATTCAGATCCTATGATTCACACCACCCCGTGATATTTTTCTCACTCCTATTAGTGAATGGCCAGTTAGAAACCCTTACAATGTGCACCACCCCGCTTTGTTTTTCAGAAAAGTATCCTACATTGCCACTGCATGTTTGCTGACATCCCCATGCTGACCACCCCGTGGTGCTTTTCTCCACCCTACTTGCCACTCACTGCCTATCCTTATTCAGAGCCTCCGATTCCCACCACCCCGTGATATTTTTCTCACTCCTACTATTGAATGGCCTGTTAGAAACCCTTACAATGTGCACCACCCCGCGATGTTTTTCAGAAACCTATCCTACATTGCCACTGCATGTTTCCTGACCTCCCCACATTGACCACCCCGTGGTACGTTTCTCCATCCTACTTTGCTACTCACTGCCTATCCTTATTCAGACCCTCCGATTCACACCACCCCGTAATGTTTTTCTCACTCCTACTAGTGAATGTAATGTTAGAAACCCATACAATGCACACCACCCCGCGGTGTTTTTCAGAAACCTATCCTACATTTCCACTGCATGTATCCTTACCTCCCCATGCTGACCACCCCGTAGTTCTTTTCTCCATCCTACATTGACTCTCACTACTCTTCCTAATATTGACTCTCTGATTCACACCAACCCGTGATGTTTTTCTCACTCCTACTAGTGAATGTAATGTTACACACCCATACAATGCACACCAACTCGCGATGTTTTTCGGCAGCCTATCCTACATTGCCAATGCATGTTTCCTAACCTCCACATGCTGAACACCCTGTGGTGCTTTTCCCCATCCTACATTGCCGATCACTGCCTATCCTAGTTGAGACACTCCGATTCACCCCACCCCATGATGATTTTCTCACCCCTAATTGTGAATGTAACGTTACACACCCATACAATGCGCACGACCCCGCGATGTTTTTCAAAAACCTATCCTACATTGCCACTGCATGTTTCCTGACATCCTCATGTTGACCACCCCATGGTGCTTTACTCCATCCTACATTGCCACTCACTGCCTATCCTAATACAGACAATCCGATTCACACCTCCCCGTGATGTTTTTCTCACTCCTACTAGTGAATGTAATGTTACACATCCATAAAATGCGCAACACCTCGCGATGTTTTTCAGAAACCTATCCTACATTGCCATTGCATGTTTCCTGACCTCCCAATGCTGACCACCCCGTGGTGCTTTTCTCCATCCTACATTGCCACTCATCACCTATTCTTATTCAGACACTCCGATTCATACGACCCCGTGATGTTTTTCTCACTCCTACTAGTGAATGTAATGTTACACAGACATACAATGCGCACCACCCTGCGATGTACTTCAGAAACCTATCCTACATTGTCACTACGTGTTTCCTGACCTCCCGATCCTGTCTACCCCGTGGTGCTTTTCTCCAGCCTACATTGCCACTCACTTCCTATCCTTATTCAGACATTCCGATTCACACCACCCCGTGATGTTTTTCTCACTCCTACTAGTGAATGTAATGTTACACACCCATACAATGCGCACCACGCCGCGATGTTTTTCAGAAACCTAACCTACATTGCCACTCCATGTTTCGTGATCTCCATATGCTGACCAACTCGTGGTGCTCTTCTCCATCCTACATTGCCACTCAATTACTATCGTTATTCAGACCCTATGATTCACACTACCCCGTGATATTTTTCTCACTCCCACTAGTGAATGTAATGTTGCACACCCATATAATGTTCACGACCTGGCGATGTACTTCAGAAACCTATCCTACATTGCCACTGCATGTTTCCTGACCTCCCCATGCTGACCACCCCGTGGTACTTTTCTCCATCCTACATTGCAACTCACTGCCTATCCTAATTGAGACCCTCCGATTCACACCACCCCGTGGTGTTTTTCTCACTCCTACTAGTGAATGTAATCTTACACACCCATTCAATGCGCAACACCCCGCGATTTTTCTCAGAAACCTATCGTACATTGCCACTGCATGTTTCCTGACCTCCCCATGGTGACCACCCCGTGGTGGTTTTCTCTGTCCTACATTGCCACTCACTGACTATCCTAAGTCAGATCGTATTATTGACACGACCTCGTGATTTTTATCTCACTCCTACTAGTGAATGGCCTGTTAGAAACCCTTACAATGTGCACCACCCCACGTTGTTTTTAAGAAAACTATCGAACATTGCCACTGCATGTTTCCTGACCTCCCCATGCTGACCGCCTCGTGGTGCTTTTCTCCACCGTACATTGCCACTCACTGCCTATCCTTATTCAGACCCTCTGATTCCCACCACCCGGTGATATTTTTCTCACTCCTACTAGTGAGTGGCCTTTTAGAAACCCTTACAATGCGCACCACCCCGCGATGTTTTTGAGAAACCTATCCTCTATTGCCACTGCATGTTTCCTGACCTTTCCATATTGACCACCCTGCGGTACGTTTCTCCATCCTATATTGCTACTCACCGCCTATCCTTATTCAGACCCTCCGATTCACACCACCCCATGATGTATTTCTCACTCCTACTAGTGAATTTAAAGTTAGAAACCCATACAATGCGCACCACCCCGCGATGTTTTTCAGAAACCTATCCTACATTGACACTGTGTGTATCCTTACCTCCCCATGCTGACCACCCCGTAGTGCTTTTCTCCATCCTATATTGACTCTCACTGTTTATCCTAATTCTGACTCTCCGATTCACACCAACCCGTGATGTTTTTCTCACTCCTACAAGTGAATGTAATGTTACACACCCATATAATGCACACCAACTCGCGATGTTTTTCAGCAGCCTAGCCTACATTGCCAATGCATGTTTCCTGACCACCCCATGCTGACCACCCCGTGGTGCTTTTTTCCATCCTACATTGCCACTCACTGCCTATCCTAATTCAGACACTCCGATTCACACCACCCCGTGATGTTTCTCTCACTATTAATTGTGAATGTAATGTTACACACACATACAATGCGCTCGGCCCCGCGATGTTTTTCAAAACCTATCCTACATTGCCACTGCATGTTTCCTGACCTCCGCATGCTGACCACCCCATGGTCGTTTTCTCCATCCTACGTTGCCACTCACTGCCTATCCTAATTCAGACCCTTCGATTCCCACCACCCCGTGATGTTTTTCTCACTCCTACTACTGAATGTAATGTTACAAACCCATACAATGGGCAACACCCCGCGTTGCTTTCAGAAACCTATCCTACATTGCCACTGCATGTTTCCTGACCTCCAAATGCTAACCAAGCCATGGTGCTTTTCTCCATCCTAGATGGCCACTAACTGCCTATCCTAATTCAGATCCTATGATTGACACCATCCCGTGATGTTTTTCTCACTCCTACTAGTGAATGTAATGTTACACACTCATACAATGCGCACCACCCCGCGATGATTTTCAGAAACCTATCCTAGATTGCCACGGCATGTTTCCTGACCTCCCCATGCTGACCACCCCGTAGTGCTTTTTTCCATCCTACATTGCCACTCACTTCCTATCCTTATTCAGATCCTATGATTCACACCACCCCGTGATGTTTTTCTCACTCCCACTAGTGAATGTAATGTTACACACCCATACAATGCGCACCCCCCAGCGATGTTTTTCAGAAACCTATCCTACATTGCCACTGCATGTTTCCTGACCTCCAAATGCTAACCAAGCCATGGTGCTTTTCTCCATCCTAGATGGCCACTAACTGCCTATCCTAATTCAGATCCTATGATTGACACCATCCCGTGATGTTTTTCTCACTCCTACTAGTGAATGTAATGTTACACACTCATACAATGCGCACCACCCCGCGATGATTTTCAGAAACCTATCCTAGATTGCCACGGCATGTTTCCTGACCTCCCCATGCTGACCACCCCGTAGTGCTTTTTTCCATCCTACATTGCCACTCACTTCCTATCCTTATTCAGATCCTATGATTCACACCACCCCGTGATGTTTTTCTCACTCCCACTAGTGAATGTAATGTTACACACCCATACAATGCGCACCCCCCAGCGATGTTTTTCAGAAACCTATCCTACATTGCCACTGCATGTTTCCTGACCTTACCATGCTGACCAACCCGTGGTGATTTTCTCCATCCTCCATTGCACTCACTTCCTATTCTTATTCAGATCGTATTATTCACACCACCCCGTGATGTTTATCTCACTCCTGCTAGTGAATGGGCTGTTAGAAACCCTTACATTGTGCACCACCCGGCGTTGTTTTTCAGAAAACTATCCTACATTGCTACTGCATGTTTCCTGACATCCCCATGCTGACCACCCCGTTGTGCTTTTCTCCACCCTACATTGCCACTCACTCCCTATCCTTATTCAGACCCTCCGATTCCCACCACCCCGTGATGTTTTTCACACTCCTACTAGAGAATGGCCTGTTAGAAACACTTACAAAGCGCACCACCCCACGATGTTTTTCAGAAACCTATCCTACATTTCCACTGCATGTTTCCTTACCTCCCCATGCTGACCACGCCGTTGTGCTTTTCTACATTCTACATTGCTACTCACTGTCTATCCTTATTCAGACCCACCAATTCACACCACCCCATGATGTGTTTCTCCCTCCTACTAGTGAATGTAATGTTAGAAACACATACAATGTGCACCACCCGACGGTGTTTTTAAGAAACCTATCCTAAATTGCCACAGCATGTTTCCTGACCCCCCCATGCTGACCACCACGTGGTGCTTTTCTCCATCCTACATTGCCACTCACTGCCTATCCTTATTTAGATGCTCCGATTCACACCACCCCTTGATGTTGTTCTCACTCCTACTAGTGAATGTAATGTTAGAAAGCCATACAATGCGCACCACCCCGCGATGTTTTTCAGAAACCTATACTACATTTCCACTGCATGTATCCTTACCTCCCCATGCTGACCACCCCGTAGTGCTTTTCTCCATCCTACATTGAATCTCACTGCTCTTCCTAATTGTGACTCTCCGATTCACACCAACCCGTGATGTTTTTCTCACTCCTACTAGTGAATGTAATGTTACACACCCATACAATGCACACCAACTCGCGATGTTTTTCGGCAGCCTATCCTACATTGCGAATGCATGTTTCCTGACCTCCACATGCTCAACACAGTGTGGTGCTTTTTTCCATCCTACATTGCCAATCACTGCCTATCCTAGTTCAGACACTCCGATTCACACCACCCCGTGATGATTTTCTCACTCCTAATTGTGAATGTAACGTTACACACCCATACAATGCGCACGACCCCTTTATGTTTTTCAAAAACCTATCCTACATTGCCACTGCATGTTTCCTGACCTCCTCATGCTGACCACCCCGTGGTGCTTTTCTCCATCCTACATTGCCACTCACTGCCTATCCTAATTCAGACAATGCGATTCACACCACCCCGTGATGTTTTTCTCACTCCTACTAGTGAATGTAATGTTACACATCCATAAAATGCGCAACACCTCGCGATGTTTTTCAGAAACCTATCGTACATTGCCATTGCATGTTTCCTGACCTCCCAATGCTGACCACCCCGTGGTGCTTTTCTCCATCCTACATTGCCAATCACCACCTATTCTTATTCAGACCCTCCAATTCAAACTACCCCGGGATGTTTTTCTCACTCCTAGTAGTGAATGTAATATTACACACACATGCAATGAGCACCACCCTGCGATGTACTTCAGAAACCTATCCTACATTGTCACTACATATTTCCTGACCTCCCCATCCTGACTACCCCGTGCTGCTTTTCTCCAGCCTACATTGCCACTCACTTCCTATCCTAATTCAGATCCTATGATTCACACCACCACGTGATGTTTTTCTCACTCCTACTAGTGAATGTAATGTTACACACACATACAATGCGCACCACCCCGAGATGTACTTCACAAACCTATCCTACATTGTCACTACATGTTTCGTGACCTCCCCATACTGACTACCCCGTGGTGCTTTTCTCCAGCCTACATTGCCACTCACTTCCTATTCTTATTCAGACCTTCCGATTCACACCACCCCGTGATGTTTTTCTGACTCCAACTAGTGAATGTAATGTTACACCCCCATATATTGCGCACGACCTGGCGATGTACTTCAGAAACCTATCCTACATTGCCACTGCATGTTTCCTGACCTCCCCATGCTGACAACCCCGTAGTGCTTTTCTCCATCCTAGATTGTCACTCACTGCCTATCCTAATTCAGATCCTATGATTCACACTACCCCGTGATATTTTTCTCACTCCTACAAGTGAATGTAATGTTAATCACACATACAGTGCGCACCACAACTCGATGTTTTTCATAAGCCTTTCCTACATTGCCACTGCATGTTTTCTGATCTCCCGATGCTGACCACCGCGTGGTGCTTTTCTCCATTCTACATTACCACTCATTGCTTATCCTAATTCAGATAATATGATACACACCAAGCCGTGATGTTTTTGTCACTCCGACTAGTGAATGTAATGTTACACACCCATACAATGCGCACCACACCTCGATGTTTTTCATAAGCCTTTCCTACATTGCCACTGCATGTTTCTTGACCTCCACATGCTGACCACCCCGTGGTGCTTTTCTCCATCCTAGATTGCCACTCACTGCCTATCCTAATTCAGATCCTATGATTCACACCACCCCGTGATGTTTTTCTCACTCCTACTAGTGAATGTAATGTTACACATCCATAAAATGCGCAACACCTCGCGATGTTTTTCAGAAACCTATCCTACATTGCCACTGCATGGTTCCTGAACTCCCCATGCTGACCACCCCGTATTGCTTTTCTCCATTCTAGATTGCCACTCACTACTTATCCTAATTCAGATCGTGTTATTCACACCACCCCGTGATGATTTTCTCACTCCTACTAGGGAATGGCCTTTTAGAAACCCTTACAATGTGCACCACCCCGCTTTGTTTTTCAGAAAAGTATCCTACATTGCCACTGCATGTTTGCTGACATCCCCATGCTGACCACCCCGTGGTGCTTTTCGCCACCCTACTTGCCACTCACTGCCTATCCTTATTCAGAGCCTCCGATTCCCACCACCCCGTGATATTTTTCTCACTCCTACTAGTGAATGTAATGTTAGAAACCCATACAATGCGCACCACCCCGCGGTGTTTTTCAGAAACCTATCCTACATTTCCACTGCATGTATCCTTACCTCCCCATGCTGACCACCCCGTAGTTCTTTTCTCCATCCTACATTGACTCTCACTACTCTTCCTAATATTGACTCTCTGATTCACACCAACCCGTGATGTTTTTCTCACTCCTACTAGTGAATGTAATGTTACACACCCATACAATGCACACCAACTCGCGATGTTTTTCGGCAGCCTATCCTACATTGCCAATGCATGTTTCCTAACCTCCACATGCTGAACACCCTGTGGTGCTTTTCCCCATCCTACATTGCCGATCACTGCCTATCCTAGTTGAGACACTCCGATTCTCCCCACCCCATGATGATTTTCTCACCCCTAATTGTGAATGTAACGTTACACACCCATACAATGCGCACGACCCCGCGATGTTTTTCAAAAACCTATCCTACATTGCCACTGCATGTTTCCTGACCTCCTCATGTTGACCACCCCATGGTGCTTTACTCCATCCTACATTGCCACTCACTGCCTATCCTAATACAGACAATCTGATTCACACCTCCCCGTGATGTTTTTCTCACTCCTACTAGTGAATGTAATGTTACACATCCATAAAATGCGCAACATCTCGCGATGTTTTTCAGAAACCTATCTTACATTACCAGTGCATTTTTCCTGACCTCAACAATCTGACCACCCCGTAGTGATTTTCTCCATCCTAGATTGTCACTCATTGCCTATCCTAATTCAGATCCTATGATTCACACCACCCCGTGATGTTTTTCTCACTCCTACTAGTGAATGTTATGTTACACACCCATACAATGTGCACCACCCCGCGATGTTTTTCAGAAAAATATCCTACATTGCCACGGCATGTTTCCTACCTCCCATGCTGACCACCCGGTGGTGTTTTCTCCATCCTAGATTGCCTCTCACTGCCTATCCTAATTCAGATCCTATGATTCACACCACCCCGTGATGTTTCTGTCACTCCTACTAGTGAATGGCCTGTTTGAAACATTTATAATGCGCACCACCCCGCGATGTTTTTCAGAATCCTATTCTACATTGCCACTGCATGTTTTCTGTCATCCCCATGCTGACCACCCCGTTGTGCTCTTCTCCATCCTACAATGGCACTCACTGCCTATCCTAATTCAGACCCTCCGATTCACACCACCCCGTGATATTTTTCTCACTCCTACTAGTGATGGTTATGTTACACACCCATACAATGTGCACCACCCCGCGATGTTTTTCAGAAAAATATCCTACATTGCCACTGCATGTTTCCTAACTCCCATGCTGACCACCCCGTGGTGCTTTTCTCCATCCTACATTGCCACTCACTGCCTATCCTAATTCAGACCCTATGATTCACACCACGACGTGATGTTTTTCTCACTCCTACTAGTGAATGTAATGTTACACACCCATAAAATGTGCAACACCTCGTGATGTTTTTCAGATACCTATCCTACATTGCCATTGCATTTTTCCAGACCTCTCAATGCTGACCACCCCGTGGTGCTTTTCTCCATCCTACATTGCCACTCACCACCTATTCTTATTGAGACCCTCCAATTCACAAGACCCCGTGATGTTTTTCTCACTCCTACTACTGAATGTAATGTTACACACCCATACAATGCGCAACACCCCGTGTTGTTTTCAGAAACCTATCCTACATTGCCACTGCGTGATTCTTGACCTACCCATGCTGACCAACCCGTGGTGCTTTTCTCCATCCTAGATGGCCACTCACTGCCTATCCTAATTCAGACCCTATGATTGACACCACCCCGTGATGTTTTTCTCACTCCTACTAGTGAATGTAAAGTTACACACCCATACAATGCGCACCAACCCGTGATGCTTTTCAGAAACCTAACCTATATTGCCACTGCATTTTTCCTGACCTCCCCATGCTAACCACCCCGTGGTACTTATCTCCATCCTACATTGCCACTCACTTCCTATTCTAATTCAGATCCTATGATTCACACCACCCCGTGATGTTTTTCTCACTCCTACTAGTGAATGTAATGTTACACACACATACAATGCGCACCACCCCGCGATGTACTTCAGAAACCTATCCTACATTGTCACTACATGTTTCCTGACTTCCCCATCCTCACTACCAGTGGTGCTTTTCTCGAGCCTACATTGCCACTCACTTCCTATCCTTATGCAGACCTTCTGATTCACACCACCCCGTGATGTTTTTCTCACTCCTACTAGTGAATGTAATGTTACACACCCATACAATGCGCACCGCGCCGCGATGTTTTTCAGAAACCTATCCTACATTGCCACTCCATGTTTCCTGATCTCCCCATGCTGACAACCCCGTAGTGCTTTTCTCCATCCTAGATTGTCACTCACTGCCTATACTAATTCAGATTCTATGATTCACACCACCCCGTCATGTTTCTGTCACTCCTACTAATGAATGGCCTGTTTGAAACCCTTACAATGCGCCCACCCCGCGATGTTTTTCAGAATCCTATTCTACATTGCCACTGCATGTTTTCTGACATCCCCATGCTGACCACCCCGTTGTGCTCTTCTCAATCCTACATTGGCACTCAATGCCTATCCTAGTTCAGACCCTCCGATTCACACCACCCCGTCATGTTTTTCTCACTCCTACTAGTTAATGTAATGTTACACACCCATACAATGTGCACCACCCCACGATGTTTTTCAGAAAAATATCCTAAATTGCCACTGCATGTTTCCTACCTCCCATGCTGACCACCCCGTGGTGCTTTTCTCCATCCTAGATTGCCACTCACTGCCTATCCTAATTTAGATACTATGATTCACACCACCCCGTGTTTTTCTCACTCCTACTAAAGAATGTATTCTTACACACCCATACAATGAGCACCACACCGCGATGTTTCTCAGAAACCTATCGTACACTGCCACTGCATGTTTCCTCACCTCCCCATGCTGACCACCCCATGGTGCTTTTCTCCATCCTAGATTGCCACTCACTGCCTATCCTAATTTAGATCCTATGATTCACACCACCCCGTGATGTTTTTCTCACTCCTACTAGTGAATGTAATGTTACACACGCATACAATGTGCATCACCCCGCGATGTTTTTCAGAAAAATATCCTACATTGGCACTGCATGTTTCCTTCCTCCCATGCTGACCACCCCGTGGTGCTTTTCTCCATCCTAGATTGCCACTCACTGCCTATCCTAATTTAGATCCTATGATTCACACCACCCCGTGATGTTTTTCTCACTCCTACTAGTGAATGTAATGTTACACAACCATACAATGCGCACCACCCCGCGTTGTGTTTCAGTAACCTATCCTACATTACCACTGCATTTTTCATGACCTCCCCATGCTGACCACCCCGTAGTGCTTTTCTCCATCCTAGATTGTCACTCACTGCCTATCCTATTTCAGATCCTATGATTCACACCACCCCGTGATGTTTTTCTCTCTCCTGCTAGTGAATGTAAAGTTACACACCCATACAATGCGCACAACCCCGCGATGTTTTCAAGAAACCTATCCAACCTTGCCACTGCATGATTCCTGAACTCCCCATGCTGACCTCCCCGTGGTGTTTTCTCCATCCTACATTGCCCCTCAGTGCCTATCCTAATTCAGATCCTAAGATTCACACCACCCCGTGATGTTTCTGTCACTACTAATAGTGAATGGCCTGTTAGAAACCCTTACAATGCGCACAACCCCGCGATGTTTTTCAGAAACCTATCCTACATTGACACTGCATGTTTCCTGACCTCCCCATGCTGACCACCTCGTTGTGCTCTTCTCCATCCTACATTGGCTCTCACTGCTTATCCTTATTCAGACGCTCTGATTCACACCATACCGTGATATTTTTCTCACTCCTACTAGTGAATGGCCTGTTAGAAACACTTACAATGCGCACCAGCACGCAATGTTTTTCAGAAACCTATCCTACATTGCAAATGCATGTTTCCTGACCTCCCCATGCTGACCACCCCGTTTTGCTCTTCTCCATCCTACATTGCAACTCACTGCCTATCCTAATTCAGACCCTCCGATTCACACCACCCCGTGATGTTATTCTCACTCCTACTACTGAATGTAATTTTACACACCCATACAATGCGCACTACCCCACGATGTTTTTCTGAAACCTATCCTACATTGCCACTGCATGTTTCCTGACCTCCACATGCTGGCCACCCCGTAGTGATGTTCTCCAACCTTGAATGCCACTCACTGGCTATCCTAATCCTGATCCTATTATTCACACCACCACGTTATGTTTTTCCCACTCTTACTAGTGAATGCAATGTTACACACCCATACAATGCGCACCTGCCCGCGATGTTTTTCAGAAACCTATCTTAAATTGCCACTGCATGTTTCCTGACCTCCCCATGCAGACCACCCTGTAGTGCTTTCTCTATCCTAGATTGTCACTAACTGCGTTTCCTAATTCAGATCCTATGATTCACACCACCCCGTGATGTTTTTCTCACCTCTACTAGTGAATGTAATGTTACACACCCATACAGTGCGCATCACCCCGTGATGTTTTTCAGAAACCTATCCTACATTGCCACTGCATGTTTCCTGAATCCCCATGCTGACCACCCCGTGGTGCTTTTCTCCATCCTACATTGCCACTCACTGCCTATACTTATTCAGCCCATCCGATTCACACCACCCCGTGATATTCTTCTCACTCCTACTAGTGAATGACCTGTTAGGAACCCTTACATTGCGCACCACACCGCGATGTTTTTCAGAAACCTATCTTACATTGCCACTGCATGTTTCCTACCTCCCCATGCTGACCACCCCGTGGTGCTTTTCTCCATCCTACATTGCTACTCACTGCCTATCCTTATTCAGAACCTCCGATTCACACCACCCTGTGATGTTTTTCTCATTCCTACTAGTGAACATAATGTTACACACCCATACAATGCGCACCACCCCGCGATGATTTTCAGAAACCTATTCTACATTGCCACTGCATTTTTCCTGACCTCCCCATGCTGACCAACCCATGGGGCTTTTCTACATTCTACATTGCCACTCACTGCCGATCCTAATTCAGACCATTCGATACACACCACCACGTGTTTTTCTCACTCCTACTAGTGAATGTAATGTTACACACCCATACAATGCGCACCACCCCGCGATGTTTTTCAGAAACCTATCCTACATTGCCACTGCATATTTCACGACCTCTCCATGCTGACCACCCCGTGGTGCTTTTCTGAATCCTACATTGGCACTCACTGCCTATCCTAATTCAGACCCTCCGATTCACACCACCGCGTGATGTTTTTCTCACTCCTACTAGTGAATGTAATGTTACACACCCATACAATATGCACCACCCCGCGATGTTTTTCAGAAAAACATCCTCATTGCCAATGCATGTTTCCTACCTCCCATGCTGACCACCCCGTGGTGCTTTTCTCCATCCTAGGTTGCCACTCACTGCCTATCCTAATTTAGATCCTATGATTCACACCACCCCGTGATATTCTTCTCACTCCTACTAGTGAATGACCTGTTAGAAAACCTTACACTGCGCACCACCCAGCGATGTTTTTCAGAAACCTATCCTACATTGCCACTGCATTTTTCCTGACCTCCCCATGCTGACCACTCCATAGTGCTTTTCCCCATCCTAGATTGCCACTCACTGCCTATACTTATTCAGACCCTCCGATTCACACCACCCCGTGATGTTTTTCTCACTCCTACTTGTGAATGTAATGTTAGAAACCCATACAATGTGCACCACCCCGCGATGTTTTTCAGAAACCTATCCCACATTGCCACTGCATATATCCTTACCTCCCCATGCTGACCACCCCATAGTGCTTTTCTCCATCCTACATTGACTCTCACTGCTTATCCTAATTCTGACTCTCCGATTCACACCAAACGGTGATGTTTTTCTCACTCCTACTGGTGAATGTAATGTTACACACCCATAAAAGGCACAACACCCCGCGTTGTTTTCAGAAACCTATCCTACATTGCCACTGCATGTTTCCTGAACCTCCACATGCTGAACACCCTGTGGTGCATTTTTCCATCCTACATTGCCACTCACTGTCTATCCTAATTCAGACCGTCCGATTCACACCTCCCCGTGATGTTTTTCTCACTCCTACTACTGAATGTAATGTTACACACCCATACAATGCACAGCACCCCGCGTTGTTTTCAGAAACCTATCCTACATTGCCTCTGCGTGTTTCCAGACCTACCCGTGCTGACCAACCCGTGGTGTTTTTCTCCATCCTAGATGGCCACTCACTGCCTGAACTAATTCAGATCCTATGATTGGCACCACCCCGTGATGTTTTTCTCTCTCCTAATAGTGAATGTAATGTAACACACATACAATGCGCACCACCCCGCAATGTACTTCAGGAACCTATCCTACACTGTCACTACATGTTTCCTGACCTCCCCATCCTGACTACACCGTGGTGCTTCTCTCCGTCCTACATTGCCACTCACTGCCTATCCTAATTCAGACCCTCCGGTTCACACCACCCTGTGATGTTTTTCACACTCCTACTAGTGAATGTAATGTTACACACCCATACAATGCGCACCACGCCGTGATGTTTTTCAGAAACCTATCCTACCTTGCCACTCCATGTTTCCTGATCTCCCCATGCTGACCAACCCGTGGTGCTCTTCTCCATCCTACATTACCACTCACTTCCTATCCTTATTCAGATCCTATGATTCACACCACCCCTTGATATTTTTCTCACTCCCACTAGTGAATGTAATGTTACACACCCATATAATGCGCACGACCTGGCGATGTACTTCAGAAACCTATCCTACATTGCCACTGCATGTTTCCTGACCTTCTCATGCTGACCAACCCGTGGTACTTTTCTCCATCCTACATTGCAGCTCACTGCCTATCCTAATTCAGACCCTCCGATTCAAACCACCCCGTGATGTTTTTCTCACTCCTACTAGTGAATGTAATCTTACACACCCATACAATGCGCACCACCCCGCGATGTTTCTCAGAAACCTATCGTACACTGCCACTGCATGTTTCCTGACCTCCCCATGCTGAAAACCCCGTTGGGCTTCTCTCCATCCTACATTGCCACTCACTGCCTATCCTAATTCAGACCCTCCGGTTCACACCACCCTGTGATGTTTTTCTCACTCCTACTAGTGAATGTAATGTTACACAGCCATACAATGCGCAAGACCCCGCGATGTTTTTCAGAAACCTGTCCTACATTACCACTGCATTTTTCCTGACCTCCCCATGCAGACCACCCATAGTGCTTTTCTCCATCCTAGATTGTCACTCACTGCCTATCCTAATTCAGATCCTATGATTCACACCACCCTGTGATGTTTCTGTCAGTCCTACTAGTGAATGGCCTGTTTGAAACCGTTACAATGCGCACCACCCCGCGATGTTTTTCAGAATCCTATCCTACAATGCCACTGCATGTTTTCTGACATCCCCATGCTGACCACCCCGTTGTGCTCTCCTTCATCCTACATTGGCACTCACTGCCTATCCTAATTCAGACCCTCTGATTCACACCACCCCGTGATGTTTTTCTCACTCCTACTAGTGAAGGTAATGTTACACACCCATACAAAGTGCACCACCCCGCAATGTTTTTCAGAAAAATATCCTACATTGCCGCTGCATGTTTCCTACCTCCATGCTGACCACCCCGTGGTGCTTTTCTCCATCCTAGATTGCCACTCACTGCCTATCCTAATTCAGATCCTATGATTCACACCACCCGGTGATGTTTTTCTCTCTCCTACTAGTGAATGTAATGTTACACACCCATACAATGCGCACCACCCCGCGATGTTTTCAAGAAACCTATCCAACATTGAAACTGCATGATTCCTGACCTCCCCCTGCAGACCACCCCGTGGTGCTTTTCTCCATCCTACATTGCCACTCAGTGCCTATCCTAATTCAGATCCTACGATTCACACCACCCCGTGATATTTCTGTCACTACTAATAGTGAATGGCCTGTTAGAAACCCTTACAATGCGCACCACCACGCGATGTTTTTCAAAAACCTATCCTACATTGACACTGCATGTTTCCTGACCTCCCCATGCTGACCACCTCGTTGCGCTCTTCTCCATCCTACATTGGCACTCACTGCCTATGCTTATTCAGACGCTCCGATTCACACCATACCGTGATATTTTTCTCACTCCTACTAGTGAATGGCCTGTTAGAAACCCTTACAATGCGCACCACCACGCAATGTATTTCAGAAACCTATCCGACATTGCCAATGCATGTTTCCTGACCTCCCCATGCTGACCACCCAATTTTGCTCTTCTCCATCCTACATTGCAACTCACTGCCTATCCTAATTCAGACCCTCCGATTCACACCACCCCGTGATGTTTTTCTCACTCCTACTAGTGAATGTAATGTTACACACCCATACAATGCGCACCACCCCGTGATGTTTCTCAGAAACCTATCGTACACTGCCACTGCATGTTTCCTGACCTCCCCATGCTGACCAACCCGTGGTGCTTCTCTCCATCGTACATTGCCACTCACTGCCTATCCTAATTCAGACCCTCCGATTCACACCACCCTGTGATGTTTTTCTCACTCCTACTAGTGAATGTAATGTTACACACCCATACAATGCGCAAGACCCCGCGATGTTTTTCAGAAACTATCCTACATTACCAGTGCATTTTTCCTGACCTCCCCATGCTGACCACCCCGTAGTGCTTTTCTACATCCTAGATTGTCACTCACTGCCTATCCTAATTCAGATCCTATGATTCACACCACCCCGTGATGTTTTTCTCACTCCTACTAGTGAATGTAATGTTACACACCCATACAATGCGCACCACAGCTCGATGTTTTTCATAAGCCTTTCCTACATTGCCACTGCATGTTTTCTGATCTCCCAATGCTGACCACTGCGTGGTGCTTTTCTCCATCCTACATTGCCACTCACTGCTTATCCTAATTCACATCCTATGATTCACACCATCCCGTGATGATTTTCAAACCCCTACTAGTGAATGTAATGTTACACACCCATACAATGCGCACCACCCCGCGATGTTTCTCAGAAACCTATCGTACACTGCCACTGCATGTTTCCTGACCTCCACATGCTGAACACACTGTGGTGCTTTTTTCCATCCTACATTGTCACTCACTGCCTATCCTAGTTCAGACACTCCGATTCACACCACCCCGTGATGTTTTTCTCACTCTAATTGTGAATGTAATATTACACACCCATACAATGTGCACGACCCCGCGATGTTTTTCAAAAAATCATCCTACATTGCCACTGCATGTTTCCTGACCTCCTCATGCTGACCACCCCGTGGTGCTTTTCTCCATCCTACATTGCCACTCACTGCCTATCTCTATTCAGACAATCCGATTCACACCTCCCGGTGATGTTTTTCTCACTCCTACTACTGAATGTAATGTTACACACCCATACAATGCACAACACCCCGCGTTGTTATCAGAAACCTATCCTACTTTGCCACTGCGTGTTTCCTGACCTACCCATTCTGACCAACACGTGGTGCTTTTCTCCATCCTTGATGGCCACTCACTGCCTATCCTAATTCAGATCCTATGATTGACACCACCCCGTGATGTTTTTCTCCCACCTACTAGTGAATGTAATGTTACACACCCATACAATGTGCATCACCCCGCGGTGTACTTCAGGAACCTATCCTACATTGTCACTACATGTTTCCTGACCTCCCCATCCTGACTACCCCGTGGTGCTTCTCTGCATCCTACATTGCCACTCACTGCCTATCCTAATTCAGACCCTCCAGTTCACACCACCCTGTGATGTTTTTCTCACTCCTACTAGTGAATGTAATGTTACAGACCCATACAATGCGCACCACTCCGCGATGTTTTTCAGAAACCTATCCTACATTGCCACTCCATGTTTCCTGATCTCCCCATGCTGACCAACCCGTGGGGCTCTTCTCCATCCTACATTGCCACTCACTTCCTATCCTTATTCAGATCCTATGATTCACACCACCCTGTGATATTTTTCTCACTCCCACTAGTGAATGTAATGTTACACACCCATATAATGCGCACGACCTGGCGATGTACTTCAGAAACCTATCCTACATTGCCACTGCATGTTTCCTGTCCTCCCCATGCTGACCACCCCGTGGTACTTTTCTCCATCCTACATTGCAACTCATTGCCTATCGTAATTCAGACCCTCCGATTCAAACCACCCCGTCATTTTTTTGTCACTCCTACTAGTGAATGTAATCTTACACACCCATACAATTCGCACCACCCCGCGATGTTTCTCAGAAACCTATCGTACACTGCCACTGCATGTTTCCTGACCTCCCCATGCTGACCACCCCGTGGTTCTTCTATCCATCCTACATTGCCACTCACTGCGTATCCTAATTCAGCCCCTCCGGTTCACAACACCCTGTGATGTTTTTCTCACTCCTACTAGTGAATGTAATGTTACACAACCATAAAATGCGCACCACACCTCGATGTTTTTCATAAGCCTTTCCTACATTACCACTGCATGTTTTCTGATCTCCCGATGCTGACCACTGCATGGTGCTTTTCTCCATCCTACATTGCAACTCACTGCTTATCCTAATTCAGATCCTATGATTCACACCACCCCTTGATGTTTTCATCACACCTACTAGTGAATGTAATGTTACACACCCACACAATGCGCACCACCCCGCGATGTTTTTCAGAAACTTATCCTACATTACCACTGCATTTTTCCTGACCTCCCCATGCTGACCACCCCGTAGTGCTTTTCTCCATCCTAGATTGTCACTCACTGCCTATCCTAATTCAGGTCCTATGATTCACACCACCCCGTGATGTTTCTGTCACTCCTACTAGTGAATGGCCAGTTTGAAACCCTTACAATGCGCACCACCCCGCGATGTTTTTTAGAATCCTATCCTACTTTGCCACTGCATGTTTTCTGACATCCCCATGCTGACCACCCCGTTGTGCTCTTCTCCATCCTACATTGGCACTCACTACCTATCCTAATTCAGACCCTCTGATTCACACCACCCCGTGATGTTTTTCTCACTCCTACTAGTGAATGTAATATTACACGCCCATACAATGTGCACCACCACGGAAAATTTTTCAGAAAAATATCCTACATTGCCACTGCATGTTTCCTACCTCCATGCTGACCACCCCGTGGTGCTTTTCTCCATCCTAGATTGCCACTCACTGCCTATCCTAATTCAGATCCTATGATTCACACCACCCCGTGATGTTTTTCTCGCTCCTACTAGTGAATGTAAAGTTACAAACCCATACAATGCGCACCACCCCGCGATGTTTTCAAGAAACCTATCCAACATTGCCACTGCCTGATTCCTGACCTCCCCATGCTGACCACCCCGTGGTGCTTTTCTCCATTCTACATTGCCACTCAGTGCCTATCCTAATTCAGATCCTACGATTCACACCACCCCGTGATATTTCTGTCACTAGTAATAGTGAATGGCCTGATAGAAACCCTTATAATGCGCACCACCCCGCGATGTTTTTCAGAAACCTATCGTTCATTGACACTGCATGTTTCCTGACCTCCCCATGCTGACCACCTCGTTGTGCTCTTCTCCATCCTACATTGGCACTCACTGCCTATCCTTATTCAGACGCTCCGATTCACACCATACCGTGATATTTTTCTCACTCCTACTAGTGAATGGCCTATTAGAAACCCTTACAATGTGCACCACCACGCAATGTTTTTCAGAA
The DNA here is from genome assembly GCF_034190915.1 of Cavia porcellus. Classification (NCBI taxonomy): domain Eukaryota; kingdom Metazoa; phylum Chordata; class Mammalia; order Rodentia; family Caviidae; genus Cavia; species Cavia porcellus. The sequence continues at coordinate 58,208,106 of NW_026947507.1, read as the reverse complement.
ACCTATCCTATATTGCCAATGCATGTTTCCTGACCTCCCCATGCTGACCACCCAATTGTGCTCTTCTCCATCCTACATTGCAACTCACTGCCTATCCTAATTCAGACCCTCCGATTCACACCACCCTGTGATGTTTTTCTCACTCCTACTAGTGAATGTAATGTTACACACCCATACAATGCGCACCACCCCGCGATGTTTCTCAGAAACCTATCGTACACTGCCACTGCATTTTTCCTGACCTCCCCATGCTAACCACCCCGTGGTGCTTCTCTCCATCCTACATTGCCACTCACTGCCTATCCTAATTCAGACCCTCCGATTCACACCACCCTGTGATGTTTTTCTCACTCCTACTAGTGAATGTATTGTTACACACCCATACAATGCGCAAGACCCTGCGATGTTTTTCAGAAACCTATCCTACATTACCACTGCATTTTCCCTGACCTCCCCATGCTGACCACCCCGTAGTGCTTTTCTCCATCCTAGATTGTCACTCACTGCCTATCCTAATTCAGATCCTATGATTCACACCACCCCGTGATGTTTTTCTCACTCCTACTAGTGAATGTAATGTTACACACCCATACAATGCGCACCACACCGCAATGTTTTCAAGAAACCTATCCAACATTGCCACTGCATGATCCCTGACCTCCCCATGCTGACTACCCCTTGGTGCTTTTCTCCACCCTACATTGCCACTTTGTGCCTATCCTAATTGAGATCCTACGATTCACACCACCCCGTGATGTTTCTGTCACTACTAATAGTGAATGGCCTGTTAGAAACCCTTACAATGCGCACTACCCCGCGATGTTTTTCAGAAACCTATCCTACATTGACACTGCATGTTCCCTGACCTCCCCATGCTGACCACCTCGTTGTGCTCTTCTCCATCCTACATTGGCACTCACTGCCTATCCTTATTCAGACGCTCCGATTCACACCATACCGTGATATTTTTCTCACTCCTATTAGTGAATGGCCTGTTAGAAACCCTTACAATGCGCACCACTATGCAATGTTTTTCAGAAACCTATCCTACATTGCCAATGCATGTTTCCTGACCTCCCCATGCTGACCACCCCGTTGTGCTCTTCTCCATCCTACATTGCAACTCACTGCCTATCCTAATTCAGACCCTCCGATTCACACCACCCCGTGATGTTTTTCTCACTCCTACTAGTGAATGTAATGTTACACACCCATACAATGTGCATCACCCCGCAATGTTTTTCAGAAACCTATCGTACATTGCCACAGCATGTTTCCTGACATCCCCATGCTGACCAACCCATGGTGCTTTTCTCCATCCTACATTGCTACTCACTGCCTATCCTTATTCAGACCCTCCGATTCACACCACCCCGTGATGTTTTTCTCACTCCTACTAGTGAACGTAATGTTACACACCCATACAATGCGCACCACCATGCGATGATTTTCAGAAACCTATTCTACATTGCCACTGTCTTTTTCCTGACCTCCTGATGCTGACCAACCCATGGTGCTTTTCTCCATCCTACATTGGCACTCACTGCCTATCCTTATTCAGACCTTCCAATTAACACCACCCCGTGATGTTTTTGTCACTCCTACTAGTGAATGTAATGTTACACACCCATTTAATGCGCACCACCTTGCGATGTTTGGCAGAAACCTATCCTACATTGCCACTGCACGTTTCACGACCTCCCCATGCTGACCACCCTGTGGTGCTTTTCTCCATCCTACATTGGCACTCACTGCCTATCCTAATTCACCCCTCCGATTCACACCACCCCGTGATGTTTTGCTCACTCCTATTAGTGAATGTAATGTGACACACCCATACAATGTGCACCACCCGCCATGATTTTCAGAAAAATATCCTACATTGCCACTGGATGTTTTCTGATCTCCCGATGCTGACCACCGCGTGGTGCTTTTCTCAATCCTACATTGCCAGTCACTGCTTATCCTAATTCAGATCCTATGATTCACACCAAGCCATGATGTTTTCCTCACTCCTACTAGTCAATGTAATATTACACACCCATACAATGCGCACCACACCTCGATGTTTTTCATAAGCCTTTCCTATATTGCCACTGCATGTTTCCTGACCTCCGCATGCTGACCACCCCGTGGTGCTTTTCTCCATCCTAGATTGCCACTCACGGCCTATCCTAATTCAGATCCTATGATTCACACCACCCCGTGATGTTTTTCTCACTCCTACTAGTAAATGTAATGTTACACACCGATACAATGCGCACCACCCCGCGATGTTTTTCAGAAACCTATCCTACATTACCACTGCATTTTTCCTGACCTCCCCATGCTGACCACCCCGTAGTTCTTTTCTCCGTCCTAGATTGTCACTCACTGCCTATCCTAATTGAGATCCTATGATTCACACCACCCCGTTATGTTTCTGTCACTCCTACTAGTGAATGGCCTGTTTGAAACCCTTACAATGCGCACCACCCCGCGATGTTTTTCAGAATCCTATCCTACATTGCCACTGCATGTTTTCTGACATCCCCATGCTGACCACACCGTTGTGCTCTTCTCCATCCTACATTGGCACTCACTGCCTATCCTAATTTAGACCCTCTGATTCCCACCACCCCGTGATGTTTTTCTCACTCCTACTAGTGAATGTAATGTTACACACCCATACAATGTGCACCACCCCGCGATGTTTTTCAGAAAAATATCCTACATTGCCACTGCATGTTTCCTGACCTCCCCATCCTGACTACCCCGTGGTGCTTCTCTATATCCTACATTGCCACTCACTGCCTATCCTAATTCAGACCCGCCGGTTCATACCACCCTGTGATGTTTTTCTCACTCCTACTAGTGAATGTAATGTTACACACCCATACAATGCGCACCACGCCGCGATGTTTTTCAGAAACCTATCCTACATTACCACTGCATTTTTCCTGACCTCCCCATGCTGACCACCCCGTAGTGCTTTTCTACATCCTAGATTGTCACTCACTGCCTATCCTAATTCAGATCCTATGATTCACACCACCCCGTGATGTTTTTCTCACTCCTACTAGTGAATGTAATGTTACAAACCCATACAATGCGCACCACAGCTCGATGTTTTTCATAAGCCTTTCCTACATTGCCACTGCATGTTTTCTGATCTCCCAATGCTGACCACCGCATGGTGCTTTTCTCCATCCTACATTGCCACTCACTGCTTATCCTAATTCAGATCATATGATTCACACCACCCCGTGATGTTTTTCTCACTCCAACTAGTGAATGTAATGTTACACACCCATACAATGCGCACCACCCCGCAATGTTTTCATGAAACCTATCCAACATTGCCACTGCATGATCCCTGACCTCCGCATGCTGACCACCCCGTGATGCTTTTCTCCACCCTACATTGCCACTTTGTGCCTATCCTAATTCAGATCCTACGATTCACACCACCCCGTGATGTTTCTGTCACTACTAATAGTGAATGGCCTGTTACAAACCCTTAAAATGCGCACTACCCCGCGATGTTTTTCAGAAACCTATCCTACATTGACACTGCATGTTTCCTGACCTCCCCATGCTGACCACCTTGTTGTGCTCTTCTCCATCCTACATTGGCACTCACTGCCTATCCTTATTCAGACGCTCCGATTCACACCATACCGTGATATTTTTCTCACTCCTATTAGTGAATGGCCTGTTAGAAACCCTTACAATGCGCACCACTACGCAATGTTTTTCAGAAACCTATCCTACATTGCCTATGAATGTTTCCTGACCTCCCCATGCTGACCACCCCGTTGTGCTCTTCTGCATGCTACATTGCAACTCACTGCCTATCCTAATTCAGACCCTCCGATTCACACCACCCCGTGATGTTTTTCTCACTCCTACTAGTGAATGTAATGTTACACACCCATACAATGCGCAAGACCCCGCGATGTTTTTCAGAAACCTATCCTACATTGCCACTGCATGTTTCCTGACCTCCACATGGTGACCCCCCCGTGGTGCTTTTCTCCATCCTACATAGCCACTCACTGCCTATCCGTATTCAGACCCTCCGATTCACAACACCCCGTGATATTGTTCTCACTCCTACTAGTGAATGGCCTGTTAGAAACCCTTACAATGCGCACGACCACGCAATGTTTTTCATAAGCCTTTCCTTCATTACCACTGCATGTTTTCTGAACACCCGATGCTGACCACCGCCTGGTGCTTTTCTCCATCCTACATTGCCACTCACTGCTTATCCTAATTCAGATCCTATGATTCACACCACCCCATGATCTTTTCCTCACTCCTACTAGTGAATGTAATGTTACACTCCCATACAATGGGCACCACACCTCGATGTTTTTCATAAAACTTTCCTACATTGCCACTGCATGTTTCCTGACCTCCGCATGCTTTCCACCCCGTGGTGCTTTTCTCAATCCTAGATTGCCACTCACTGCCTATCCTAATTCAGATCCTATGATTCACACCACCCCATGATGTTTTTCTCACTCCTACTAGTGAATGTAATGTTACACACCCATACAATGGGCACCACCCCGCGATGTTTTTCAGAAACCTATCCTACATTACCACTGCATTTTTCCTGACCTCCCCATGCTGATCACCCTGTAGTGCTTTTCTCCATCCTAGATTGTCACTCACTGCCTATCCTAATTCAGATACTATGATTCACACCACCCCATGATGCTTCTGTCACCACTACTAGTGAATGGCCTGTTTGAAACCCTTACAATGCGCACCACCCAGTGATGTTTTTCAGAATCCTATCCTTCATTGCCACTGCATGTTTTCTGATATCCCCATGCTGACCACCGCGTTGTGCTCCTCTCCATGCTACATTGGCACTCACTGCCTATCCTAATTCAGACCCTCCGTTTCACTCCACCCCGTGATGTTTTTCTCACTCCTACTAGTGAATGTAATGTTACACACCCATACAATGTGCACCACCCCGCGATATTTTTCAGAAAAATATCCTACAGTGCCACTTCATGTTTCCGACCTCCCATGCTGACCACCCCGTGGTGCTTTTCTCCATCCGAGATTGCCACTCACTGCCTATCCTAATTCAGATCCTATGATTCACACCACCCCGTGATGTTTTTCTCTCTCCTAATAGTGAATGTAATGTTACACACCCATACAATGCGCACCACCCCGCGATGTTTTCAAGAAACCTATCCAACATTGCCACTGCATGATTCCTGATCTCCCGATGCTGAACACCCTGTGGTGCTTTACTGCATCCTATATTGCCACTCAGTGCCTATCCTAATTCAGATCCTACGATTCACACCACCACGTGATCTTTCTGTCACTACTATTAGTGAATGGCCTGTTAGAAATCCTTATAATGCGCTCCACCCCGCGATGTTTTTCAGAAACCTATCCTACATTGACACTGCATGTTTCCTGACCTCCCCATGCTGACCACCTCGTTGTGCTCTTCTCCATCCTACATTGGCACTCACTGCCTATCCTTATTCAGACGCTCCGATTCACACCATACCGTAATATTTTTCTCACTCCTACTAGTGAATGGCCTGTTAGAAACCCATACAATGCGCACAACCACGCAATGTTTTTCAGAAACCTATCCTACATTGCCAATTCATGTTTCCTGACCTCGCCATGCTGACCACCCCATTGTGCTCTTCTCCATCCTACATTGCAACTCACTGCCTATCCCAATTCAGACCCTCCGATTCACATCACCCCGTGATGTTTTTCTCACTCCTACTAGTGAATGTAATGTTACACACCCATACAATGCGCACCACCCCGCAATGTTTTCATGAAACCTATCCAACATTGCCACTGCATGTTTCCTGACCTCCGCATGCTGACCACCCCATAGTGCTTTTTTCCATCCTAGATTGTCACTCACTGCCTATCCTAATTCTGATCCTATGATTCACACCACCCCGTGATATTTCTGTCACTCCTACTAGTGAATAGCCTGTTTGAAACCCTTACAATGCGCACCACCCCGCGATGTTTTTTCAGAATCCTATCCTACATTGCCACTGCATGTTTTCTGACATCCCCATGCTGACGACCCCGTTGTCGTCTTCTCCATCCTACAATGGCACTCACTGCCTATCCTAATTCAGAACCTCCGATTCACACCACCCCGTGATGTTTTTCTCACTCCTACTAGTGAATGTAATGTTACACACCCATACAATGGGCACCACCACGCGATATTTTTCAGAAAAATATCCTACATTGCCACTGCATGTTTCCTACCTCTCATGGTGACCACCCCGTGGTGCTTTTCTCCATCCTAGACTGCCACTCACTGCCTATCCTAATTTAGATCCTATGATTCACACCACGCCGTGATGTTTTTCTCACTCCTACTAGTGAATGTAATGTTACACACCCATACAATGCACACCACCCCGTGTTGTGTTTCTGAAACCTATCCTACATTACCAGTGCATTTTTCCTGACCTCCCCATGCTGACCACCCCGTAGTGCTTTTCTCCATCCTAGATGGTCACTCACTGCCTATCCTAATTCAGATCCGATGATTCACACCACCCCGTGATGTTTTTCTCTCTCCTACTAGTGAATGTAATGTTACACAACAATACAATGCGCACCACCCCGCGATGTTTTCAAGAAACCTACCCAACATTGCCAATGCATGATTCCTGACCTCCCCATGCTGACCACACCGTGGTGCTTTTCTCCATCCTACATTGCCACTCAGTGCCTATCCTAATTCAGATCCTACGATTCACACCACCCCGTGATGTTTCTGTCACTACTAATAGTGAATGGCCTATTTGAAACCCTTACAATGCGCACCACCCCGCGATGTTTCTCAGAAACCTATCGTACACTGCCAGTGCATGTTTCCTGACCTCCCCATGCTGACCACCCCGTTGTGCTCTTCTCCATCCTACATTGCAACTCACTGCCTATCCTAATTCAGACCCTCCGATTCACACCACCCCGTGATGTTTTTCTCACTCCTACTAGTGAATGTAATGTTACACACGCATACAATGCGCACCACCCCGCGATGTTTTTCAGAAACCTATCCTAAATTACCACTGCATTTTTCCTGACCTCCCCATGCTGAGCACCCCGTAGTGCTTTTCTCCATCCTAGATTGTCACTCACTGCCTATCCTAACTCAGATACTATGATTCACACCACCCCGTGATGCTTCTGTCACTCCTACTAGTGAATGGCCTGTTTGAAACCCTTACAATGGGCACCACCCCGTGATGTTTTTCAGAAAGCTATCCTACATTGCCAATGCATGTTTCCTGACCTCCCCATGCTGACCACCCCATTGTGCTCTTCTCCATTCTACATTGAAACTCACTGCCTATCCTAATTCAGACCCTCTGATTCATGTCACTCCGTGATGTTTTTCTCACTCCTACTAGTGAATGTAATGTTACACACCCATACAATGTGCACCACCCCGCGATATTTTTCAGAAAAATATCCTACATTGCCACTGCATGTTTCCTACCTCTCATGGTGACCACCCCGTAGTGCTTTTCTCCATCCTAGATTGTCACTCACTGCCTATACTAATTCAGATCCTATGATTCACACCACCCCGTGATGTTTCTGTCACTCCTACTAGTGAATGGCCTGTTTGAAACCCTTACAATGCGCACCACCCCACGATGTTTTTCAGAATCCTATCCTACATTACCACTGCATTTTTCTTGACCTCCCCATGCTGACCACCCCGTAGTGCTTTTCTCCAACCTAGATTGCCACTCACTGCCTATCCTAATTCAGATCCTATGATTCACAGCACCCCGTGATATTTTTCTCACTCCTACTAGTTAATGTAATGTTGCACACCCATACAATGCGCACCACCCCGCGATGTTTTCAAGAAACCTATCCAACATTGCCACTGCATGATTCCTGACCTCCCCATGCTGACCACCCCGTGGTGCTTTTCTCCATCCTAGATTGCCACTCACTGCCTATCCTAATTCAGATCCTATGATTCACACCACCCCGTGATGTTTTTCTCACTCCTACTAGTGAATGTAATGTTACACACCCATACAATGCGCACCACACCTCGATGTTTTTCATAAGCCTTTCCTACATTGCCACTGCATGTTTCCTGACCTCCGCATGCTGACCACACTGTGGTGCTTTTCTCCATCCTAGATTGCCACTCACTGCCTATCCTAATTCAGAACCTCCGATTCACACCACCCCGTGATGTTTTTCTCACTCCAATTAGTGAATATAATGTTACACACCCATACAATGTGCACCACCCCGAGATGTTTTTCAGAAAAATATCCTACATTGCCACTGCATGTTTCCTACCTCCCATGGTGACCACCCAGTTGTGATTTTCTCCATCCTAGATGGTCACTCACTGCCTATCCTAATTCAGATCCGATGATTTACACCAGCCCGTGATGTTTTTCTCACTCCTACTAGTGAATGTAATGTTACACACCCATACAATGCGCACCACCCCGCGATGTTTTTCAGAAACCTATCGTACATTGCCACTGCATGTTTCCTGTCATCCCTATGCTGACCACCCCGTGGTGCTTTTCTCCATCCTACATTGCCACTCACTGCCTATCCTAATTCAGACCCTCTGATTCACACAACCCCGTGATGTTTTTCTCACTCTTACTAGTGAATGTAATGTTACACACCCATACCATGTGCACCACCCCACGATGTTTTTAAGAAAAATATCCTACATTGCCACTGCATGTTTCCTACCTCCCATGCTGACCAATCCGTGGTGCTTTTCTCCATCCTACATTGCCACTCCCTGCCTATCTTAATTTAGATCCTATGATTCACACCACCCCGTGATGTTTTTCTCACTCCTACTAGTGAATGTAATGTTACACACCCATACAATGCGCACCACCCCGAGATGTGTTTCAGAAACCTATCCTATATTACCACTGCATTTTTCCTGACCTCCCCATGCTGACCACCCCGTAGTGCTTTTCTCCATCCTAGATTGTCACTCACTGCCTATCCTAATTCAGATCCTATGATTCACACCACCCCGTGATGTTTTTCTCTCTCCTACTAGTGAATGTAATGTTACACACCCATACAATGCGCACCACCCCACGATGTTTTCAAGAAACATATCCAAAATTGCCACTGCATGATTCCTGACCTCCCCATGCTGGCCACCCCGTAGTGATTTTCTCCAACCTTGAATTCCACTCACTGGCTATTCTAATCCAGATCCTATGATTCACACCACCCCGTGATGTTTTTCTCACTCCTACTAGTGAATGCAATGTTACACACTGATACAATGCGCACCACCACGGGATGTTTTTCAGAAACCTATCTTACATTGCCACTGAATTTTTCCTGACCTCCCCATGCTGACCACCTCGTGGTGCTTTTCTCCATCTTACATTGCCACTCGCTGCCTATCCTTATTCAGACCCTCTGATTCACACCACCCCGTGATATTTTTCTCACTCCTACTAGTGAATGGCCTTTTAGAAACCCTTATATTGCGCATCACCCAGCGCTTTATTTCAGAAATCTATCCTACATTGTCACTGCATGTTTACTACCGCCCCATGCTGACCACCCCGTGGTGCTTTTCTCCATTCTACATTGCTACTCACTGCCTATCCTTATTCAGACCCTCCGATTCACACCACCCCGTGATGTTTTTCTCACTCCTACTAGTGAATGGCCTGTTAGAAAGCCTTACAATGCGCGCCACTCTGCGATGTTTTTCAGAAATCTATCCTACATTGCCACTGCATGTTTCCTGACCTCCCCATGCTGACCACCCCGTCTTGCTTTTCTCCATCCTACATTGCCACTCACTGCCTATCCTTATTCAGACCCTCCGATTCACACCGTCCCGTGATATTTTTCTCACTCCTACTAGTGAATGACCTGTAAGAACCCCTTACATTGCCCACCACCCCGCGATGTTTTTCGGAAAACTATCCTACATTGCCACTGCAAGTTTCCTACCTCCCCATGCTGACCACCCCGTGGTGCTTTTCTCCATCCTACATTGCTACTCACTGCCTATCCTTATTCAGACACTCTGATTCACACCACCCCGTGATATTTTTCTCACTCCTATTATTGTATGGCCTGTTAGAAATCCTTACATTGCGCACAACCCCGTGATGTTTTTCAGAAACCTATCCTACTTTGCCACTGCATGTTTCCTACCTCCCCATGCTGACCACCCCGTGGTACTTTTCTCCATCCTACATTGCTACTCACTGCCTATATTTATTCAGACCCTCCGATTCACACCACCCCGTGATGTTTTTCTCACTCCTACTAGTGAATGTCCTTACATTGCGCACCACCCCATGATGTTTTTCAGAAATCTATCCTACATTGCCACTGCATGTTTCCTGACCTCCCCATGCTGACCACCCCGTGGTGCTTTTCTCCATCCTACATTGCCACTCACTGCCTATCCTAATTCAGACCCTCCAATTCACACGACCCCGTGATGTTTTTCTCACTCGTACTTCTGAATGTAAAGTTACACACCCATACAATGCGCACCACCCCTCGATGTTTTTCAGAAACCTATTCTACATTGCCACTGCATGTTTCCTGACCTCCCCATGCTGACCACTCCGTGGTGCTTTTCTCCATCCTACATTGCTACACACTGCCTATCCTTATTCAGACCCTCCGATTCACACCTCCCCATGATGTTTTTCTCACTCCTACTAGTGAATAGCCTGTTAGAAACCCTTACAATGCCCACCACCCTGCGATGTTTTTCAGAAACCTATCCTACATTGCCACAGCATGTTTCCTACCACCCCATGCTGACCACCCCGTGGTGCTTTTCTCCATCCTACATTGCTACTCACTGCCTATTCTTATTCAGATCCTCCGATTTACATCACCCCTTGATGTTTTTCTCACTCTTACTAGTGAATGTAATGTTAGAAACCCATACAATGCGCACCACCCCATGATGATTTTCAGAAACCTATTCTACATTGCCACTGCATGTTTCCTGACCTCCCCATGCTGACCACCCCGTTGTGCTTTTCTGCATCCTAGATTGTCACTCACTGCCTTTCCTAATTCAGATCCTATGATTCACACCACCCCGTGATGTTTTCCTCACTCCTACTAGTGAATGTAATGTTACACATCCATACAATGCGCACCACACCTCGATGTTTTTCATAAGCCTTTTCTACATTGCCACTGCATGTTTCCTGACCTCCACATGCTGACGACCCTGTGGTGCTTTTCTCCATCCTAGATTGTCACTCACTGCCTATCCTAATTCAGATCCTATGATTCATACCACCCCATGATGTTTTTCTCACTCCTACTAGTGAATGTAATGTTACACACCCATACAATGCGCACCACCCCGCGATGTTTTTCAGAAACCTATCATACATTACCACTGCATTTTTCCTGACCTCCCCATGCTGACCACCCCGTAGTGCTTTTCTGCATCCTAGATTGTCACTCACTGCCTTTCCTAATTCAGATCCTATGATTCACAGCACCCCGTGATGTTTCTGTCACTCCTACTAGTGAATGGCCTGTTTGAAACCCTTACAATGTGCACCACCCCGCGATGTTTTTCAGAATCCTATCCTACATTGCCACTGCATGTTTTCTGACATCCCCATGCTGACCACCGCGTTGTGCTCTTCTCCATGCTACATTGGCACACACTGCCTATCCTAATTCAGACCCTCTGATTCACACAACCCCGTGATGTTTTTCTCACTCTTACTAGTGAATGTAATGTTACACACCCATACCATGTGCACCACCCCACGATGTTTTTAAGAAAAATATCCTACATTGCCACTGCATGTTTCCTACCTCCCATGCTGACCAATCCGTGGTGCTTTTCTCCATCCTACATTGCCACTCCCTGCCTATCTTAATTTAGATCCTATGATTCACACCACCCCGTGATGTTTTTCTCACTCCTACTAGTGAATGTAATGTTACACACCCATACAATGCGCACCACCCCGAGATGTGTTTCAGAAACCTATCCTATATTACCACTGCATTTTTCCTGACCTCCCCATGCTGACCACCCCGTAGTGCTTTTCTCCATCCTAGATTGTCACTCACTGCCTATCCTAATTCAGATCCTATGATTCACACCACCCCGTGATGTTTTTCTCTCTCCTACTAGTGAATGTAATGTTACACACCCATACAATGCGCACCACCCCACGATGTTTTCAAGAAACATATCCAAAATTGCCACTGCATGATTCCTGACCTCCCCATGCTGGCCACCCCGTAGTGATTTTCTCCAACCTTGAATTCCACTCACTGGCTATTCTAATCCAGATCCTATGATTCACACCACCCCGTGATGTTTTTCTCACTCCTACTAGTGAATGCAATGTTACACACTGATACAATGCGCACCACCACGGGATGTTTTTCAGAAACCTATCTTACATTGCCACTGAATTTTTCCTGACCTCCCCATGCTGACCACCTCGTGGTGCTTTTCTCCATCTTACATTGCCACTCGCTGCCTATCCTTATTCAGACCCTCTGATTCACACCACCCCGTGATATTTTTCTCACTCCTACTAGTGAATGGCCTTTTAGAAACCCTTATATTGCGCATCACCCAGCGCTTTATTTCAGAAATCTATCCTACATTGTCACTGCATGTTTACTACCGCCCCATGCTGACCACCCCGTGGTGCTTTTCTCCATTCTACATTGCTACTCACTGCCTATCCTTATTCAGACCCTCCGATTCACACCACCCCGTGATGTTTTTCTCACTCCTACTAGTGAATGGCCTGTTAGAAAGCCTTACAATGCGCGCCACTCTGCGATGTTTTTCAGAAATCTATCCTACATTGCCACTGCATGTTTCCTGACCTCCCCATGCTGACCACCCCGTCTTGCTTTTCTCCATCCTACATTGCCACTCACTGCCTATCCTTATTCAGACCCTCCGATTCACACCGTCCCGTGATATTTTTCTCACTCCTACTAGTGAATGACCTGTAAGAACCCCTTACATTGCCCACCACCCCGCGATGTTTTTCGGAAAACTATCCTACATTGCCACTGCAAGTTTCCTACCTCCCCATGCTGACCACCCCGTGGTGCTTTTCTCCATCCTACATTGCTACTCACTGCCTATCCTTATTCAGACACTCTGATTCACACCACCCCGTGATATTTTTCTCACTCCTATTATTGTATGGCCTGTTAGAAATCCTTACATTGCGCACAACCCCGTGATGTTTTTCAGAAACCTATCCTACTTTGCCACTGCATGTTTCCTACCTCCCCATGCTGACCACCCCGTGGTACTTTTCTCCATCCTACATTGCTACTCACTGCCTATATTTATTCAGACCCTCCGATTCACACCACCCCGTGATGTTTTTCTCACTCCTACTAGTGAATGTCCTTACATTGCGCACCACCCCATGATGTTTTTCAGAAATCTATCCTACATTGCCACTGCATGTTTCCTGACCTCCCCATGCTGACCACCCCGTGGTGCTTTTCTCCATCCTACATTGCCACTCACTGCCTATCCTAATTCAGACCCTCCAATTCACACGACCCCGTGATGTTTTTCTCACTCGTACTTCTGAATGTAAAGTTACACACCCATACAATGCGCACCACCCCTCGATGTTTTTCAGAAACCTATTCTACATTGCCACTGCATGTTTCCTGACCTCCCCATGCTGACCACTCCGTGGTGCTTTTCTCCATCCTACATTGCTACACACTGCCTATCCTTATTCAGACCCTCCGATTCACACCTCCCCATGATGTTTTTCTCACTCCTACTAGTGAATAGCCTGTTAGAAACCCTTACAATGCCCACCACCCTGCGATGTTTTTCAGAAACCTATCCTACATTGCCACAGCATGTTTCCTACCACCCCATGCTGACCACCCCGTGGTGCTTTTCTCCATCCTACATTGCTACTCACTGCCTATTCTTATTCAGATCCTCCGATTTACATCACCCCTTGATGTTTTTCTCACTCTTACTAGTGAATGTAATGTTAGAAACCCATACAATGCGCACCACCCCATGATGATTTTCAGAAACCTATTCTACATTGCCACTGCATGTTTCCTGACCTCCCCATGCTGACCACCCCGTTGTGCTTTTCTGCATCCTAGATTGTCACTCACTGCCTTTCCTAATTCAGATCCTATGATTCACACCACCCCGTGATGTTTTCCTCACTCCTACTAGTGAATGTAATGTTACACATCCATACAATGCGCACCACACCTCGATGTTTTTCATAAGCCTTTTCTACATTGCCACTGCATGTTTCCTGACCTCCACATGCTGACGACCCTGTGGTGCTTTTCTCCATCCTAGATTGTCACTCACTGCCTATCCTAATTCAGATCCTATGATTCATACCACCCCATGATGTTTTTCTCACTCCTACTAGTGAATGTAATGTTACACACCCATACAATGCGCACCACCCCGCGATGTTTTTCAGAAACCTATCATACATTACCACTGCATTTTTCCTGACCTCCCCATGCTGACCACCCCGTAGTGCTTTTCTGCATCCTAGATTGTCACTCACTGCCTTTCCTAATTCAGATCCTATGATTCACAGCACCCCGTGATGTTTCTGTCACTCCTACTAGTGAATGGCCTGTTTGAAACCCTTACAATGTGCACCACCCCGCGATGTTTTTCAGAATCCTATCCTACATTGCCACTGCATGTTTTCTGACATCCCCATGCTGACCACCGCGTTGTGCTCTTCTCCATGCTACATTGGCACACACTGCCTATCCTAATTCAGACCCTCTGATTCACACAACCCCGTGATGTTTTTCTCACTCTTACTAGTGAATGTAATGTTACACACCCATACCATGTGCACCACCCCACGATGTTTTTAAGAAAAATATCCTACATTGCCACTGCATGTTTCCTACCTCCCATGCTGACCAATCCGTGGTGCTTTTCTCCATCCTACATTGCCACTCCCTGCCTATCTTAATTTAGATCCTATGATTCACACCACCCCGTGATGTTTTTCTCACTCCTACTAGTGAATGTAATGTTACACACCCATACAATGCGCACCACCCCGAGATGTGTTTCAGAAACCTATCCTATATTACCACTGCATTTTTCCTGACCTCCCCATGCTGACCACCCCGTAGTGCTTTTCTCCATCCTAGATTGTCACTCACTGCCTATCCTAATTCAGATCCTATGATTCACACCACCCCGTGATGTTTTTCTCTCTCCTACTAGTGAATGTAATGTTACACACCCATACAATGCGCACCACCCCACGATGTTTTCAAGAAACATATCCAAAATTGCCACTGCATGATTCCTGACCTCCCCATGCTGGCCACCCCGTAGTGATTTTCTCCAACCTTGAATTCCACTCACTGGCTATTCTAATCCAGATCCTATGATTCACACCACCCCGTGATGTTTTTCTCACTCCTACTAGTGAATGCAATGTTACACACCGATACAATGCGCACCACCACGGGATGTTTTTCAGAAACCTATCTTACATTGCCACTGAATTTTTCCTGACCTCCCCATGCTGACCACCTCGTGGTGCTTTTCTCCATCTTACATTGCCACTCGCTGCCTATCCTTATTCAGACCCTCTGATTCACACCACCCCGTGATATTTTTCTCACTCCTACTAGTGAATGGCCTTTTAGAAACCCTTATATTGCGCATCACCCAGCGCTTTATTTCAGAAATCTATCCTACATTGTCACTGCATGTTTACTACCGCCCCATGCTGACCACCCCGTGGTGCTTTTCTCCATTCTACATTGCTACTCACTGCCTATCCTTATTCAGACCCTCCGATTCACACCACCCCGTGATGTTTTTCTCACTCCTACTAGTGAATGGCCTGTTAGAAAGCCTTACAATGCGCGCCACTCTGCGATGTTTTTCAGAAATCTATCCTACATTGCCACTGCATGTTTCCTGACCTCCCCATGCTGACCACCCCGTCTTGCTTTTCTCCATCCTACATTGCCACTCACTGCCTATCCTTATTCAGACCCTCCGATTCACACCGTCCCGTGATATTTTTCTCACTCCTACTAGTGAATGACCTGTAAGAACCCCTTACATTGCCCACCACCCCGCGATGTTTTTCGGAAAACTATCCTACATTGCCACTGCAAGTTTCCTACCTCCCCATGCTGACCACCCCGTGGTGCTTTTCTCCATCCTACATTGCTACTCACTGCCTATCCTTATTCAGACACTCTGATTCACACCACCCCGTGATATTTTTCTCACTCCTATTATTGTATGGCCTGTTAGAAATCCTTACATTGCGCACAACCCCGTGATGTTTTTCAGAAACCTATCCTACTTTGCCACTGCATGTTTCCTACCTCCCCATGCTGACCACCCCGTGGTACTTTTCTCCATCCTACATTGCTACTCACTGCCTATATTTATTCAGACCCTCCGATTCACACCACCCCGTGATGTTTTTCTCACTCCTACTAGTGAATGTCCTTACATTGCGCACCACCCCATGATGTTTTTCAGAAATCTATCCTACATTGCCACTGCATGTTTCCTGACCTCCCCATGCTGACCACCCCGTGGTGCTTTTCTCCATCCTACATTGCCACTCACTGCCTATCCTAATTCAGACCCTCCAATTCACACGACCCCGTGATGTTTTTCTCACTCGTACTTGTGAATGTAAAGTTACACACCCATACAATGCGCACCACCCCTCGATGTTTTTCAGAAACCTATTCTACATTGCCACTGCATGTTTCCTGACCTCCCCATGCTGACCACTCCGTGGTGCTTTTCTCCATCCTACATTGCTACACACTGCCTATCCTTATTCAGACCCTCCGATTCACACCTCCCCATGATGTTTTTCTCACTCCTACTAGTGAATAGCCTGTTAGAAACCCTTACAATGCCCACCACCCTGCGATGTTTTTCAGAAACCTATCCTACATTGCCACAGCATGTTTCCTACCACCCCATGCTGACCACCCCGTGGTGCTTTTCTCCATCCTACATTGCTACTCACTGCCTATTCTTATTCAGATCCTCCGATTTACATCACCCCTTGATGTTTTTCTCACTCTTACTAGTGAATGTAATGTTAGAAACCCATACAATGCGCACCACCCCATGATGATTTTCAGAAACCTATTCTACATTGCCACTGCATGTTTCCTGACCTCCCCATGCTGACCACCCCGTTGTGCTTTTCTGCATCCTAGATTGTCACTCACTGCCTTTCCTAATTCAGATCCTATGATTCACAGCACCCCGTGATGTTTCTGTCACTCCTACTAGTGAATGGCCTGTTTAAAACCCTTACAATGTGCACCACCCCGCGATGTTTTTCAGAATCCTATCCTACATTGCCACTGCATGTCTTCTGACGTCACCATGCTGACCACCGCGTTGTGCTCTTCTCCATGCTACATTGGCACTCACTGCCTATCCTAATTCAGACCCTCCGATTCACACAACCCCGTGATGTTTTTCTCACTCTTACTAGTGAATGTAATGTTACACACCCATACCATGTGCACCACCCCGCGATGTTTTTAAGAAAAATATCCTACATTGCCACTGCATGTTTCCTACCTCCCATGCTGACCAATCCGTGGTGCTTTTCTCCATCCTACATTGCCACTCCCTGCCTATCTTAATTTAGATCCTATGATTCACACCACCCCGTGATGTTTTTCTCACTCCTACTAGTGAATGTAATGTTACACACCCATACAATGCGCACCACCCCGAGATGTGTTTCAGAAACCTATCCTATATTACCACTGCATTTTTCCTGACCTCCCCATGCTGACCACCCCGTAGTGCTTTTCTCCATCCTAGATTGTCACTCACTGCCTATCCTAATTCAGATCCTATGATTCACACCACCCCGTGATGTTTTTCTCTCTCCTACTAGTGAATGTAATGTTACACACCCATACAATGCGCACCACCCCACGATGTTTTCAAGAAACATATCCAAAATTGCCACTGCATGATTCCTGACCTCTTCATGCTGGCCAACCCGTAGTGATTTTCTCCAACCTTGAATTCCACTCACTGGCTATTCTAATCCAGATCCTATGATTCACACCACCCCGTGATGTTTTTCTCACTCCTACTAGTGAATGCAATGTTACACACCGATACAATGCGCATCACCACGGCATGTTTTTCAGAAACCTATCTTACATTGCCACTGAATGTTTCCTGACCTCCCCATGCTGACCCCTTCGTGGTGCTTTTCTCCATCTTACATTGCCACTCGCTGCCTATCCTTATTCAGACCCTCTGATTCACACCACCCCGTGATATTTTTCTCACTCCTACTAGTGAATGGCCTTTTAGAAACCCTTATATTGCGCATCACCCCGCGCTGTATTTCAGAAATCTATCCTACATTGTCACTGCATGTTTACTACCGCCCCATGCTGACCACCCCGTGGTGCTTTTCTCCATTCTACATTGCTACTCACTGCCTATCCTTATTCAGACCCTCCGATTCACACCACCCCGTGATGTTTTTCTCACTCCTACTAGTGAATGGCCTGTTAGAAACCCTTACAATGCGCGCCACTCTGCGATGTTTTTCAGAAACCTATCCTACATTGCCACTGCATGTTTCCTGAACTCCCCATGCTGACCACCCCGTCTTGCTTTTCTCCATCCTACATTGCCACTCACTGCCTATCCTTATTCAGACCCTCCGATTCACACCACCCCGTGATATTTTTCTCACTCCTACTAGTGAATGACCTGCAAGAAACCCTTACATTGCCCACCACCCCGCGATGTTTTTCGGAAAACTATCCTACATTGCCACTGCAAGTTTCCTACCTCCCCATGCTGACCACCCCGTGGTGTATTTCTCCATCCTACATTGCTACTCACTGCCTATCCTTATTCAGACACTCTGATTCACACCACCCCGTGATATTTTTCTCACTCCTATTAGTGAATGGCCTGTTAGAAATCCTTACATTGCGCACAACCCCGTGATGTTTTTCAGAAACCTATCCTACTTTGCCACTGCATGTTTCCTACCTCCCCATGCTGACCACCCCGTGGTACTTTTCTCCATCCTACATTGCTACTCACTGCCTATATTTATTCAGACCCTCCGATTCACACCACCCCGTGATGTTTTTCTCACTCCTACTAGGGAATGGCCTGTTACAAACCCTTACAATGCCCACCACGCGTTGGTTTTCAGAAACCTACCCTACATTGCCACTGTATGTTTCCTGACCTCCCCATGCTGACCACCCCGTGGTGTTTTTCTCCATCCTACATTGCCACTCACTGCCTATTTTTAATCAGACCCTACGATTCACACCACCCTGTGATATTTTTCTCACTCCTACTAGTGAATGTCCTTACATTGCGCACCACGCCGTGATGTTTTTCAGAAACCTATCCTACATTGCCACTGCATGTTTCCTGACCTCCCCATGCTGACCACCCCGTGGTGCTTTTCTCCATCCTACATTGCCACTCACTGCCTATCCTAATTCAGACCCTCCAATTCACATGACCCCGTGATGTTTTTCTCACTCCTACTTGTGAATGTAAAGTTACACACCCATACAATGCGCACCACCCCTCGATGTTTTTCAGAAACCTATTCTACATTGCCACTGCATGTTGCCTGACCTACACATGCTGACCACCCCGTGGTGCTTTTCTCCATCCTAGGTTGCCACTCACTGCCTATCCTAATTTAGACCCTCCGATTCACACAACCCCGTGATGTTTTTCACACTTCTACTAGTGAATGTAATGTTACACCCCCATACAACGCGCACCACCCCGCGATGTTTTTCAAAAACCTATTCTACATTGCCACTGCATGTTTCCTCACCTCCCCATGCTGACCACCCCGTGGGGCTTTTCTCCATCCTACTTTGCCGCTCACTGCCTATCCTTATTCAGACCCTCCGATTCACACCACCCCGTGATATTTTTCTCACTCCTACTAGTGAATGGCCTGTTAGAAACCCTTACATTCCGCACCACACCATGATGTTTTTCAGAAACCTATCCTACATTGCCACTGCATGTTTCCTACCTCCCCATGCTGACCACTCCGTGGTGCTTTTCTCCATCCTACATTGCTACACACTGCCTATCCTTATTCAGACCCTCTGATTCACACCTCCCCGTGATGTTTTTCTCACTCCTACTAGTGAATGGCCTGTTAGAAACCCTTACAATGCCCACCACCCTGCGATGTTTTTCAGAAACCTATCCTACATTGCCACAGCATGTTTCCTACCTCCCCATGCTGACCACCCCGTGGTGCTTTTCTCCATCCTACATTGCTACTCACTGCCTATTCTTATTCAGATCCTCCGATTCACATCACCCCTTGATGTTTTTCTCAGTCTTACTAGTGAATGTAATGTTAGAAACCCATACAATGCGCACCACCCCATGATGATTTTCAGAAACCTATCCTACATTGCCACTGCATGTTTCCTGACCTCCCCATGCTGACCACCCCGTTGTGCTTTTCTCCATCCTACATTGCCACTCACTGCCAATCCTAATTCAGACCTTCCAATTCACACCACCCCGTGATGTTTTTCTCACTCTACTAGTGAATGGCCGTTTAGAAACACATACAATGCGCACCACCCCTCGATGATTTTCAGAAAGCTATTCTACATTGCCACAGCATGTTTCCTGACCTCCCCATGCTGACCAACCATTAGTGCTTTTCTCCAACCTACATTGCCAGTCACTGCCTATGCTAAATCTGATCCTATGATTCACACGTCCCCGTGATGTTTTTCTCCCTCCTACTAGTGAATGACCTGTTAGAAACCATTACATTGCGCACCACCCTGCGATGTTTTTCAGAATACTATCCTACATTGCCACTGCATGTTTCCTACCTCCCCATGCTGACGACCCCGTGGTGCTTTTCTCCATCCTTCAGTGATTCTCACTACCTATCCTTATTCAGATCCTCTGATTCACACCACCCCGTGATGTTTTTCTCACTCCTACTAGTGAATGTAATGTTAGAAACCCATACAATGCGCACCACCCCGTGTTGATTTTCAGAAACCTATTCTACATTGCCACTGCATGTTTCCGGACCTACCCATGCTGACCACCCCGTGGTGCTTTTCTCCATCCAACATTGACACTCACTGCCTATCCTAATTCAGATCCTATGATTCACACTACCCCGTGATGTTTTTTTTCACTCCTACTAGTGAATGTAATGTTACACACCCATACAATGCGGACCACCCCACGATGTTTTTCAGAAACCTATCCTACATTGCCACTGCATATTTCGTGACTTCCCCATGCTGACCACCCCGTGGTGCTTTTCTCCATCCTACATTGCCACTCACTGCCGATCCTAATTCAGACCCTCCAATTCACACCACCACGTGATGTTTTTCTCTCTCCTACTAGTGAATGTAATGTTACACACCCATACAATGCGCACCACCCCCGATGTTTTTCAGAAACCTATCCTTCTTTGCCACTGCATGTTTCCTACCTCCCCATGCTGACCACCCGTGGTGCTTTTCTCCATCCTACATTGCTACTCACTGCCTATACTTATTCAGACCCTCCGATTCACACCGCCCCGTGATGTTTTTCTCACTCCTACTAGTGAATTGCCTGTTACAAACCCTTACAATGCCCACCACGCGTTGTTTTTCAGAAACCTACCCTACATTGCCACTGTATGTTTCCTGACCTCCCCATGCTGACCACCCCGTGGTGTTTTTCTCCATCCTACATTGCCACTCACTGCCTATTTTTAATCAGACCCTACGATTCACACCACCCCGTGATATTTTTCTCACTCCTACTAGTGAATGTCCTTACATTGCGCACCACGCCGTGATGTTTTTCAGAAACCTATCCTACATTGCCACTGCATGTTTCCTGACCTCCCCATGCTGACCACCCCGTGGTGCTTTTCTCCATCCTACATTGCCACTCACTGCCTATCCTAATTCAGACCCTCCAATTCACATGACCCCGTGATGTTTTTCTCACTCCTACTTGTGAATGTAAAGTTACACACCCATACAATGCGCACCACCCCTCGATGTTTTTCAGAAACCTATTCTACATTGCCACTGCATGTTGCCTGACCTACACATGCTGACCACCCCGTGGTGCTTTTCTCCATCCTAGGTTGCCACTCACTGCCTATCCTAATTTAGACCCTCCGATTCACACAACCCCGTGATGTTTTTCACACTTCTACTAGTGAATGTAATGTTACACCCCCATACAACGCTCACCACCCCGCGATGTTTTTCAAAAACCTATTCTACATTGCCACTGCATGTTTCCTCACCTCCCCATGCTGACCACCCCGTGGGGCTTTTCTCCATCCTACTTTGCCGCTCACTGCCTATCCTTATTCAGACCCTCCGATTCACACCACCCCGTGATATTTTTCTCACTCCTACTAGTGAATGGCCTGTTAGAAACCCTTACATTCCGCACCACACCATGATGTTTTTCAGAAACCTATCCTACATTGCCACTGCATGTTTCCTACCTCCCCATGCTGACCACTCCGTGGTGCTTTTCTCCATCCTACATTGCTACACACTGCCTATCCTTATTCAGACCCTCTGATTCACACCTCCCCGTGATGTTTTTCTCACTCCTACTAGTGAATGGCCTGTTAGAAACCCTTACAATGCCCACCACCCTGCGATGTTTTTCAGAAACCTATCCTACATTGCCACAGCATGTTTCCTACCTCCCCATGCTGACCACCCCGAGGTGCTTTTCTCCATCCTACATTGCTACTCACTGCCTATTCTTATTCAGATCCTCCGATTCACATCACCCCTTGATGTTTTTCTCAGTCTTACTAGTGAATGTAATGTTAGAAACCCATACAATGCGCACCACCCCATGACGATTTTCAGAAACCTATCCTACATTGCCACTGCATGTTTCCTGACCTCCCCATGCTGACCACCCCGTTGTGCTTTTCTCCATCCTACATTGCCACTCACTGCCAATCCTAATTCAGACCTTCCAATTCACACCACCCCGTGATGTTTTTCTCACTCTACTAGTGAATGGCCATTTAGAAACACATACAATGCGCACCACCCCTCGATGATTTTCAGAAAGCTATTCTACATTGCCACAGCATGTTTCCTGACCTCCCCATGCTGACCAACCATTAGTGCTTTTCTCCAACCTACATTGCCAGTCACTGCCTATGCTAAATCTGATCCTATGATTCACACGTCCCCGTGATGTTTTTCTCCCTCCTACTAGTGAATGACCTGTTAGAAACCATTACATTGCGCACCACCCTGCGATGTTTTTCAGAATACTATCCTACATTGCCACTGCATGATTCCTACCTCCCCATGCTGACGACCCCGTGGTGCTTTTCTCCATCCTTCAGTGATTCTCACTACCTATCCTTATTCAGATCCTCTGATTCACACCACCCCGTGATGTTTTTCTCACTCCTACTAGTGAATGTAATGTTAGAAACCCATACAATGCGCACCACCCCGTGTTGATTTTCAGAAACCTATTCTACATTGCCACTGCATGTTTCCGGACCTACCCATGCTGACCACCCCGTGGTGCTTTTCTCCATCCAACATTGCCACTCACTGCCTATCCTAATTCAGATCCTATGATTCACACTACCCCGTGATGTTTTTTTTCACTCCTACTAGTGAATGTAATGTTACACACCCATACAATGCGGACCACCCCACGATGTTTTTCAGAAACCTATCCTACATTGCCACTGCATATTTCGTGACTTCCCCATGCTGACCACCCCGTGGTGCTTTTCTCCATCCTACATTGCCACTCACTGCCGATCCTAATTCAGACCCTCCAATTCACACCACCACGTGATGTTTTTCTCTCTCCTACTAGTGAATGTAATGTTACACACCCATACAATGCGCACCACCCCCGATGTTTTTCAGAAACCTATCCTTCTTTGCCACTGCATGTTTCCTACCTCCCCATGCTGACCACCCGTGGTGCTTTTCTCCATCCTACATTGCTACTCACTGCCTATACTTATTCAGACCCTCCGATTCACACCGCCCCGTGATGTTTTTCTCACTCCTACTAGTGAATGGCCTGTTACAAACCCTTACAATGCCCACCACGCGTTGTTTTTCAGAAACATATCCTACATTGCCACTGTATGTTTCCTGACCTCCCCATGCTGACCACCCCGTGGTGTTTTTCTCCATCCTACATTGCCACTCACTGCCTATCTTTAATCAGACCCTACGATTCACACCACCCCGTGATATTTTTCTCACTCCTACTCGTGAATGTCCTGTTCGAAACCCTTACATTGCGCACCACCCCGTGATGTTTTTCAGAAACCTATCCTACATTGCCACTGCATGTTTCCTGACCTCCCCATGCTGACCACCCCGTGGTGCTTTTCTCCATCCTACATTGCCACTCACTGCCTATCCTAATTCAGACCCTCCAATTCACACGACCCCGTGATGTTTTTCTCACTCCTACTTGTGAATGTAATGTTACACACCCATACAATGCGCACCACCCCTCGATGTTTTTCAGAAACCTATTCTACATTTCCACTGCATATTGACTGACCTACACATGCTGACCACCCCGTGGTGCTTTTCTCCATCCTAGATTGCCACTCACTGCCTATCCTAATTTAGACCCTCCGATTCACACAACCCCGTGATGTTTTTCACACTTCTACTAGTGAATGTAATGTTACACCCCCATACAACGCGCACCACCCCGCGATGTTTTTCAGAAACCTATTCTACATTGCCACTGCATGTTTCCTGACCTCCCCATGCTGACCACCCCGTGGGGCTTTTCTCCATCCTACTTTGCAGCTCACTGCCTATCCTTATTTAGACCCTCCGATTCACACCACCCCGAGATATTTTTCTCACTCCTACTAGTGAATGGCCTGTTAGAAACCCTTACATCCCGCACCACACCGTGATGTTTTTCAGAATCCTATCCTACATTGCCACTGCATGTTTCCTGACCTCCCCATGCTTAGCACCCCGTTGTGCTTTTCTCCATCCTACATTGCCACTCACTGCCGATCCTAATTCAGACCCTCCAATTCACACCACCCCATGATGTATTTCTCAGTCCTACTAGTGAATGGCCTGTTAGAAACAAATACAATGCGCACCACCCCTCGATGATTTTCAGAAAGCTATTCTACATTTCCACTGCAGGTTTCCTCACCTACCCATGCTGACCAACCATTATTGCTTTTCTCCAACCTACATTGCCAGTCACTGCCTATGCTAAATCTGATCCTATGATTCACAGGACTCCGTGATGTTTTTCTCACTCCTACTAGTGAATGACCTGTTAGAAACCATTACATTGCGTACCACCCTGCGATGTTTTTCAGAATACTATCCTACATTGCCACTGCATGTTTCCTACCTCCCCATGCTGACCACCCCGTGGTGCTTTTCTCCATCCTTCAGTGCTTCTCACTACCTATCCTTATTCAGATCCTCCGATTCACGCCACCCCGTGATGTTTTTCTCACTCCTACTAGTGAATGTAATGTTAGAAACCCATACAATGCACACCACCCCGCGTTGATTTTCAGAAACCTATTCTACATTGCCACTGCATGTTTCCTGACCTCCCCATGCTGACCACCCCGTGGTGCTTTTCTCCATCCTACATTGCTACTCACTGCCTATCCTTATTCAGACCCTCCGATTCACACTACCCCGTGATGTTTTTCTCACTCCTACTAGTGAATGTAATGTTAGAAACCCATACAATGCGCACCACCCCTCGATGATTTTCAGAAACCTATTCTACATTGCCACTGCATGTTTCCTGACCTCCCCATGCTGACCACCCCGTGGTGCTTTTCTCCATCCTACATTGCCAATCACTGCCTATCCTTATTCAGATCTTATGATTCACACTACCCTGTATGTTTTTTTCACTCCTACTAGTGAATGTAATGTTACACACCCATACAATGCGGACCACCCCACGATATTTTTCAGAAACCTATCCTACATTGCCACTGTATATTTCGTGACCTCCCCATGCTGACCACCCCGTGGTGCTTTTCTCCATCCTACATTGCCACTCACTGCCGATCCTAATTCAGACACTCCAATTCACACCACCACGTGATGTTTTTCTCTCTCCTACTAGTGAATGTAATGTTACACACCCATACAATGTGCACCAACCCGCGATGTTTTTCAGAAACCTATCCTTCATTGCCACTGCATGTTTCCTACCTCCCCATGCTGACCACGCCGTGGTGCTTTTCTCCATCCTACATTGCTACTCACTGCCTATACTTATTCAGACCCTCCGATTCACACTACCCCGTGATGTTTTTCTCACTCCTACTAGTGAATGGCCTGTTCGAAACCCTTACAATGCCCACAACCCCGCGTTGTTTTTCAGAAACCTATCCTATATTGCCACTGCATTTTTCTTGACTTCCACATGCTGACCACCCCGTGGTGCTTTTCTCCATCCTACATTGCCACTCACTCCCTATCCTTATTCAAACCCTACGATTCACACCACGCCGTGATATTTTTCTCACTCCTACTAGTGAATGGCCCGTTAGAAAACCTTACATTGCGCACCACTCCGCGATATTTTTCAGAAACCTATCCTACATTGCCACTGCAAGTTTCCTACCTCCCATGCTGACCACCCCGCGGTGCTTTTCTCCATCCTACATTGCTACTTACTGCCTATCCTTATTCAGACCCTCCGATTCACACCACCCTGTGATGTTTTTCTCACTCCTACTAGTGAATGTAATGTTAGAAACCCATACAATTCGCACCACCCTGCGATGATTTTCCAAAACCTATTCTACATTGCCACTGCATGTTTCCTGACCTCCCCATGCTGACCACCCCGTGGTGCTTTTCTCCATCCTACATTGCCACTCACTGCCTACCCTAATTCAGACCCTCGGATTCACACCACCCCGTGGTGTTTTTCACACTCCTAAGAGTTAATGTAATGTTACACACCCATACAATGCGGTCCACCCCGCGATGTTTTTCAGAAACCTATCCTACATTGCCACTGAATGTTTCCTGACCTCCCCATGCTGACCACCCGTGGTGCTTTTCTCCATCATACATTGCCACTCACTGCCTATCCTTATTCACACCCTCTGATTCACACCAAACGGCATATTTTTCTCAATCCTACTAGTGAATGGCCTTTCAGAAACCCTTACATCGCGCAACACCCCGAGATGTTTTTCAGAAACCTATCCTACAATGCCACTGCATGTTTCCTACTTCCCCATGCTGACCACCCCGTGGTGCTTTTCTGCATCCTACATTGCTACTCACTGCCGATCCTAACTCAGACCCTCCGAATCACAACACCCCGTGATGTTTTTCTCAGTCCTATTAGTGAATGGCCTGTTAGAAACCCTTACAATGCCCACCACCACGCGTTGTTTTTCAGAAACCTATCCTACAAGGCCACTGCATGTTTCCTGACCTCCCCATGCGGACCACCACGGGGTGCTTTTCTCCATACTACATTGCCACTCACTGCCTATACTTATTCAGACGCTCCGATTCACACCACGCCGTGATTTATTTCTCAGTCCTACTAGTGAATGGCCTGTTAGAAACCCTTACAATGCCCAACACCCCGCGATGTTTTTCATAAACCTATCCTACATTGGCACTGCATGTTTCCTGACCACCCCATGCTGACCAAACCGTGGTGCTTTTCTCCTTCCTACATTGCTACTCAGTGCCTATACTTATTCAGACCCTCCGATTCACAGCACCCCGTGATGTTTTTCTCACTCCTACTAGTGAATGTAATGTGACACATCCATACAATGCGCACCACCCCGCGATGTTTTTCAGAAACCTATCCTACATTGCCACTGCATGTTTCCTGACCTCCCCATGCTGACCACCCTGTGGTGCTTTTCTCCATCCTACATTGCTACTCACTGCCTAGACTTATTCAGACCCTCCGATTCACAGACGCCCGGGATGTTTTTCTCAGTCCTACTAGTGAATGGCCTGTTAGAAAACCTTACAATGCCCACCATCCCGCGTTGGTTTTCAGAAACCTATCCTACATTGCCACTGCATGTTTCCTGACCTCCCCATGCTGACCACCCCGTGGTGCTTTTCTCAATCCTACATTGCCACTCACTGCCTATCCTTATTCAGACCCGACGATTCACACCACCCCGTGATATTTTTCTCACTCATACTAGTGAATCTCCTGTTACAAACCCTTACATTGCGCACGACCCCGCGATGTTTTTCAGAAACCTATCCTACATTGCCACTGCATGTTTCCTACTTCCACATGCTGACCACCCCGTGGTGCTTTTCTCCATCCTACATTGCTACTCACTGCCTATCCTTATTCAGACCCTCCGATTCACACCACTGCGTGATGTTTTTCTCAGTCATACCAGTGAATGTAATGTTTGAAACCCATACAATGCGCACCACCCCGCGATGATTTTCCGAAACCTATTCTACATTGCCACTGCATGTTTCCTGACCTCCCCATGCTGACCACCTTGTGGTGCTTTTCTCCATCCTAAATTGCCACTCACTGCCTATCCTAACTCAGACCCTCCGATTCACACCACCCCGTGATATTTTTCTCACTCTACTAGTGAATGGCCGTTTAGAAACACATACAATGCGCACCACCCCTCGATGATTTTCAGAAAGCTATTCTACATTGCCACAGCATGTTTCCTGACCTCCCCATGCTGACCAACCATTAGTGCTTTTCTCCAACCTACATTGCCAGTCACTGCCTATGCTAAATCTGATCCTATGATTCACACGTCCCCGTGATGTTTTTCTCCCTCCTACTAGTGAATGACCTGTTAGAAACCATTACATTGCGCACCACCCTGCGATGTTTTTCAGAATACTATCCTACATTGCCACTGCATGTTTCCTACCTCCCCATGCTGACGACCCCGTGGTGCTTTTCTCCATCCTTCAGTGATTCTCACTACCTATCCTTATTCAGATCCTCTGATTCACACCACCCCGTGATGTTTTTCTCACTCCTACTAGTGAATGTAATGTTAGAAACCCATACAATGCGCACCACCCCGTGTTGATTTTCAGAAACCTATTCTACATTGCCACTGCATGTTTCCGGACCTACCCATGCTGACCACCCCGTGGTGCTTTTCTCCATCCAACATTGCCACTCACTGCCTATCCTAATTCAGATCCTATGATTCACACTACCCCGTGATGTTTTTTTTCACTCCTACTAGTGAATGTAATGTTACACACCCATACAATGCAGACCACCCCACGATGTTTTTCAGAAACCTATCCTACATTGCCACTGCATATTTCGTGACTTCCCCATGCTGACCACCCCGTGGTGCTTTTCTCCATCCTACATTGCCACTCACTGCCGATCCTAATTCAGACCCTCCAATTCACACCACCACGTGATGGTTTTCTCTCTCCTACTAGTGAATGTAATGTTACACACCCATACAATGCGCACCACCCCCGATGTTTTTCAGAAACCTATCCTTCTTTGCCACTGCATGTTTCCTACCTCCCCATGCTGACCACCCGTGGTGCTTTTCTCCATCCTACATTGCTACTCACTGCCTATACTTATTCAGACCCTCCGATTCACACCGCCCCGTGATGTCTTTCTCACTCCTACTAGTGAATGGCCTGTTACAAACCCTTACAATGCCCACCACGCGTTGTTTTTCAGAAACATATCCTACATTGCCACTGTATGTTTCCTGACCTCCCCATGCTGACCACCCCGTGGTGTTTTTCTCCATCCTACATTGCCACTCACTGCCTATCTTTAATCAGACCCTACGATTCACACCACCCCGTGATATTTTTCTCACTCCTACTCGTGAATGTCCTGTTCGAAACCCTTACATTGCGCACCACCCCGTGATGTTTTTCAGAAACCTATCCTACATTGCCACTGCATGTTTCCTGACCTCCCCATGCTGACCACCCCGTGGTGCTTTTCTCCATCCTACATTGCCACTCACTGCCTATCCTAATTCAGACCCTCCAATTCACACGACCCCGTGATGTTTTTCTCACTCCTACTTGTGAATGTAATGTTACACACCCATACAATGCGCACCACCCCTCGATGTTTTTCAGAAACCTATTCTACATTTCCACTGCATATTGACTGACCTACACATGCTGACCACCCCGTGGTGCTTTTCTCCATCCTAGATTGCCACTCACTGCCTATCCTAATTTAGACCCTCCGATTCACACAACCCCGTGATGTTTTTCACACTTCTACTAGTGAATGTAATGTTACACCCCCATACAACGCGCACCACCCCGCGATGTTTTTCAGAAACCTATTCTACATTGCCACTGCATGTTTCCTGACCTCCCCATGCTGACCACCCCGTGGGGCTTTTCTCCATCCTACTTTGCAGCTCACTGCCTATCCTTATTTAGACCCTCCGATTCACACCACCCCGAGATATTTTTCTCACTCCTACTAGTGAATGGCCTGTTAGAAACCCTTACATCCCGCACCACACCGTGATGTTTTTCAGAAACCTATCCTACATTGCCACTGCATGTTTCCTGACCTCCCCATGCTTAGCACCCCGTTGTGCTTTTCTCCATCCTACATTGCCACTCACTGCCGAACCTAATTCAGACCCTCCAATTCACACCACCCCGTGATGTATTTCTCAGTCCTACTAGTGAATGGCCTGTTAGAAACAAATACAATGCGCACCACCCCTCGATGATTTTCAGAAAGCTATTCTACATTTCCACTGCAGGTTTCCTCACCTACCCATGCTGACCAACCATTATTGCTTTTCTCCAACCTACATTGCCAGTCACTGCCTATGCTAAATCTGATCCTATGATTCACAGGACTCCGTGATGTTTTTCTCACTCCTACTAGTGAATGACCTGTTAGAAACCATTACATTGCGTACCACCCTGCGATGTTTTTCAGAATACTATCCTACATTGCCACTGAATGTTTCCTACCTCCCCATGCTGACCACCCCGTGGTGCTTTTCTCCATCCTTCAGTGCTTCTCACTACCTATCCTTATTCAGATCCTCCGATTCACGCCACCCCGTGATGTTTTTCTCACTCCTACTAGTGAATGTAATGTTAGAAACCCATACAATGCACACCACCCCGCGTTGATTTTCAGAAACCTATTCTACATTGCCACTGCATGTTTCCTGACCTCCCCATGCTGACCACCCCGTGGTGCTTTTCTCCATCCTACATTGCTACTCACTGCCTATCCTTATTCAGACCCTCCGATTCACACCAGCCCGTGATGTTTTTCTCACTCCTACTAGTGAATGTAATGTTAGAAACCCATACAATGCGCACCACCCCTCGATGATTTTCAGAAACCTATTCTACATTGCCACTGCATGTTTCCTGACCTCCCCATGCTGACCACCCCGTGGTGCTTTTCTCCATCCTACATTGCCAATCACTGCCTATCCTTATTCAGATCTTATGATTCACACTACCCCGTATGTTTTTTTCACTCCTACTAGTGAATGTAATGTTACACACCCATACAATGCGGACCACCCCACGATATTTTTCAGAAACCTATCCTACATTGCCACTGTATATTTCGTGACCTCCCCATGCTGACCACCCCGTGGTGCTTTTCTCCATCCTACATTGCCACTCACTGCCGATCCTAATTCAGACACTCCAATTCACACCACCACGTGATGTTTTTCTCTCTCCTACTAGTGAATGTAATGTTACACACCCATACAATGTGCACCAACCCGCGATGTTTTTCAGAAACCTATCCTTCATTGCCACTGCATGTTTCCTACCTCCCCATGCTGACCACGCCGTGGTGCTTTTCTCCATCCTACATTGCTACTCACTGCCTATACTTATTCAGACCCTCCGATTCACACTACCCCGTGATGTTTTTCTCACTCCTACTAGTGAATGGCCTGTTAGAAACCCTTACAATGCCCACAACCCCGCGTTGTTTTTCAGAAACCTATCCTATATTGCCACTGCATTTTTCTTGACTTCCACATGCTGACCACCCCGTGGTGCTTTTCTCCATCCTACATTGCCACTCACTCCCTATCCTTATTCAAACCCTACGATTCACACCACGCCGTGATATTTTTCTCACTCCTACTAGTGAATGGCCCGTTAGAAAACCTTACATTGCGCACCACTCCGCGATATTTTTCAGAAACCTATCCTACATTGCCACTGCAAGTTTCCTACCTCCCATGCTGACCACCCCGCGGTGCTTTTCTCCATCCTACATTGCTACTCACTGCCTATCCTTATTCAGACCCTCCGATTCACACCACCCTGTGATGTTTTTCTCACTCCTACTAGTGAATGTAATGTTAGAAACCCATACAATTCGCACCACCCTGCGATGATTTTCCAAAACCTATTCTACATTGCCACTGCATGTTTCCTGACCTCCCCATGCTGACCACCCCGTGGTGCTTTTCTCCATCCTACATTGCCACTCACTGCCTACCCTAATTCAGACCCTCGGATTCACACCACCCCGTGGTGTTTTTCACACTCCTAAGAGTTAATGTAATGTTACACACCCATACAATGCGGTCCACCCCGCGATGTTTTTCAGAAACCTATCCTACATTGCCACTGAATGTTTCCTGACCTCCCCATGCTGACCACCCGTGGTGCTTTTCTCCATCATACATTGCCACTCACTGCCTATCCTTATTCAGACCCTCCGATTCACACCAACGGGATATTTTTCTCAATCCTACTAGTGAATGGCCTTTCAGAAACCCTTACATCGCGCAACACCCCGCGATGTTTTTCAGAAACCTATCCTACAATGCCACTGCATGTTTCCTACTTCCCCATGCTGACCACCCCGTGGTGCTTTTCTGCATCCTACATTGCTACTCACTGCCGATCCTAACTCAGACCCTCCGAATCACAACACCCCGTGATGTTTTTCTCAGTCCTATTAGTGAATGGCCTGTTAGAAACCCTTACAATGCCCACCACCACGCGTTGTTTTTCAGAAACCTATCCTACAAGGCCACTGCATGTTTCCTGACCTCCCCATGCGGACCACCACGGGGTGCTTTTCTCCATACTACATTGCCACTCACTGCCTATACTTATTCAGACGCTCCGATTCACACCACGCCGTGATTTATTTCTCAGTCCTACTAGTGAATGGCCTGTTAGAAACCCTTACAATGCCCAACACCCCGCGATGTTTTCATAAACCTATCCTACATTGCCACTGCATGTTTCCTGACCACCCCATGCTGACCAAACCGTGGTGCTTTTCTCCTTCCTACATTGCTACTCACTGCCTAGACTTATTCAGACCCTCCGATTCACAGACGCCCGGGATGTTTTTCTCAGTCCTACTAGTGAATGGCCTGTTAGAAAACCTTACAATGCCCACCATCCCGCGTTGGTTTTCAGAAACCTATCCTACATTGCCACTGCATGTTTCCTGACCTCCCCATGCTGACCACACTGTGGTGCTTTTCTCAATCCTACATTGCCACTCACTGCCTATCCTTATTCAGACCCGACGATTCACACCACCCCGTGATATTTTTCTCACTCATACTAGTGAATCTCCTGTTACAAACCCTTACATTGCGCACGACCCCGCGATGTTTTTCAGAAACCTATCCTACATTGCCACTGCATGTTTCCTAATTCCCCATGCTGACCACCCCGTGGTGCTTTTCTCCATCCTACATTGCTACTCACTGCCTATCCTTATTCAGACCCTCCGATTCACACCACTGCGTGATGTTTTTCTCAGTCATAGCAGTGAATGTAATGTTTGAAACCCATACAATGCGCACCACCCCGCGATGATTTTCCGAAACCTATTCTACATTGCCACTGCATGTTTCCTGACCTCCCCATGCTGACCACCTTGTGGTGCTTTTCTCCATCCTAAATTGCCACTCACTGCCTATCCTAACTCAGACCCTCCGATTCACACCACCCCGTGATATTTTTCTCAATCGTACTCGTGAATTGACTTTTAGAAACCCTAACATTGCGCACCAGCCCGCGATGTTTTTCAGAAACCTATCCTACATTGCCACTGAATGTTTCCTGACTTCCCCATTCTGACCACCCCGTGGTGCTTTTCTCCATCCTACCATGCCACTCACTGCCTATTCTTATTCAGACCCTCCGATTCACACCACCCCGTGATATTTTTCTCAATCCTACTCGTGAATTGCCTTTTAGAAACCCTAACATTGCGCACCAGCCCACGATGTTTTTCAGAAACCTATCCTACATTGCCACTGCGTGTTTCCTACCTCCCCATGCTGACCACCCCGTGGTGCTTTTCTCCATCCTACATTGCTACTCAATGCCTATCCTTATTCAGAACCTCCGATTCACACCACCCCGTGATATTTTTCTCACTCCTACTAGTGAATGTAATGTTAGAAACCCATACAATGCGCACCACCCCGCGATGATTTTCCGAAATCTATTCAACATTGACACTGCATGTTTCCTGACCTCCCCATGCTGACCACCCCGTGATGCTTTTCTCCATCCTACATTGCCATTCACTGCCTATCCTTATTCAGACCCTCCGATTTACACCACCCCGTGATATTTTTCTCTCTCCTACTAGTGAATGGCCTGTTAGAAACCCTTACAATGCGCACCACCCCGCGATGTTTTTCAGAAATCTATCCTACATTGCCCTACATGTTTCCTAACGTCCCTATGCTGACCACCCCGTGGTGCTTTTCTCCAACCTACATTGCCACTCACTGCCTATACTTATTCAGACCCTCCGATTCACACCACCACGTGATGTTTTTCTCTCTCCTACTAGTTAATGTAATGTTACACACCCATACAATGCACACCACCCCGCGATGTTTTTCAGAAACCTATCCTACATTGCCACTGCATGTTTCCTGACCTCCCCATTCTGACCACCCCGTTGTGCTTTTCTCCAACCTACATTGCCACTAACTGCTTATCCTAAATCAGATCCTCCAATTCACACCACCCCGTGATGTTTTTCTCACTCCTACTAGTGAATGTAATGTTAGAAACCCATACAATGCGCATAACACCTCGATTAATTTCAGAAACCTATTCTACATTGCCACTGCATGTTTCCTGACCTACCCATGCTGAGCATCCCGTTGGGATTTTCTCCATCCTACATTGCCACTCACTGCCTATCCTAATTTACCCTCCAATTCACACTACCCCATGATGTTTTTCTCACCATACAATGCGCAGCACCCCGCCAAGGTTTTCCGAAACCTATCCTACATTGCCACTGCATGTTTCCTGACCTCCCCATGCTGACCACCCCGTGATGCTTTTCTGTTAGAAAACAGAAAACCCATACATCGCGCACCACCCCGCGATGTTTTTCAGAAACCTATCCTACATTGCCACTGCATATTTCCAACCTGCCCATGCTGACTACCGCATGGTGCTTTTCTCCATCCTACATTGCTACTCACTGCGTATACTTATTCAGACCCTCCGATTCACACCACCCCGTGATGTGTTTCTCACTCCTACAAGTGAATGGGCTGTTACAAATCCTTATAATGCGCACAACCCCGCGATGTTTTTCAGAAACCTATCCTACATTGCCCTGCATGTTTCCTGACCTCACCATGCTGACCACCACGTGGTGCTTTTCTCCATCCTTCATGGCCTCTCACTGCCTATCCTCATTCGGACCCTCCGATTCACACCACCCCGTGATATTTTTCTCACTCCTACTAGTGAATGGCCTGTTAGAAACCCTTACATTGCGCACCACCCCGCGATGTTTTTAAGAAACCTATCCTACGTTGCCACTGCATGTTTCCTGACCTCCCCATGCTGACCACACCATGGTGCTTTTCTCCATCCTACATTGCCACTCACTGCCTATCCTAATTCAGACCCTCCGATTCACACCACCCCATGATGTTTTTCACACTCCTACTAGTGAATGTATTGTTACACACCCATACAATCACACCACCGCGATGTTTTTTACAAACCTATCCTACATTGCAACTGCATGTTTCCTACCTCACCATGCTGACCAACCCTTTGGTTCTTTTCTCCATCCTACATTGCTACTCACTGCCTATCCTTATTCTCACCCTCAGATTCACACCACCCCGTGATGTTTTTTTCACTCCTACTAGTGAATGGCCTATTAGAAACCCTTACAATGCGCATCACCCTGCGATGTTTTTCAGAAACCTATCCTACATTGCCACAGCATGTTTCCTGACCTCCCCATGCTGACCACCACCTGGTGCTTTTCTCCATACTACATTGCCACTCACTGCCTATCCTTATTCAGACCCTCCGATTCACACCACCCTGTGATATTTTCCTCACAACTACTAGTGAATGGCCTTTTAGAAACCCTACAATTGCGCACCACCCAGCGAAGTTTTTCAGAAACCTATCCTACATTGCTACTACATATTTCCTACCTCCCCATGCTGACCAACCCGTGGTGCTTTTCTCCATCCTACATTGATACTCACTGCCTATTCTTATTCAGACCCTCCGATTCACACAACCCCCTGATGTGTTTTGAATCCTACTAGTGAATGGCCTGGTAGAAACCCTTACATTGCGCACCATCGCGCGATGTTTTTCAGAAACCTATCCTACATTGCCACTGCATGTTTCCTACCTCCCATGCTGACCACCCCGCGGTTCATTTCTCCAACCTACATTGGTAGTCACTGCCTATCCTTATTCATACCCTCCGATTCACATCACCCCGTGATGTTTTTCTCACTCCTACTAGTGAATGGCCTGTTAGAAATCCTTACAATGCGCACCACCCTGCGTTGTTTTTCAGAAATCTATCCTACAATGCCACTGCATGTTTCCTGACCTCCTCATGCTGACCACCCCGTGGTGCTTTTCTCCATCCTCCATTGCCACTCACTGCCTATCCTTATTCAGACCCTCCGATTCACACCACCCCGTGATATTTTTCTCACTCCTACTAGTGAATGAACTGTTAGAAACCCTTACATTGCGCACCACACCGCGATGTTTTTCAGAAACCTATCTTACATTGCCACTGCATGTTTCCTACCTCCCCATGCTGACTACCCAGTGGTGCTTTTCTCCATCCTACATGGCTACTCACTGCCTATCCTTATTCAGAACCTCCGATTCACACCTCCCCGTGATGTTTTTCTCACTCCTAGTAGTGAATGTAATGTTACAAACCCATACAATGCGCACACACCTCGATGATTTTCAGAAACCTATTCTACATTGCCACTGCATGTTCCTGACACACCCATGCTGACCACCCCGTGGTGCTTTAATCCATCCTACATTGCCACTCACTGCCTATCCTAAATCAGATCCTATCATTAACACTACCCCGTGATGTTTTTCTCACTCCTACTAGTGAATGTAATGTTACACAGCCATACAATGCGCACCACCCAGCGATGTTTTTCAGAAACCTATCCTACATTGCCAATGCATATTTCCTGACTCCACATGCTGACTACCCCGTGGTGCTTTTCTCCATCCTAGATTGCCACTCACTGCCTATCCTTATTCAGACCCTCCGATTCACACCACCCCGTGATATTTTTCTCACTTCTACTAGTAAATGGCCTTTTAGAAACCCTTACATTGTGCACCACCACGCGATGTTTTTCAGAAACCTATCCTTCATTGCCACTGCATGTTTCCTACCTCCCCATGCTGACCACCCCGTGGTGCTTTTCTCCATCCTACATTGCTACTCACTGCCTATCCTTATTCAGATCCTCTGATTCACACCACCCCTTGATGTTTTTCTCACTCCTACTAGTGAATGTAATGTTAGAAACCCATACAATGCGCACCACCCCGCTATGGTTTTCCGAAACCTATTCTACATTGACACTGCATGTTTCCTGACCTCCCCATGCTGACCACCGCGTGGTGCTTTTCTACATCCTACATTGCCACTCACTGCCGACTCTAACTCAGACTCTCTGATTCACACCACCCCGTGATATTTTTCTTACTCCTACTAGTGAATGTAATGTGACACACGCATACAATGCGCACCACCCCGCCATGTTTTTCAGAAACATATCCTACATTGCCACTGCATGTTTCCTGACCTTCCCATGCTGACCACCTCGTGGTGCTTTTCTCCATCCTACATTGCTACTCACTGCCTATACTTATTCAGACCCTCAGATTCACACCACCCCGTGATGTTTTTCTCACTCCTACTAGTGAATGTAATGTGACACACCCATACAATGCGCACCACCCCGCGATGTTTTTCAGAAAGCTATCCTACATTGCCACTGCATGATTCCTGACCTCCCCATGCTGACAACCCCGTGGTGCTTTTCTCCATCCTACATTGCTCCTCACTGCCTATCCTTATTCAGACCCTCCGATTCACACCCCCCCATGATGTTTTTCTCAGTCCTACTAGTGAATGGCCTGTTAGAAAACCTTACAATGCCCACCACCCCGCGTTGTTTTTCAGAAACCTATCCTACATTGCCACTGCATGTTTCCTGACATCCCCATGCTGACCACCCCGTGGTACTTTTCCCCATTCTACATTGCCACTCACTGCCTATCCTAATTCAGACCCTCTGATTCACACCACCCCGTGATGTTTATCTCACTCCTACCATTGAATGTAATGTTACACACCCATACAATGCGCACCACCCTGTGATGTTTTTCAGAAACCTATCCTACATTGCCACTGCATGTTTCCTGACCTCCGCATGCTGACCACCCCGTGGTGCTTTTCTCCATCCTACATTGCCACTCACTGCCTATTGTTATTCAGACCCTCCGATTAACACCACCACGTGATATTTTTCTCACTCCTACTAGTGAATGGAATTTTAGAAACCCTTACATTGCACAACACACCGCGATGTTTTTCAGAAACCTCTCCTACATTGCCACTGCTTGTTTCCTACCTCCCCATGCTGACCACCCCGTGGTGCTTTTCTCCCTCCTACATTGCTACTCACTGCCTATCCTTTTTCAGACCCTCCGATTCACACCACCCCATGATGTTTTTCTCACTCCTACTAGTGAATGGCATGTTAGAAACCCTTACAATGCGCACCACCCTGCGATGTTTTTCAGAAACCTATCCTACATTGCCACCGCATGTTTCCTGACCTCCCTATGCTGACCACCCCGTGGTAGTTTTCTCCATCCTACATTGCCACTCACCGCCTATCCTTATTCAGACCCTCTGATTCACACCACCCCGTGATGTTTTTCTCACTCCTACTAGTGAATGTAATGTTACACACCCATAAAATGCGCACCACCCCTCGATTATTTTCAGAAACCTATTCTACTTTGCCACTGCATGTTTCCTGACCTACCCATGCTGAGCACCCCATTTGGATTTTCTCCATCCTACATTGCCACTCACTGACTATCCTAATTTAGACCCTCCGATTCACACCACCCCGTGATGTTTTTCTCACTCCTACTAGTGAATGTAATGTTACACCCTCATACAATGCGCAGCACCCCGCGATGTTTTTCTGAAACCTATCCTACATTGCCACTGCATGTTTCCTGACCTCCCCATGCTGAACACCCCGTGATGCTTTTCTCCATCCTACATTGCCATTCACTGCCTATCCTTATTCAAACCCTCCGATTCACACCACCCCGTGATATATTTCTCACTCCTACTAGTTAATGGCCTGTTAGAAACCCTTACAATGCGAACCACCCCACGATGTTTTTCAGAAACCTATCCTACGTTGCCCTACATGTTTCCTGACCTCCCCATGCTGACCACCCCGTGGTGCTTTTCTCCAACCTACATTGCCACTCACTGCCTATACTTATTCAGACGCTCCGATTCACACCACCACGTGATGTTTTTCTCTCTCCTACTAGTGAGTGTAATGTTACACACCCATACAGTGCGCACCGCCCCGCGATGTTTTTCAGAAACCTATCGTACATTGCCACTGCATGTTTCCTGACCTCCCCATGCTGACCACCCCGTGGTGCTTTTCTCCATCCTACATTGCAACTCACTGCCTATCCTTATTCAGCCCCTCCGATTCACACCACCCCGTGATATTTTTCTCACTCCTACTAGTGAATGGCCTGTTATAAACCCTTACATTGCGCACCACCCTGCAATGTTTTTCAGAAACCTATACTACATTGCCACTGCTTGTTTCCTACCTCCCCATGCTGACCACCCCGTGGTGCTTTTCTCCATCCTACATTGCTACTCACTGCCTATCCTAATTCAGACCCTCTGATTCACACCACCCCGTGATGTTTTTCTCACTCCTACTAGTGAATGTAATGTTACACACCCATACAATGCGCACCACCCCGCGATGTTTTTCAGAAACCTATCCTACATTGCCACTGAATATTTCCTGACCTCTCCATTCTAACCACCCCGTGGTGCTTTTCTCCATCCTACATTGCCACTCACTGCCTATCCTTATTCAGACCCTCCGATTCACACCACCCCGTGATGTTTTTCTCACTCCTACTAGTGAATGTAATGTTAGAAACCCATACAATGCGCACCACACCTCGATTATTTTCAGAAACCTATTCTACATTGCCACTGCATGTTTCCTGACCTACCCATGCTGAGCATCCCGTGGGGATTTTCTCCATCCTACATTGCCACTCACTGCCTATCCTAATTTACCCTCCAATTCACACCACCCTATGATGTTTTTCTCACCATACAATGCGCAGCACCCCACGAAGTTTTTCCGAAACCTATCCTACATTGCCACTGCATGTTTCCTAACCTCCCCATGCTGACCACCCCGTGATGCTTTTCTGTTAGAAAACAGAAAACCCTTACATCACGCACCACCCCGCAATGTTTTTCAGAAACCTATCCTACATTGCCACTGCATGTTTCCAACCTCCCCATGCTGACTACCGCATGGTGCTTTTCTCCATCCTACATTGCTACTCACTGCCTATACTTATTCAGACCCTCCGATTCACACCACCCCGTGATGTGTTTCTCACTCCTACAAGTGAATGGCCTGTTACAAATCCTTATAATGCGCACAACCCCGCGATGTTTTTCAGAAACCTATCCTACATTGCCCTGCATGTTTCCTGACCTCACCATGCTGACCACCACGTGGTGCTTTTCTCCATCCTTCATTGCCTCTCACTGCCTATCCTCATTCGGACCCTCCGATTCACACCCCCCCTGATATTTTTCTCATTCCTACTAGTGAATGCCCTGTTAGAAACCCTTACATTGCGCACCACCCCGCGATGTTTTTAAGAAACCTATCCTACATTGCCACTGCATGTTTCCTGACCTCCCCATGCTGACCACACCGTGATGCTTTTCTCCATCCTACATTGCCACTCACTGCCTATCCTAATTCAGACCCTCCGATTCACACCACCCCATGAAGTTTTTCACACTCCTACTAGTGAATGTAATGTTACACACCCATACAATCGCACCACCGCGATGTTTTTTACAAACCTATCCTACATTGCAACTGCATGTTTCCTACCTCCCCATGCTGACCAACCCGTGGTGCTTTTCTCCATCCTACATTGCTTCTCACTGCCTATCCTTATTCTGACCCTCAGATTCACACCACCCCGTGATGATTTATTTCACTCCTACTAGTGAATGGCCTATTAGAAACCCTTACAATGCGCATCACCCTGCGATGTTTTTCAGAAACCTATCCTACATTGCCACTGCATGTTTCCTGACCTCCCCATGCTGACAACCACGTGGTGCTTTTCTCCATACTACATTGCCACTCACTGCCTATCCTTATTCAGACCCTCCGATTCACACCACCCTGTGATATTTTCCTCACAATTACTAGTGAATGGCCTTTTAGAAACCCTACAATTGCGCACCACCCAGCGAAGTTTTTCAGAAACCTATCCTACATTGCTACTACATATTTCCTACCTCCCCATGCTGACCAACCTGTGGTGCTTTTCTCCATCCTACATTGATACTCACTGCCTATCCTTATTAAGACCCTCAGATTCACACCACCCCGTGATGATTTATTTCACTCCTACTAGTGAATGGCCTATTAGAAACCCTTACAATGCGCACCACCCTGCAATGTTTTTCAGAAACCTATCCTACATTGCCACTGCATGTTTCCTACCTCCCATGCTGACCACCCCGCGGTGCATTTCTCCAACCTACATTGGTTGTCACTGCCTATCCTTATTCAGACCCTCCGATTCACACCACCCCGTGATATTTTTCTCACTCCTACTAGTGAATGGCCTGTTAGAAATCCTTACAATGCGCACCACCCTGCGATGTTTTTCAGAAATCTATCCTACAATGCCACTGCATGTTTCCTGACCTCCTCATGCTGACCACCCCGTTGTGCTTTTCTCCATCCTCCATTGCCACTCACTGCCTATCCTTATTCAGACCCTCCGATTCACACCACCCCGTGATATTTTTCTCACTCCTACTTATGAATGAACTGTTAGAAACCCTTACATTGCGCACCACACCGCGATGTTTTTCAGAAACCTATCTTACATTGCCACTGCATGTTTCCTACCTCCCCATGCTGACTACCCCGTGGTGCTTTTCTCCATCCTACATTGCTACTCACTGCCTATCCTTATTCAGAACCTCCAATTCACACCTCCCCGTGATGTTTTTCTCACTCCTAGTAGTGAATGTAATGTTACAAACCAATACAATGCGCACACCCCTCGATGATTTTCAGAAACCTATTCTACATTGCCACTGCATGTTCCTGACCCACCCATGCTGACCACCCCGTGGTGCTTTTCTCCATGCTACATTGCCACTCACTGCCTATCCTAAATCAGATCCTATCATTAACACTACCCCGTGATGTTTTTCTCACTCCTACTAGTGAATGTAATGTTACACCCCTATACAATGCGCAGCACCCCGCGTTGTTTTTCTGAAACCTATCCTACATTGCCACTGCAATTTCCTGACCTCCCC
Organism: Cavia porcellus; assembly: GCF_034190915.1. Lineage (NCBI taxonomy): Eukaryota > Metazoa > Chordata > Mammalia > Rodentia > Caviidae > Cavia > Cavia porcellus. Next base: position 58,165,001 of record NW_026947507.1, on the reverse strand, counting down.
ATGCTGACCACCCCGTGATGCTTTTCTCCATCCTACATTGCCATTAACTGCCTATCCTTATTCAAACCCTCTGATTCACACCACCCCGTGATATATTTCTCACTCCTACTAGTGAATGGCCTGTTAGAAACCCTTACAATGCGCACCACCCCGCGATGTTTTTCAGAAACCTATCCTACGTTGCCCTACATGTTTCCTGACCTCCCCATGCTGACCACCCCGTGGTGCTTTTCTCCAACCTACATTGCCACTCACTGCCTATACTTATTCAGACCCTCCGATTCACACCACCACGTGATGTTTTTCTCTCTCCTACTCGTGAGTGTAATGTTACACACCCATACAGTGCGCACCGCCCCGCGATGTTTTTCAGAAACCTATCCTACATTGCCACTGCATGTTTCCTCACCTCCCCATGCTGACCACCCCGTTGTGCTTTTCTCCATCCTACATTGCCATTAACTGCCTATCCTAATTCAACACTCCAATTCACACCACCCCGTGATGTTTTTCTCACTCCTACTAGTTAATGTACTGTTACACCCCCATACACTGCGCAGCACCTGGCGATGTTTTTCAGAAACCTATCCTCCATTGCCACTGCATGTTTCCTGACCTCCCCATGCTGACCACCCCGTGGTGCTTTTCTCCATCCTACATTGCAACTCACTGCCTATCCTTATTCAGCCCCTCCGATTCACACCACCCCGTGATATTTTGCTCACTCCTACTAGTGAATGGCCTGTTATAAACCCTTACATTGCGCACCACCCCGCAATGTTTTTCAGAAACCTATACTACATTGCCACTGCTTGTTTCCTACCTCCCCATGCTGACCACCCCGTGGTGCTTTTCTCCATCCTACATTGCTACTCACTGCCTATCCTAATTCAGACCCTCTGATTCACACCACCCCGTGATGTTTTTCTCACTCCTACTAGTGAATGTAATGTTACACACCGATACAATGCGCACCACCCCGCGATGTTTTTCAGAAACCTATCCTACATTGCCACTGAATATTTCCTGACCTCTCCATGCTAACCACCCCGTGGTGCTTTTCTCCATCCTACATTGCCACTCACTGCCTATCCTTATTCAGACCCTCCGATTCACACCACCCCGTGATGTTTTTCTCACTCCTACTAGTGAATGTAATGTTAGAAACCCATACAATGCGCACCACACCTCGATTATTTTCAGAAACCTATTCTACATTGCCACTGCATGTTTCCTGACCTACCCATGCTGAGCATCCCGTGGGGATTTTCTCCATCCTACATTGCCACTCACTGCCTATCCTAATTTACCCTCCAATTCACACCACCCTATGATGTTTTTCTCACCATACAATGCGCAGCACCCCGCGAAGGTTTTCCGAAACCTATCCTACATTGCCACTGCATGTTTCCTGACCTCCCCATGCTGACCACCCCGTGATGCTTTTCTGTTAGAAAAAAGAAAACCCTTACATCGCGCACCACCCCGCAATGTTTTTCAGAAACCTATCCTACATTGCCACTGCATGTTTCCAACCTCCCCATGCTGACTACCGCATGGTGCTTTTCTCCATCCTACATTGCTACTCACTGCCTATACTTATTCAGACCCTCCGATTCACACCACCCCGTGATGTGTTTCTCACTCCTACAAGTGAATGGCCTGTTACAAATCCTTATAATGCGCACAACCCCGCGATGTTTTTCAGAAACCTATCCTACATTGCCCTGCATGTTTCCTGACCTCACCAAGCTGACCACCACGTGGTGCTTTTCTCCATCCTTCATGGCCTCTCACTGCCTAACCTCATTCGGACCCTCCGATTCACACCACCCCGTGATATTTTTCTCACTCCTACTAGTGAATGGCCTGTTAGAAACCCTTACATTGCGCACCACCCCGCGATGTTTTTAAGAAACCTATCCTACATTGCCACTGCATGTTTCCTGACCTCCCCATGCTGACCACACCGTGGTGCTTTTCTCCATCCTACATTGCCACTCACTGCCTATCCTAATTCAGACCCTCCGATTCACACCACCCCATGATGTTTTTCACACTCCTACTAGTGAATGTAATGTTACACACACATACAATCGCACCACCGCGATGATTTTTACAAACCTATCCTACATTGCAACTGCATGTTTCCTACCTCCCCATGCTGACCAACCCGTGGTGCTTTTCTCCATCCTACATTGCTTCTCACTGCCTATCCTTATTCTGACCCTCAGATTCACACCACCCCGTGATGATTTTTTTCACTCCTACTAGTGAATGGCCTATTAGAAACCCTTACAATGCGCATCACCCTGCGATGTTTTTCAGAAACCTATCCTACATTGCCACTGCATGTTTCCTGACCTCCCCATGCTGACCACCACGTGGTGCTTTTCTCCATACTACATTGCCACTCACTGCCTAACCTTATTCAGACCCTCCGATTCACACCACCCTGTGGTATTTTCCTCACAATTACTAGTGAATGGCCTTTTAGAAACCCTACAATTGCGCACCACCCAGCGAAGTTTTTCAGAAACCTATCCTACATTGCTACTACATATTTCCTACCTCCCCATGCTGACCAACCCGTGGTGCTTTTCTCCATCCTACATTGATACTCACTGCCTATCCTTATTCAGACCCTCCGATTCACACCACCCCCTGATGTGTTTTCACTCCTACTAGTGAATGGCCTGGTAGAAACCCTTACATTGCGCACCATCGCGCAATGTTTTTCAGAAACCTATCCTACATTGCCACTGCATGTTTCCTACCTCCCATGCTGACCACCCCGTGGTGCTTTTCTCCATCCTCCATTGCCACTCACTGCCTATCCTTATTCAGACCCTCCGATTCACACCACCCCGTGATATTTTTCTCACTCCTACTAGTGAATGGCCTGTTAGAAATCCTTACAATGCGCACCACCCTGCGATGTTTTTCAGAAATCTATCCTACAATGCCACTGCATGTTTCCTGACCTCCTCATGCTGACCACCCCGTGGTGCTTTTCTCCATCCTCCATTGCCACTCACTGCCTATCCTTATTCAGACCCTCCGATTCACACCACCCCGTGATATTTTTCTCACTCCTACTAATGAATGAACTGTTAGAAACCCTTACATTGCGCACCACACCGCGATGTTTTTCAGAAACCTATCTTACATTGCCACTGCATGTTTCCTACCTCCCCATGCTGACTACCCCGTGGTGCTTTTCTCCATCCTACATTGCTACTCACTGCCTATCCTTATTCAGAAACTCCGATTCACACCTCCCCGTGATGTTTTTCTCACTCCTAGTAGTGAATGTAATGTTACAAACCAATACAATGCGCACACCCCTCGATGATTTTCAGAAACCTATTCTACATTGCCACTGCATGTTCCTGACCCACCCATGCTGACCACCCCGTGGTGCTTTTCTCCATGCTACATTGCCACTCACTGCCTATCCTAAATCAGATCCTATCATTAACACTACCCCGTGATGTTTTTCTCACTCCTACTAGTGAATGTAATGTTACACAGCCATACAATGCGCACCACCCAGGGATGTTTTTCAGAAACCTATCCTACATTGCCACTGCATATTTCCTGACCACCACATGCTGACTACCCCGTGGTGCTTTTCTCCATCCTATATTGCCACTCACTGCCTATCCTTATTCAGACCCTCCGATTCACACCACCCCGTGATATTTTTCTCACTTCTACTAGTAAATGGCCTTTTAGAAACCCTTACATTGCGCACCAACCCGGGATGTTTTTCAGAAACCTATCCTACATTGCCACTGCATGTTTCCTACCTCCACATGCTGACCACCCCGTGGTGCTTTTCTCCATCCTACATTGCTACTCCCTGCCTATCCTTATTCAGATCCTCTGATTCACACCACCCCTTGATGATTTTCTCACTCCTACTAGTGAATGTAATGTTAGAAACCCATACAATGCGCACCACCCAGCGATGATTTTCCGAAACCTATTCTACATTGACACTGCATGTTTCCTGATCTCCCCATGCTGACCGCCCCGTGGTGCTTTTCTACATCCTACATTGCCACTCACTGCCGATTCTAACTCAGACTCTCTGATTCACACCACCTCGTGATGTTTTTCTCACTCCTACTAGTGAATGTAATGTGACACACCCATACAATGCGCACCACCCCGATATGTTTTTCAGAAACATATCCTACATTGCCACTGCATGTTTCCTGACCTCCCCATGCTGACCACCTCGTGGTGCTTTTCTCCATCCTACATTGCTACTCACTGCCTATGCTTATTCAGACCCTCCGATTCACACCACCCCGTGATGTTTTTCTCAGTCCTACTAGTGAATGGCCTTTTAGAAACCCTTACAATGCCCACCACCCCACGATGTTTTTCATAAACCTATCCTACATTGCCACTGCATGTTTCCTGACCTCCCCATGCTGACCATCCCGTGGTGCTTTTCTCCTTCCTACATTGCTACTCACTGCCCATACTTATACAGACCCTCCGATTCACACCACCCCGTGATGTTTTTCTCACTCCTACTAGTGAATGTAATGTGACACACCCATACAATGCGCACCACCCCGCGATGTTTTTCAGAAAGCTATCCTACATTGCCACTGCATGATTCCTGACCTCCCCATGCTGACAACCCCGTGGTGCTTTTCTCCATCCTACATTGCTCCTCACTGCCTATACTTATTCAGACCCTCCGATTCACACCCCCCTATGATGTTTTTCTCAGTCCTACTAGTGAATGGCCTGTTAGAAAACCTTACAATGCCCACCTCCCCGCGTTGTTTTTCAGAAACCTATCCTACATTGCCACTGCATGTTTCCTGACCTCCCCATGCTGACAATCCCGTGGTGCTTTTCTCCATCCTACATTGCCACTCACCGCCTATCCTAATTCAGACCCTCCGATTCCACCAGCCCGTGATGTTTTTCTCACTCCTACTAGTGAATGTAATGTTACACACCCATAAAATGCGCACCACCCCTCGATTATTTTCAGAAACCTATTCTACTTTGCCACTGCATGTTTCCTGACCTACCCATGCTGAGCACTCCATTTGGATATCTCCATCCTATATTGCCACCCACTGACTATCCTAATTTAGACCCTCCGATTCACACCACCCCGTGATGTTTTTCTCACTCCTACTAGTGAATGTAATGTTAGAAACCCATACAATGCGCACCACACCTCGATTATTTTCAGAAACCTATTCTACATTGCCATTTCATGTTTCCTGACCTACACATGCTGAGCATCCCGTGGGGATTTTCTCCATCCTTCATTGCCACTCACTGCCTATCCTAATTTACCCTCCAATTCACACAACCCTATGATGTTTTTCTCACCATACAATGCGCAGCACCCCGCGAAGGTTTTCCGAAACCTATCCTACATTTCCACTGCATGTTTCCTACCTCCACAGTCTGACCACTCCGTGGTGCTTTTCTCGATCCTACATTGCTACTCACTGCCTATCCTTATTCAGACCCTATGAATCACACCACCCCGTGATATTTTTCTCACTCCTACTAGTGAATGGCCTGTTAGAAACCCATAGAATGCGCACCACCCCGCGATAATTTTCTGAAACTTAATCTACATTGCCACTGCAGGTTTCCTGACCTCCCCATGATGACCACCCCGTGGTACTTTTCTCCATCCTAAATTGCCACTCACTGCCTATCCTTATTCAGACCCTCTGATTCACACCACCCCGTGATATTGTTCTCACTCCTTCTAGTGAATGGCCTGTTAGAAACCCTTACATTGCGCACAAACCCGCGATGTTTTTCAGAAACCTATCCTACATTGCCACTGCATGTTTCCTACCTCCCCATGCTGACCAACCCGTGGTGCTTTTCTCCATCCTACATTGCTACTCACTGCCTATCCTTATTCAGACCCTCCGTTTCACACCACCCTGTGATGTTTTACTCTCTCATACTGGTGAATGTAATGTTAGAAACCCATACAATGCGCACCACACCGAGATGATTTTCAGAAACCTATTCCACATTCCCACTGCATGTTTCCTAATCTCCCAATGCTGACCACCCCGTGGTGTTTTTCTCCATCCTACATTGCCACTCATGGCCTATCCTAATTCAGACACTCGGATTCACACCACCCCTGATGTTTTTCTCACTCCTACTAGTGAATGTAATGTTACACACCCATACAATTCGCAGCACCCCGCGATGTTTTTCAGAAACCTATCCTACATTGCCACTGCATGTTTCCTGACCTCCCCATGCTGACCACCCCGTGGTGCTTTTCTCCATCCTACATTGCCACTCAATGCCTATCCTTATTCAGACCCTCTGATTCACACCACCCCGTGATATTTTTCTCACTCCTACTAGTGAATGGCCTGTTAGAAACCCTTACAATGCGCACCACCCCGCGATCTTTTTCAGAAACCTATCCTACATTGCCACTGCATGTTTCCTGATCTCCCCATGCTGACCACCCCGTGGTGCTTTTCTCCATCCTATATAGCCACTCACTGCCTATCCTAATTCAGGCCCTATGATTCACACCACCCCGTGATGTTTTTCTCACTCCTAGTAGTGAATGTAATGTTACACACCCATAGAATGCGCACCACCCCGCGAAGTACTTCAGAAACCTATCCTACATTGCCACTGCATGTTTCCTGACCTCCCCATGCTGACAATCCCATGGTGCTTTTCTCCTTCCTACATTGCCAATAACCGCCTATCCTTATTCACACCCTCCGATTCCACCACACCTGATGTTTTTCTCACTCCTACTAGTGAATGTAGTGTTGCACACCCATACAATGCACATCACACGTCGAAGTTTTTCAGAAACCTATCCTACAATGCCACTGCATGTTTCCTGATCTCCCCATGCTGACCACCCCGTGGTGCTTTTCTCCATCCTAGATTGCCACTCACCGCCTATCCTAATTCCGATCCTATGATTCACACCACCCCGTGATGTTTTTCTCACTCCTACTAGTGAATGTAATATTAGAAACCCATACAATACGCACCACACCGCGATGTTTTTCAGAAAACTATTCTACATTGCCACTGCATGTTTCCTGACCTCCCCATGCTGACCACCCCTTGGTGCTTTTCTCCATCCTACATTGCCGCTCACTGCCTATCCTTATTCAGATCCTATGATTCACACCAGCCCGTGATGTTTTTCTCACTCCCACTAGTGAATGTAATGTTACACACCAATACAATGCGCTTGACCCCGCAATGTTTTTCGAAAACCTATCCTACATTGCCACTGCATGTTTCCTGACCTCCCCATGCTGACAACCCCGTGGTGCTTTTCTTCATCCTACATTGCCACTCACGGCCTATTCTTATTCAGATCCCATTCTTCACAACACCCCGTGATGTTTTTCTCACTCCTACTAGTGAATGTAATATTGCACACCCATACAATGCGCACCACCATGCGATGTTTTTCAGAAACCTATCCTACATTGCCACTGCATGTTTCCTGTCCTCCCAATGCTGAGCACCCCGTGGTGCTTTTCTCCATACTACACTGCCACTCACTGCCTATCCTAATTCAGATCCTATGATTCACACCATCCCGTGATGTTTTTCTCACTCTTACAGGTGAATGGCCTATTAGAAACCCTTACAATGCGCACCACCACGCGATGTTTCTCAGAAACCTATCCTACATTGCCACTGCATGTTTCCTCACGTCCCCATACTTACCACCCCTTGGTGCTCTTCTCCATTCTACATTGCCACTCACTGCCTATTCTCATGCAGAACCTCCGATTCACACCACCCCGTGATAATTTTCTCACTCCTACTAGCTAATGGCCTGTTAGAAACCCTTAGAATGCTCACCACCCCGCGATGTTTTTCAGAAACCTATCCTACATTGCCAATGTTTGTTTCCTGAACGCTCAATGCTGACCATCCCGTGGTGCTTTTCTCCATCCTACATTGCTACTCACTGCCTATACTTATTCAGTCCCTCCGATTCACACCACCCCGTGATGTTTTTCTCACTCCTAATAGTGAATGTAATGTTACACACCCATACAATGTATACCACCCAGCGATGTTTTTCAGCAACCTATCCTACATTGCCACTGAATGTTTCATGACTTCCGCATGCTGACCACCCCGTGGTGCTTTTCTCCATCCTACATTGCCACTCACAGCTTATCCTAATTTAGACCCTCCGATTCACACACCCCGTGAGGTTTTTCTCACTCCTACTAGTGAATGTAATGTTACTCCCCTATACAATGCGCAGCACCCCGCGATGTTTTTCAGAAACCTATCCTACATTGCCACTGCATGTTTCCTGACCTCTCCATGCTGACCACCCCGTGGTGCTTTTCTCCATCCTACATTGCCACTCACTGCCTATCATTATTCAGACCCTCCGATACACACCACCCCGTGATATTTTTCTCACTCCTACTAGTGAATGGCCTGGTAGAAACCCTTATACTGCGCACCACCCCGCGATGTTTTTCAGAAACCTATCCTATATTGCCACTGCATGTTTCCTGACCTCCCCATGCTGACCACCCCGTTGTGCTTTTCTCCATCCTACATTGCCACTAACTGCCTATCCTAATTCAGACCCTCCAATTCACACCACCCCGTGATGTTTTTCTCACTCCTACTAGTGAATGTAATGTTACACAACCATACAATGCGCAGCACCCGGCGATGTTTTTCAGAAACCTATCCTACATTGCCACTGCATGTTTCCTGACCTCCCCATGCTGACCACCCCGTGGTGCATTTCTCCATCCTACATTGCCACTCACTCCCTATCCTTATTCAGCCCATCCGATTCACACCACCCCGTGATATTTTTCTCACTCCTACTAGTGAATGGCCTGTTATAAACCCTTACATTGCGCACCACCCAGCGATGTTTTTCAGAAACCTATCCTACATTGCCACTGCATGTTTCCTACCTCCCCATGCTGACCACCCCGTGGTGCTTTTCTCCATCCTACATTGCTACTCACTGCCTATCCTAATTCAGACCCTCCGATTCACACCACCCCGTGATGTTTTTCTCACTCCTACTAGTGAATGTAATGTTACACACCCATACAATGCGCACCACCCCGTGATGTTTTTCAGAAACCTATCCTACATTGCCACTGAATATTTCCTGACCTCCCCGTGCTAACCACCCCGTGGTGCTTTTCTCCATCCTACATTGCCTCTCACTGCCTATCCTTATTCAGAACCTCCGATTCACACCACCCCGTGATGTTTTTGTCACTCCTACTAGTGAATGTAATGTTTGAAACCCATACAATGCACACCACACCTCGATTATTTTCAGAAACCTATTCTACATTGCCACTGCATGTTTCCTGACGTACCCATGCTGAGCATCCCGTGGGCATTTTCTGATTCCTACATTGCCACTCACTGCCTATCCTAATTTACCCTCCAATTCACACCACCACATGATGTTTTTCTCACCATACCATGCGCAGCACCCCGCGAAGTTTTTCCAAAACCTATCCTACATTGCCACTGCATGTTTCCTACCTCCCCATGCTGACCACGCCGTGGTGCTTTTCTCCATCCTACATTGCTACTCACTGCCTATCCTTATTCAGACACTCCGATTCACACCACCCCGTGATGTTTTTCTCACTCCTACTTGTGAATGTAATGTGACACACCCATACAATGCGCACCACCCCGCGATGATTTTCCGAAACCTAATCTACATTTGCCACCGCATGTTTCCTGACCTCCCCATACTTACAACCCCATGGTACTTTTCTCCATCCTACATTGCCACTGACAGCCGATCCTAATTTGGACCCTCCGATTCACCCCACCACGTGATGTTTTTCTCTCTCCTACTAGTGAATGTAATGTTACACAACCATACAATGCGCACCACCCCGCGATGTTTTTCAGAAACCTATCCTACATTGCCACTGCATGTTTCCTGACCTCCCCATGCAGACCACCCCGTGGTGCTTTTCTCCATCCTATATTGCCACTCACTGCCTATTCTAATTCAGACCCTCCAATTCACACCACCCCGTGATGTTTTTCTCACTCCTACTAGTGAATGTAATGTTACACACCCATACAATGCGCAGCACCCGGCGATGTTTTTCAGAAACCTATCCTACATTGCCACTGCATGTTTCCTGACATCCCCATGCTGACCACCCCGTGGTGCTTTTCTCCATCCTACATTGCCACTCACTGCCTATCCTTATTCAGCTCATCCGATTCACACCACCCCGTGATATTTTTCTCACTCCTACTAGTGAATGGCCTGTTATAAACCTTTACATTGCGCACCACCCCGCGATGTTTTTCAGAAACCTATCCTACATTGCCACTGCATGTTTCCTACCTCCCCATGCTGACCACCCCGTGGTGCTTTTCTCCATCCTACATTGCTACTCACTGCCTATCCTAATTCAGACCCTCCGATTCACACCACCCCGTGATGTTTTTCTCACTCCTACTAGTGAATGTAATGTTACACACCCATACAATGCGCACCACTCCGTGATGTTTTTCAGAAACCTATCCTACATTGCCACTAAATGTTTCCTGACCTCCCCATGCTAACCACCCCGTGGTGCTTTTCTCCATCCTACATTGCCACTCACTGCCTATCCTTATTCAGACACTCCGATTCACACCACCCCGTGATGTTTTTCTCACTCCTACTAGTGAATGTAATGTTACACACCCATACAATGCGCACCACCCCGCGATGATTTTCCGAAACCTAATCTGCATTTACCACCGCATGTTTCCTGACCTCCCCATACTTACAACCCCATGGTACTTTTCTCCATCCTACATTGCCACTGACTGCCGATCCTAATTCGGACACTCCGATTCACCCCACCACGTGATGTTTTTCTCTCTCCTACTAGTGAATGTAATGTTATACAACCATACAATGCGCACCCCCCGCGATGTTTTTCAGAAACCTATCCTACATTGCCACTGCATGTTTCCTGACCTCCCAATGCTGACCACCCCGTGGTGCTTTTCTCCATCCTACATTGCCACTCACGGCCTATCCTAATTCAGACACTCCAATTCACACCACCCCGTGATGTTTTTCTCTCTCCTACTAGTGAATGTAATGTTACACACCATACAATGCGCAGTTCCCCGCGAAGTTCTTCAGAAACCTATCCTACATTGCCACTGCATATTTCCTGACCTCCCCATGCTGACCACCCCGTGGTGCTTTTCTCCATCCTACATTGCCACTAACTGCCTATCCTTATTCAGACCCTCCGATTCACACCACCCCGTGATATTTTTCTCACTCCTACTAGTGAATGGCCTGCTAAAAACCCTTACATTACGGACCACCCCGCGATGTTTTTCAGAAACCTATCCTATATTGCCACTGCATGTTTCCTACCTCCCCATGCGGACCAACCCGTGGTGCTTTTCTCCATTTTACATTGATCCTCACTTCCTATCCTTATTCAGACCAACCGATTCACACCACCCCGTGATGTTTTTCTCACTGCTACTAGTGAATGGCCTTTTAGAAACCCTTACAATGCGCACCACCCCGCGTTGTTTTCCTGAAACCTATCCTACATTGCCACTGAATGTTTCCTGACCTCCCCATGCTGACCACACCGCGGTGCTTTTCTCCATCCTACATTGCCACTCAGAGCCTATCCTTATTCAGACCCTACGATTCGCACCACCCCGTGATATTGTTCTCACTCCTACTAGTGAATGGCCTGTTAGAAACCCTTACATTGCGCACAACCCAGCGATATTTTTAAGAAACCTATCCTACATTTCCCCTGCATGTTTCCTACCTCCACAGGCTGACCACCCCGTGATGCTTTTCTCCATCCTACATTGCTACTCACTGCCTATCCTTATTCAGACCCTACGAATCACACCACCCCGTGATGTTTTTCTCACTCCTAATAGTGAATGGAATGTTACACACCCATACAATGTATACCACCCAGCGATGTTTTTCAGCAACCTATCCTACATTGCCACTGAATGTTTCATGACTTCCGCATGCTGACCACCCCGTGGTGCTTTTCTCCATCCTACATTGCCACTCACAGCTTATCCTAATTTAGACCCTCCGATTCACACACCCCGTGAGGTTTTTCTCACTCCTACTAGTGAATGTAATGTTACTCCCCTATACAATGCGCAGCACCCCGCGATGTTTTTCAGAAACCTATCCTACATTGCCACTGCATGTTTCCTGACCTCTCCATGCTGACCACCCCGTGGTGCTTTTCTCCATCCTACATTGCCACTCACTGCCTATCATTATTCAGACCCTCCGATACACACCACCCCGTGATATTTTTCTCACTCCTACTAGTGAATGGCCTGGTAGAAACCCTTATACTGCGCACCACCCCGCGATGTTTTTCAGAAACCTATCCTATATTGCCACTGCATGTTTCCTGACCTCCCCATGCTGACCACCCCGTTGTGCTTTTCTCCATCCTACATTGCCACTAACTGCCTATCCTAATTCAGACCCTCCAATTCACACCACCCCGTGATGTTTTTCTCACTCCTACTAGTGAATGTAATGTTACACAACCATACAATGCGCAGCACCCGGCGATGTTTTTCAGAAACCTATCCTACATTGCCACTGCATGTTTCCTGACCTCCCCATGCTGACCACCCCGTGGTGCATTTCTCCATCCTACATTGCCACTCACTCCCTATCCTTATTCAGCCCATCCGATTCACACCACCCCGTGATATTTTTCTCACTCCTACTAGTGAATGGCCTGTTATAAACCCTTACATTGCGCACCACCCAGCGATGTTTTTCAGAAACCTATCCTACATTGCCACTGCATGTTTCCTACCTCCCCATGCTGACCACCCCGTGGTGCTTTTCTCCATCCTACATTGCTACTCACTGCCTATCCTAATTCAGACCCTCCGATTCACACCACCCCGTGATGTTTTTCTCACTCCTACTAGTGAATGTAATGTTACACACCCATACAATGCGCACCACCCCGTGATGTTTTTCAGAAACCTATCCTACATTGCCACTGAATATTTCCTGACCTCCCCGTGCTAACCACCCCGTGGTGCTTTTCTCCATCCTACATTGCCTCTCACTGCCTATCCTTATTCAGAACCTCCGATTCACACCACCCCGTGATGTTTTTGTCACTCCTACTAGTGAATGTAATGTTTGAAACCCATACAATGCACACCACACCTCGATTATTTTCAGAAACCTATTCTACATTGCCACTGCATGTTTCCTGACGTACCCATGCTGAGCATCCCGTGGGCATTTTCTGATTCCTACATTGCCACTCACTGCCTATCCTAATTTACCCTCCAATTCACACCACCACATGATGTTTTTCTCACCATACCATGCGCAGCACCCCGCGAAGTTTTTCCAAAACCTATCCTACATTGCCACTGCATGTTTCCTACCTCCCCATGCTGACCACGCCGTGGTGCTTTTCTCCATCCTACATTGCTACTCACTGCCTATCCTTATTCAGACACTCCGATTCACACCACCCCGTGATGTTTTTCTCACTCCTACTTGTGAATGTAATGTGACACACCCATGCAATGCGCACCACCCCGCGATGATTTTCCGAAACCTAATCTACATTTGCCACCGCATGTTTCCTGACCTCCCCATACTTACAACCCCATGGTACTTTTCTCCATCCTACATTGCCACTGACAGCCGATCCTAATTTGGACCCTCCGATTCACCCCACCACGTGATGTTTTTCTCTCTCCTACTAGTGAATGTAATGTTACACAACCATACAATGCGCACCACCCCGCGATGTTTTTCAGAAACCTATCCTACATTGCCACTGCATGTTTCCTGACCTCCCCATGCAGACCACCCCGTGGTGCTTTTCTCCATCCTATATTGCCACTCACTGCCTATTCTAATTCAGACCCTCCAATTCACACCACCCCGTGATGTTTTTCTCACTCCTACTAGTGAATGTAATGTTACACACCCATACAATGCGCAGCACCCGGCGATGTTTTTCAGAAACCTATCCTACATTGCCACTGCATGTTTCCTGACATCCCCATGCTGACCACCCCGTGGTGCTTTTCTCCATCCTACATTGCCACTCACTGCCTATCCTTATTCAGCTCATCCGATTCACACCACCCCGTGATATTTTTCTCACTCCTACTAGTGAATGGCCTGTTATAAACCTTTACATTGCGCACCACCCCGCGATGTTTTTCAGAAACCTATCCTACATTGCCACTGCATGTTTCTTACCTCCCCATGCTGACCACCCCGTGGTGCTTTTCTCCATCCTACATTGCTACTCACTGCCTATCCTAATTCAGACCCTCCGATTCACACCACCCCGTGATGTTTTTCTCACTCCTACTAGTGAATGTAATGTTACACACCCATACAATGCGCACCACTCCGTGATGTTTTTCAGAAACCTATCCTACATTGCCACTAAATGTTTCCTGACCTCCCCATGCTAACCACCCCGTGGTGCTTTTCTCCATCCTACATTGCCACTCACTGCCTATCCTTATTCAGACACTCCGATTCACACCACCCCGTGATGTTTTTCTCACTCCTACTAGTGAATGTAATGTTACACACCCATACAATGCGCACCACCCCGCGATGATTTTCCGAAACCTAATCTGCATTTACCACCGCATGTTTCCTGACCTCCCCATACTTACAACCCCATGGTACTTTTCTCCATCCTACATTGCCACTGACTGCCGATCCTAATTCGGACACTCCGATTCACCCCACCACGTGATGTTTTTCTCTCTCCTACTAGTGAATGTAATGTTATACAACCATACAATGCGCACCCCCCGCGATGTTTTTCAGAAACCTATCCTACATTGCCACTGCATGTTTCCTGACCTCCCAATGCTGACCACCCCGTGGTGCTTTTCTCCATCCTACATTGCCACTCACGGCCTATCCTAATTCAGACACTCCAATTCACACCACCCCGTGATGTTTTTCTCTCTCCT
The DNA here is from genome assembly GCF_034190915.1 of Cavia porcellus. Classification (NCBI taxonomy): domain Eukaryota; kingdom Metazoa; phylum Chordata; class Mammalia; order Rodentia; family Caviidae; genus Cavia; species Cavia porcellus. The sequence goes on along the minus strand of NW_026947507.1, from coordinate 58,149,953 downwards.
ACTAGTGAATGTAATGTTACACACCATACAATGCGCAGTTCCCCGCGAAGTTCTTCAGAAACCTATCCTACATTGCCACTGCATATTTCCTGACCTCCCCATGCTGACCACCCCGTGGTGCTTTTCTCCATCCTACATTGCCACTAACTGCCTATCCTTATTCAGACCCTCCGATTCACACCACCCCGTGATATTTTTCTCACTCCTACTAGTGAATGGCCTGCTAAAAACCCTTACATTACGGACCACCCCGCGATGTTTTTCAGAAACCTATCCTATATTGCCACTGCATGTTTCCTACCTCCCCATGCGGACCAACCCGTGGTGCTTTTCTCCATTTTACATTGATCCTCACTTCCTATCCTTATTCAGACCAACCGATTCACACCACCCCGTGATGTTTTTCTCACTGCTACTAGTGAATGGCCTTTTAGAAACCCTTACAATGCGCACCACCCCGCGTTGTTTTCCTGAAACCTATCCTACATTGCCACTGAATGTTTCCTGACCTCCCCATGCTGACCACACCGCGGTGCTTTTCTCCATCCTACATTGCCACTCAGAGCCTATCCTTATTCAGACCCTACGATTCGCACCACCCCGTGATATTGTTCTCACTCCTACTAGTGAATGGCCTGTTAGAAACCCTTACATTGCGCACAACCCAGCGATATTTTTAAGAAACCTATCCTACATTTCCCCTGCATGTTTCCTACCTCCACAGGCTGACCACCCCGTGATGCTTTTCTCCATCCTACATTGCTACTCACTGCCTATCCTTATTCAGACCCTACGAATCACACCACCCCGTGATATTTTTCTCACTCCTACTAGTGAATGGCCTGTTAGAAACCCATACAATGCGAAACACCCTGCGATAATTTTCTGAAACTTAATCTACATTGCCACTGCATGTTTCCTGACCTCCCCATGATGACCACCCCGTGGTGCTTTTCTCCATCCTAAATTGCCACTCACTGCCTATCCTTATTCAGACCCTCTGATTCACAGCACCCCGCGATATTTTTCTCACTCCTACTAGTGAATGGCCCCTTAGAAACCCTTATATTGCGCAACACCCCGCGATGTTTTTCAAAAACGTATCCTACATTGCCAATGCATGTTTCCTACCTCCCCATGCTGACCACCCCGCGGTGCTTTTCTCCATCCTACATTGCTACTCACTGCCTATCCTTATTCAGACCCTCCGTTTCACACAACCCCGTGATGTTTTACTCTCTCATACTGGTGAATGTAATGTTAGAAACCCATACAATGCGCACCAGCCCGAGATGATTTTCAGAATCCTATCCTACATTGCCACTGCATGTTTCCTACCTCCCCATGCTGACCACCCCGCGGTGCTTTTCTCCATCCTACATTGCTACTCACTGCCTATCCTTATTCAGACCCTCCGTTTCACACAATCCCGTGATGTTTTACTCTCTCATACTGGTGAATGTAATGTTAGAAACCCATACAATGCGCACCAGCCCGAGATGATTTTCAGAATCCTATCCTACATTGCCACTGCATGTTTCCTATCTCCCCATGCTGACCACGCCGTGGTGCTTTACTTCATCCTACATTGCTACTCACTTCCTATCCTTATTCAGACACTCCGATTCACACCACCCCGTGATGTTTTTCTCACTCCTACTCGTGAATGTAATGTTACACAACCATACAATGCGCACCAGCCCGCGATGTTTTTCAGAAACCTATCCTAGATTGCCAATGCAGGTTTCCTGACCTCCCAATGCTGACCATCCCGTGGTGCTTTTCTCCATCCTACATTGCCACTCACGGCCTATCCTAATTCAGACCCTTCAATTCACACCACCCCGTGATGTTTTTCTCTCTCCTACTAGTGAATGTAATGTTACACACCATACAATGCGCAGTTCCCCGCGAAGTTCTTCAGAAACCTATCCTACATTGCCACTGCATATTTGCTGACTTCCCCATGCTGACCACCCCGTGGTGCTTTTCTCCATCCTACATTGCCATTCACTGCCTATCCTTATTCAGAGCCTCCGATTCACACCACCCCGTGATATTTTTCTCACTCCTACTAGTGAATGGCCTGTTATAAACCCTTACATTGCGCACCACCCCACGATGTTTTTCAGAAACCTATCCAACATTGCCACTGCATGTTTGCTAACCTACCCATGCTGAGCATCCCGTGGGGATTTTCTCCATCCTACATTGCCACTCACTGCCTATCCTAATTTACCCTCCAATTCACACCACCCCATGATGTTTTTCTCACCATACAATGCGCAACACCCCGCGAAGGTTTTCTGAAACCTATTCTACATTGCCACTGCATGTTTCCTAACCTCCCCATGCTAACCACCCCGTGGTGCTTTTCTCCATCCTACATTGCCACTCACTGCCTATCCTTATTCAGACCCTCCGATTCACACCACCCCGTGATGATTTTGTCACTCCTACTAGTGAATGTAATGTTAGAAACCCATACAATGCGCACCACACCTCGATTATTTTCAGAAACCTATTCTACATTGCCACTGCATGTTTCCTAACCTACCCATGCTGAGCATCCCGTGGGGATTTTCTCCATCCTACATTGCAACTCACTGCCTATCCTAATTTACCCTCCAATTCACACCACCCCATGATGTTTTTCTCACCATACAATGCGCAGCACCCCGCGAAGGTTTTCTGAAACCTATCCTACATTTCCACTGCATGTTTCCTGACCTCCCCATGCTGACCACCCCGTGAGGCTTTTCTGTTAGAAAACAGAACACCCTTACATCGCGAACCACCCAGTGATGTTTTTCAGAAACCTATCCTACATTGCCACTACATGTTTCCAACCTCCCCATGCTGACTACCGCATGGTGCTTCTCTCCATCCTACATTGCTACTCACTGCCTACACTTATTCAGACCCTCCGATTCACACCACCCCGTGATATTTTTATCACTCCTACTAGTGAATGGCCTTCTAAAAACCCTTACATTACGGACCACCCCGCGATGTTTTTCAGAAACCTATCCTATATTGCCACTGCATGTTTCCTACCTCCCCATGCGGACAAACCCGTGGTGCTTTTCTCCATTTTACATTGATCCTCACTTCCTATCCTTATTCAGACCAACCGATTCACACCACCCCGTGATGTTTTTCTCACTCCTACTAGTGAATGGCCTTTTAGAACCCCTTACAATGCGCACCACCCCGCGTTGTTTTCCTGAAACCTATCCTACATTGCCACTGAATGTTTCCTGACCTCCCCATGCTGACCACACCGCGGTGCTTTTCTCCATCCTACATTGCTACTCACTGCCTATCCTAATTCAGACCCTCCGATTCACACCACCCCGTGATGTTTTTCTCACTCCTACTAGTGAATGTAATGTTACACACCCATACAATGCGCACCACCTCGCGATGTTTTTCAGAAACCTATCCTACATTGCCACTGAATATTTCCTGACCTCCCCGTGCTAACCACCCCGTGGTGCTTTTCTCCATCCTACATTGCCTCTCACTGCCTATCCTTATTCAGAACCTCCAATTCACACCACCCCGTGATGTTTTTGTCACTCCTACTAGTGAATGTAATGTTAGAAACCCATACAATGCACACCACACCTCGATTATTTTCAGAAACCTATTCTACATTGCCACTGCATGTTTCCTGACATACCCATGCTGAGCATCCCGTGGGCATTTTCTCAATCCTACATTGCCACTCACTGCCTATCCTAATTTACCCTCCAATTCACACCACCACATGATGTTTTTCTCACCATACCATGCGCAGCACCCCGCGAAGTTTTTCCAAAACCTATCCTACATTGCCACTGCATGTTTCCTACCTCCCCATGCTGACCACGCCGTGGTGCTTTTCTCCATCCTACATTGCTACTCACTGCCTATCCTTATTCAGACACTCCGATTCACACCACCCCGTGATGTTTTTCTCACTCCTACTTGTGAATGTAATGTTACACACCCATACAATGCGCACCACCCCGCGATGATTTTCCGAAACCTAATCTACATTTTCCACCGCATGTTTCCTGACCTCCCCATACTTACCACCCCATGGTACTTTTCTCCATCCTACATTGCCACTGACTGCCGATCCTAATTCGGACCCTCCGATTCACCCCACCACGTGATGTTTTTCTCTCTCCTACTAGTGAATTTAATGTTACACAACCATAGAATGCGCACCACCCCGCGATGTTTTTCAGAAACCTATCCTACATTGCCACTGCATGTTTCCTGATCTCCCCATGCAGACCACCCCGTGGTGCTTTTCTCCATCCTACATTGCCACTCACTGCCTATTCTAATTCAGACCCTCCAATTCACACCACCCCGTGATGTTTTTCTCACTCCTACTAGTGAATGTAATGTTACACACCCATACAATGCGCAGCACCCGGCGATGTTTTTCAGAAACCTATCCTACATTGCCACTGCATGTTTCCTGACATCCCCATGCTGACCACCCCGTGGTGCTTTTCTCCATCCTACATTGCCACTCACTGCCTATCCTTATTCAGCTCATCCGATTCACACCACCCCGTGATATTTTTCTCACTCCTACTAGTGAATGGCCTGTTATAAACCTTTACATTGCGCACCACCCCGCGATGTTTTTCAGAAACCTATCCTACATTGCCACTGCATGTTTCCTACCTCCCCATGCTGACCACCCCGTGGTGCTTTTCTCCATCCTACATTGCTACTCACTGCCTATCCTAATTCAGACCCTCCGATTCACACCACCCCGTGATGTTTTTCTCACTCCTACTAGTGAATGTAATGTTACACACCCATACAATGCGCACCACTCCGTGATGTTTTTCAGAAACCTATCCTACATTGCCACTAAATGTTTCCTGACCTCCCCATGCTAACCACCCCGTGGTGCTTTTCTCCATCCTACATTGCCACTCACTGCCTATCCTTATTCAGACACTCCGATTCACACCACCCCGTGATGTTTTTCTCACTCCTACTAGTGAATGTAATGTTACACACCCATACAATGCGCACCACCCCGCGATGATTTTCCGAAACCTAATCTGCATTTACCACCGCATGTTTCCTGACCTCCCCATACTTACAACCCCATGGTACTTTTCTCCATCCTACATTGCCACTGACTGCCGATCCTAATTCGGACACTCCGATTCACCCCACCACGTGATGTTTTTCTCTCTCCTACTAGTGAATGTAATGTTATACAACCATACAATGCGCACCCCCCGCGATGTTTTTCAGAAACCTATCCTACATTGCCACTGCATGTTTCCTGACCTCCCAATGCTGACCACCCCGTGGTGCTTTTCTCCATCCTACATTGCCACTCACGGCCTATCCTAATTCAGACACTCCAATTCACACCACCCCGTGATGTTTTTCTCTCTCCTACTAGTGAATGTAATGTTACACACCATACAATGCGCAGTTCCCCGCGAAGTTCTTCAGAAACCTATCCTACATTGCCACTGCATATTTCCTGACCTCCCCATGCTGACCACCCCGTGGTGCTTTTCTCCATCCTACATTGCCACTAACTGCCTATCCTTATTCAGACCCTCCGATTCACACCACCCCGTGATATTTTTCTCACTCCTACTAGTGAATGGCCTGCTAAAAACCCTTACATTACGGACCACCCCGCGATGTTTTTCAGAAACCTATCCTATATTGCCACTGCATGTTTCCTACCTCCCCATGCGGACCAACCCGTGGTGCTTTTCTCCATTTTACATTGATCCTCACTTCCTATCCTTATTCAGACCAACCGATTCACACCACCCCGTGATGTTTTTCTCACTGCTACTAGTGAATGGCCTTTTAGAAACCCTTACAATGCGCACCACCCCGCGTTGTTTTCCTGAAACCTATCCTACATTGCCACTGAATGTTTCCTGACCTCCCCATGCTGACCACACCGCGGTGCTTTTCTCCATCCTACATTGCCACTCAGAGCCTATCCTTATTCAGACCCTACGATTCGCACCACCCCGTGATATTGTTCTCACTCCTACTAGTGAATGGCCTGTTAGAAACCCTTACATTGCGCACAACCCAGCGATATTTTTAAGAAACCTATCCTACATTTCCCCTGCATGTTTCCTACCTCCACAGGCTGACCACCCCGTGATGCTTTTCTCCATCCTACATTGCTACTCACTGCCTATCCTTATTCAGACCCTACGAATCACACCACCCCGTGATGTTTTTCTCACTCCTAATAGTGAATGGAATGTTACACACCCATACAATGTATACCACCCAGCGATGTTTTTCAGCAACCTATCCTACATTGCCACTGAATGTTTCATGACTTCCGCATGCTGACCACCCCGTGGTGCTTTTCTCCATCCTACATTGCCACTCACAGCTTATCCTAATTTAGACCCTCCGATTCACACACCCCGTGAGGTTTTTCTCACTCCTACTAGTGAATGTAATGTTACTCCCCTATACAATGCGCAGCACCCCGCGATGTTTTTCAGAAACCTATCCTACATTGCCACTGCATGTTTCCTGACCTCTCCATGCTGACCACCCCGTGGTGCTTTTCTCCATCCTACATTGCCACTCACTGCCTATCATTATTCAGACCCTCCGATACACACCACCCCGTGATATTTTTCTCACTCCTACTAGTGAATGGCCTGGTAGAAACCCTTATACTGCGCACCACCCCGCGATGTTTTTCAGAAACCTATCCTATATTGCCACTGCATGTTTCCTGACCTCCCCATGCTGACCACCCCGTTGTGCTTTTCTCCATCCTACATTGCCACTAACTGCCTATCCTAATTCAGACCCTCCAATTCACACCACCCCGTGATGTTTTTCTCACTCCTACTAGTGAATGTAATGTTACACAACCATACAATGCGCAGCACCCGGCGATGTTTTTCAGAAACCTATCCTACATTGCCACTGCATGTTTCCTGACCTCCCCATGCTGACCACCCCGTGGTGCATTTCTCCATCCTACATTGCCACTCACTCCCTATCCTTATTCAGCCCATCCGATTCACACCACCCCGTGATATTTTTCTCACTCCTACTAGTGAATGGCCTGTTATAAACCCTTACATTGCGCACCACCCAGCGATGTTTTTCAGAAACCTATCCTACATTGCCACTGCATGTTTCCTACCTCCCCATGCTGACCACCCCGTGGTGCTTTTCTCCATCCTACATTGCTACTCACTGCCTATCCTAATTCAGACCCTCCGATTCACACCACCCCGTGATGTTTTTCTCACTCCTACTAGTGAATGTAATGTTACACACCCATACAATGCGCACCACCCCGTGATGTTTTTCAGAAACCTATCCTACATTGCCACTGAATATTTCCTGACCTCCCCGTGCTAACCACCCCGTGGTGCTTTTCTCCATCCTACATTGCCTCTCACTGCCTATCCTTATTCAGAACCTCCGATTCACACCACCCCGTGATGTTTTTGTCACTCCTACTAGTGAATGTAATGTTTGAAACCCATACAATGCACACCACACCTCGATTATTTTCAGAAACCTATTCTACATTGCCACTGCATGTTTCCTGACGTACCCATGCTGAGCATCCCGTGGGCATTTTCTGATTCCTACATTGCCACTCACTGCCTATCCTAATTTACCCTCCAATTCACACCACCACATGATGTTTTTCTCACCATACCATGCGCAGCACCCCGCGAAGTTTTTCCAAAACCTATCCTACATTGCCACTGCATGTTTCCTACCTCCCCATGCTGACCACGCCGTGGTGCTTTTCTCCATCCTACATTGCTACTCACTGCCTATCCTTATTCAGACACTCCGATTCACACCACCCCGTGATGTTTTTCTCACTCCTACTTGTGAATGTAATGTGACACACCCATGCAATGCGCACCACCCCGCGATGATTTTCCGAAACCTAATCTACATTTGCCACCGCATGTTTCCTGACCTCCCCATACTTACAACCCCATGGTACTTTTCTCCATCCTACATTGCCACTGACAGCCGATCCTAATTTGGACCCTCCGATTCACCCCACCACGTGATGTTTTTCTCTCTCCTACTAGTGAATGTAATGTTACACAACCATACAATGCGCACCACCCCGCGATGTTTTTCAGAAACCTATCCTACATTGCCACTGCATGTTTCCTGACCTCCCCATGCAGACCACCCCGTGGTGCTTTTCTCCATCCTATATTGCCACTCACTGCCTATTCTAATTCAGACCCTCCAATTCACACCACCCCGTGATGTTTTTCTCACTCCTACTAGTGAATGTAATGTTACACACCCATACAATGCGCAGCACCCGGCGATGTTTTTCAGAAACCTATCCTACATTGCCACTGCATGTTTCCTGACATCCCCATGCTGACCACCCCGTGGTGCTTTTCTCCATCCTACATTGCCACTCACTGCCTATCCTTATTCAGCTCATCCGATTCACACCACCCCGTGATATTTTTCTCACTCCTACTAGTGAATGGCCTGTTATAAACCTTTACATTGCGCACCACCCCGCGATGTTTTTCAGAAACCTATCCTACATTGCCACTGCATGTTTCCTACCTCCCCATGCTGACCACCCCGTGGTGCTTTTCTCCATCCTACATTGCTACTCACTGCCTATCCTAATTCAGACCCTCCGATTCACACCACCCCGTGATGTTTTTCTCACTCCTACTAGTGAATGTAATGTTACACACCCATACAATGCGCACCACTCCGTGATGTTTTTCAGAAACCTATCCTACATTGCCACTAAATGTTTCCTGACCTCCCCATGCTAACCACCCCGTGGTGCTTTTCTCCATCCTACATTGCCACTCACTGCCTATCCTTATTCAGACACTCCGATTCACACCACCCCGTGATGTTTTTCTCACTCCTACTAGTGAATGTAATGTTACACACCCATACAATGCGCACCACCCCGCGATGATTTTCCGAAACCTAATCTGCATTTACCACCGCATGTTTCCTGACCTCCCCATACTTACAACCCCATGGTACTTTTCTCCATCCTACATTGCCACTGACTGCCGATCCTAATTCGGACACTCCGATTCACCCCACCACGTGATGTTTTTCTCTCTCCTACTAGTGAATGTAATGTTATACAACCATACAATGCGCACCCCCCGCGATGTTTTTCAGAAACCTATCCTACATTGCCACTGCATGTTTCCTGACCTCCCAATGCTGACCACCCCGTGGTGCTTTTCTCCATCCTACATTGCCACTCACGGCCTATCCTAATTCAGACACTCCAATTCACACCACCCCGTGATGTTTTTCTCTCTCCTACTAGTGAATGTAATGTTACACACCATACAATGCGCAGTTCCCCGCGAAGTTCTTCAGAAACCTATCCTACATTGCCACTGCATATTTCCTGACCTCCCCATGCTGACCACCCCGTGGTGCTTTTCTCCATCCTACATTGCCACTAACTGCCTATCCTTATTCAGACCCTCCGATTCACACCACCCCGTGATATTTTTCTCACTCCTACTAGTGAATGGCCTGCTAAAAACCCTTACATTACGGACCACCCCGCGATGTTTTTCAGAAACCTATCCTATATTGCCACTGCATGTTTCCTACCTCCCCATGCGGACCAACCCGTGGTGCTTTTCTCCATTTTACATTGATCCTCACTTCCTATCCTTATTCAGACCAACCGATTCACACCACCCCGTGATGTTTTTCTCACTGCTACTAGTGAATGGCCTTTTAGAAACCCTTACAATGCGCACCACCCCGCGTTGTTTTCCTGAAACCTATCCTACATTGCCACTGAATGTTTCCTGACCTCCCCATGCTGACCACACCGCGGTGCTTTTCTCCATCCTACATTGCCACTCAGAGCCTATCCTTATTCAGACCCTACGATTCGCACCACCCCGTGATATTGTTCTCACTCCTACTAGTGAATGGCCTGTTAGAAACCCTTACATTGCGCACAACCCAGCGATATTTTTAAGAAACCTATCCTACATTTCCCCTGCATGTTTCCTACCTCCACAGGCTGACCACCCCGTGATGCTTTTCTCCATCCTACATTGCTACTCACTGCCTATCCTTATTCAGACCCTACGAATCACACCACCCCGTGATATTTTTCTCACTCCTACTAGTGAATGGCCTGTTAGAAACCCATACAATGCGAAACACCCTGCGATAATTTTCTGAAACTTAATCTACATTGCCACTGCATGTTTCCTGACCTCCCCATGATGACCACCCCGTGGTGCTTTTCTCCATCCTAAATTGCCACTCACTGCCTATCCTTATTCAGACCCTCTGATTCACAGCACCCCGCGATATTTTTCTCACTCCTACTAGTGAATGGCCCCTTAGAAACCCTTATATTGCGCAACACCCCGCGATGTTTTTCAAAAACGTATCCTACATTGCCAATGCATGTTTCCTACCTCCCCATGCTGACCACCCCGCGGTGCTTTTCTCCATCCTACATTGCTACTCACTGCCTATCCTTATTCAGACCCTCCGTTTCACACAACCCCGTGATGTTTTACTCTCTCATACTGGTGAATGTAATGTTAGAAACCCATACAATGCGCACCAGCCCGAGATGATTTTCAGAATCCTATCCTACATTGCCACTGCATGTTTCCTACCTCCCCATGCTGACCACCCCGCGGTGCTTTTCTCCATCCTACATTGCTACTCACTGCCTATCCTTATTCAGACCCTCCGTTTCACACAATCCCGTGATGTTTTACTCTCTCATACTGGTGAATGTAATGTTAGAAACCCATACAATGCGCACCAGCCCGAGATGATTTTCAGAATCCTATCCTACATTGCCACTGCATGTTTCCTATCTCCCCATGCTGACCACGCCGTGGTGCTTTACTTCATCCTACATTGCTACTCACTTCCTATCCTTATTCAGACACTCCGATTCACACCACCCCGTGATGTTTTTCTCACTCCTACTCGTGAATGTAATGTTACACAACCATACAATGCGCACCAGCCCGCGATGTTTTTCAGAAACCTATCCTAGATTGCCAATGCAGGTTTCCTGACCTCCCAATGCTGACCATCCCGTGGTGCTTTTCTCCATCCTACATTGCCACTCACGGCCTATCCTAATTCAGACCCTTCAATTCACACCACCCCGTGATGTTTTTCTCTCTCCTACTAGTGAATGTAATGTTACACACCATACAATGCGCAGTTCCCCGCGAAGTTCTTCAGAAACCTATCCTACATTGCCACTGCATATTTGCTGACTTCCCCATGCTGACCACCCCGTGGTGCTTTTCTCCATCCTACATTGCCATTCACTGCCTATCCTTATTCAGAGCCTCCGATTCACACCACCCCGTGATATTTTTCTCACTCCTACTAGTGAATGGCCTGTTATAAACCCTTACATTGCGCACCACCCCACGATGTTTTTCAGAAACCTATCCAACATTGCCACTGCATGTTTGCTAACCTACCCATGCTGAGCATCCCGTGGGGATTTTCTCCATCCTACATTGCCACTCACTGCCTATCCTAATTTACCCTCCAATTCACACCACCCCATGATGTTTTTCTCACCATACAATGCGCAACACCCCGCGAAGGTTTTCTGAAACCTATTCTACATTGCCACTGCATGTTTCCTAACCTCCCCATGCTAACCACCCCGTGGTGCTTTTCTCCATCCTACATTGCCACTCACTGCCTATCCTTATTCAGACCCTCCGATTCACACCACCCCGTGATGATTTTGTCACTCCTACTAGTGAATGTAATGTTAGAAACCCATACAATGCGCACCACACCTCGATTATTTTCAGAAACCTATTCTACATTGCCACTGCATGTTTCCTAACCTACCCATGCTGAGCATCCCGTGGGGATTTTCTCCATCCTACATTGCAACTCACTGCCTATCCTAATTTACCCTCCAATTCACACCACCCCATGATGTTTTTCTCACCATACAATGCGCAGCACCCCGCGAAGGTTTTCTGAAACCTATCCTACATTTCCACTGCATGTTTCCTGACCTCCCCATGCTGACCACCCCGTGAGGCTTTTCTGTTAGAAAACAGAACACCCTTACATCGCGAACCACCCAGTGATGTTTTTCAGAAACCTATCCTACATTGCCACTACATGTTTCCAACCTCCCCATGCTGACTACCGCATGGTGCTTCTCTCCATCCTACATTGCTACTCACTGCCTACACTTATTCAGACCCTCCGATTCACACCACCCCGTGATATTTTTATCACTCCTACTAGTGAATGGCCTTCTAAAAACCCTTACATTACGGACCACCCCGCGATGTTTTTCAGAAACCTATCCTATATTGCCACTGCATGTTTCCTACCTCCCCATGCGGACAAACCCGTGGTGCTTTTCTCCATTTTACATTGATCCTCACT